>NW_027325364.1:720000-1037500 GCF_036924035.1 Leuresthes tenuis
TTTTCTTTGGAAATATGACCTGAACCCAAGAGAAGGTCTGGTTAATCTAACATCTGGTTAATCTGACAGTTAGTTAATCTAACATCTGGTTAATCTGACAGTTAGTTAATCTGACTTCTGGTTAATCTGACAGTTAGTTAATCTAACATCTGGTTAATTTAACAGTTGGTTAATCTGACTTCTGGTTAATCTAACATCTGGTTAATCTGACTTCTGGTTAATCTAACAGTTGGTTAATCTAACATCTGGTTAATTTAACAGTTGGTTAATCTGACTTCTGGTTAATCTAACATCTGGTTAATCTGACTTCTGGTTAATCTGACAGTTAGTTAATCTAACATCTGGTTAATTTAACAGTTGGTTAATCTGACTTCTGGTTAATCTAACATCTGGTTAATCTGACTTCTGGTTAATCTAACAGTTGGTTAATCTAACATCTGGTTAATCTGACAGTTAGATAATCTGACTTCTGGTTAATCTAACATCTGGTTAATCTGACAGTTAGATAATCTGACTTCTGGTTAATCTAACATCTGGTTAATCTGACAGTTAATCTGACTTCTGGTTAATCTAACATCTGGTTAATTTAACAGTTGGTTAATCTGACGGCCGGTTAATCTAACATCTGGTTAATCTAACATCTGGTTAATCTGACAGTTAGTTAATCTGACTTCTGGTTAATCTAACATCTGGTTAATCTGACAGTTGGTTAATCTAACATCTGGTTAATCTAACAGTTGGTTAATCTAACATCTGGTTAATCTAACAGTTGGTTAATCTAACATCTGGTTAATCTAACATCTGGTTAATCTGACAGTTAATCTAACAGTTGGTTAATCTGACGGCCGGTTAATCTAACATCTGGTTAATCTAACATCTGGTTAATCTAACAGTTGGTTAATCTGAAGGTTGGTTAATCTAACATCTGGTTAATCTGACAGTTGGTTAATCTGACGGTTGGTTAATCTAACATCTGGTTATCTGACGGCTGGTTAATCTAACATCTGGTTAATCTAACAGTTGGTTAATCTGATAGTTGGTTAATCTAACATCTGGTTAATCTAACAGTTGGTTAATCTGATAGTTGGTTAATCTAACATCTGGTTAATCTAACAGTTGGTTAATCTAACATCTGGTTAATCTGACGGTTGGTTAATCTAACAGTTGGTTAATCTGATAGTTGGTTAATCTGATAGTTGGTTAATCTGATGGTTGGTTAATCTAACAGTTGGTTAATCTAACAGTTGGTTAATCTGACGGCTGGTTAATCTAACAGTTGGTTAATCTAACAGTTGGTTAATCTGATAGTTGGTTAATCTGATGGTTGGTTAATCTAACAGTTGGTTAATCTAACAGTTGGTTAATCTGATAGTTGGTTAATCTGATGGTTGGTTAATCTAACAGTTGGTTAATCTAACATCTGGTTAATCTGACGGCTGGTTAATCTAACAGTTGGTTAATCTAACAGTTGGTTAATCTGATAGTTGGTTAATCTGATGGTTGGTTAATCTAACAGTTGGTTAATCTAACAGTTGGTTAATCTGATAGTTGGTTAATCTAACATCTGGTTAATCTGACATCTGGTTAATCTGACGGCTGGTTAATCTAACATCTGGTTAATCTAACAGTTGGTTAATCTGATAGTTGGTTAATCTGATGGTTGGTTAATCTAACAGTTGGTTAATCTAACAGTTGGTTAATCTGATAGTTGGTTAATCTAACATCTGGTTAATCTAACATCTGGTTAATCTAACAGTTGGTTAATCTAACATCTGGTTAATCTAACAGTTGGTTAATCTAACATCTGGTTAATCTAACAGTTGGTTAATCTAACATCTGGTTAATCTGACAGTTAATCTAACAGTTGGTTAATCTGACGGCCGGTTAATCTAACATCTGGTTAATCTGACAGTTAGTTAATCTGACTTCTGGTTAATCTAACATCTGGTTAATCTGACAGTTGGTTAATCTAACAGTTGGTTAATCTGACGGTTGGTTAATCTAACATCTGGTTAATCTAACAGTTGGTTAATCTAACAGTTGGTTAATCTGATAGTTGGTTAATCTAACATCTGGTTAATCTGACAGTTAGTTAATCTAACAGTTGGTTAATCTAACATCTGGTTAATCTGACGGTTGGTTAATCTAACAGTTGGTTAATCTAACAGTTGGTTAATCTAACATCTGGTTAATCTAACAGTTGGTTAATCTAACAGTTGGTTAATCTGATAGTTGGTTAATCTAACATCTGGTTAATCTGACGGCTGGTTAATCTAACAGTTGGTTAATCTAACAGTTGGTTAATCTGATAGTTGGTTAATCTGATGGTTGGTTAATCTAACAGTTGGTTAATCTAACAGTTGGTTAATCTGATAGTTGGTTAATCTAACATCTGGTTAATCTGACGGCTGGTTAATCTAACATCTGGTTAATCTAACAGTTGGTTAATCTGATAGTTGGTTAATCTGACGGCTGGTTAATCTAACATCTGGTTAATCTGACAGTTGGTTAATCTGACAGTTGGTTAATCTGACAGTTGGTTAATCTAACATCTGGTTAATCTGACAGTTAGTTAATCTGACAGTTGGTTAATCTAACATCTGGTTAATCTGACAGTTGGTTAATCTGACAGTTGGTTAATCTAACAGTTGGTTAATCTAACATCTGGTTAATCTAACAGTTGGTTAATCTAACATCTGGTTAATCTAACAGTTGGTTAATCTGACGGCTGGTTAATCTAACTTCTGGTTAATCTAACAGTTGGTTAATTAAAACACTTTATATATATATTGTGTTTATAGTGCTTTTATTTGGTTATTTTAATTTTTTAATGCGTTTAATAACGTTAAAATCTTCCCACTTTGGGACGAATAAAGAAATTCTTCTTCTAATTGTTCTGAAACACTCTGACATCAGGCTTTGTTTAGAAGTTCTTCTGATTCTGACAGTTTTTATCACCTGGTTCTTCTCATGAAGACAAAGTAAAACTATTTCATAGCTTTATTTTCTCTGTGTTATTTTCAGATTTGATGGAAGGATTTAAACTTAATAAAGTGCTTTAAACGTTGGGTCTTTTTCTGAATAAGAAAACTTTGTTGGTTTGAATATTGGAAGGAATGAAGCGACAGAAGCTGTTCAGGACTGAACCTGAGCTCTGTCTGACCCACAATCATCAGCTCAGAAACCTCATGATGTGCAGATTATTAAAAAACTGGTGTAACAATCTCTGAAAACATCCTTTCATCTGATTATTTTCATAATATTAATGAGATTTTGCTGCCTATCTCTTTAAAAAGATTTTAAATTTGAATTTCCTGCTTCAATAAATAAAATATTAATCTAAATATGTTGTTTTACGATGTGATATAAATGACAGGAATGATAAAACTGCATATTTCAGGCGTCAGATCCAGTTAAAGGTGAACTGGAGCTGAAATATGAAAAGGTTTGGGTCAGATGAGCAGCTTCCGGTTGGGCTTTTATTTTGTAAGGAGGGACCGGAAGCAGTTGCGTGTTCTCGGTCTTGTGCTGCGGGCTCCTCGCTCAGACTGCGAACATGGACGTTACATGTGAGACAACGACCTGACGATGGTCCTTCCAGTCACCTGCGGGACAAACCAGCTCAACCTACAAGGTACGGCCCGCGGGTCCAGCTCACCGAACCGGTCCGGTCCCGGGAAGCTGCTCAGCCAGCACCGGGTACACGTTAAAAGGCATTGCGTTTAACGGAACCACGGTACGCCCATTATCGGACACACCTCCGTCCGCCGCCGTTCTGTCGCTGTTTCAGCACCAGACTCCGTTTGTTTTTCCCCGGTTTTAACGCGCCTGTCAGCCCGTGTTTGCCAGCGAACCGCCGCCTCTAACGTTTTTGAGGAAATTCAATTTTATTTCCTCCTATTGTCTAAATGTTCTGAAGCTCCACTGAAGTGAGGTCAGAACGGGTTGTTCCGGCTCGTCAGAAACGGCTCGAAATGGTGTGAAAGACGCGGCTGGTTCGTGGCTGTGCGTCCGGTAATGGAAGCCTCCGGTTCCGCGGCGGCTCGGTGCTGCAGCGGCAGCCACCGCCGCTCATTCCGCTGATGAACCGCCGCAGAGCGCTCCCAGCCGCCGCCGTGTCGCAGGTTTTTATCAGATGCGTTTCCGGAAGAGTTAAAAATCACAAAGATCTGTGGGAACAGACGCGTGAACCGCGCAGAGCGCGTCCGATAATGGAAGCAGTGCGTGTTGTGGGGATTTTACGCCTCCAGCAGCTGTTGAGGCCTGTTTGTTGCAGCTTTCTCCATCAGCTGCTCTCTGACCGCTGAGCTGCTGAGCTGCTGAGCTGCTGAGCTGACCCACAACATCCTGCTTCTGAGGAGCCACGGCAGGTGGAGGCCTGGTGGAGACCTGAAGGAGACCTGTTGGAGGCCTGGTGGAGACCTGAAGGAGACCTGTTGGAGGCCTGAAGGAGACCTGGTGGAGGACTGGTGGAGGCCTGGTGGAGACCTGTTGGAGGCCTGGTGGAGGCCTGGTGGAGGAGTGGTGGAGGCCTGGTGGAGACCTGGTGGAGGACTGGTGGAGGCCTGATGGAGGCCTGAAGGAGACCTGGTGGAGGACTGGTGGAGGCCTGGTGGAGACCTGGTGGAGACCTGGTGGAGGACTGATGGAGGCCTGAAGGAGACCTGGTGGAGGCCTGATGGAGACCTGTTGGAGGCCTGGTGGAGACCTGAAGGAGACCTGTTGGAGGCCTGGTGGAGGCCTGAAGGAGACCTGTTGGAGGCCTGGTGGAGACCTGAAGGAGACCTGTTGGAGGCCTGGTGGAGGCCTGGTGGAGGACTGGTGGAGGCCTGGTGGAGACCTGGTGGAGGACTGGTGGAGGCCTGATGGAGGCCTGAAGGAGACCTGGTGGAGGACTGGTGGAGGCCTGGTGGAGACCTGGTGGAGACCTGGTGGAGGACTGATGGAGGCCTGAAGGAGACCTGGTGGAGGCCTGATGGAGACCTGAAGGAGGCCTGATGGAGGACTGGTGGAGGCCTGGTGGAGACCTGAAGGAGACCTGGTGGAGGCCTGGTGGAGACCTGGTGGAGGACTGGTGGAGGACTGGTGGAGACCTGAAGGAGTCATGAATCTTCCAGGTTGCTGAAGGTGTTGAGTCCTTCTGTGGCTTTTCAGACACTGAGTCAGGTGACCAGAGTGTGGGACCTCCACCTCTGTGGTGATTGAAGCTCGGTTGTTTTTGTGCTCTGAGCCGCTCTCAGGTTGGAGAATCAGGAGCATTTCTGAGCCGAGGCTCTAATTCTCCTCTTCCAGCTGGAAATAACCGTCAGCCGGGATGAAATCGCCTGGTTTCCCTTTTCTTTCGGGTCTCAGTCGGTTTCCTTCGGCCAAAAACATGTTGCTGCTTTTTTAACTTTTCAGCTTTCTCGGTTCTTTCTTCTTTGTCGGCTGCTGACTCCATGAGAGCAGCTGCTGCTGATGTCATGAAGGTGATGATGTCATGAAGGTGATGATGTCATGAAGGTGCTGCTGCTGCTGATGTCATGAGTGTGATGATGTCATGAAGGTGATGATGTCATGAAGGTGATGATGTCATGAAGGTGATGATGTCATGAAGGTGCTGCTGCTGCTGATGTCATGAGTGTGATGATGTCATGAGTGTGATGATGTCATGAAGGTGATGATGTCATGAAGGTGCTGCTGCTGCTGATGTCATGAGTGTGATGATGTCATGAAGGTGATGATGTCATGAAGGTGCTGCTGCTGATGATGTCATGAAGGTGATGATGTCATGAAGGTGCTGCTGCTGCTGATGTCATGAGTGTGATGATGTCATGAGTGTGATGATGTCATGAAGGTGCTGCTGCTGATGATGTCATGAGTGTGATGATGTCATGAGTGTGATGTCACAGCTTGTTTGTGGGGCCTCACTGGGTGGAAGAGCGGCCCGGTGCAGTTGATCTGGGACGGGCTGTTCAGGTGAACCTCTGCAGAGGGTCATGTGACCCCATTCTCAGGCTGGTGATTGGTTGTTTGCACGCTGTGGCGTCTGCGGTTCTCAGCGGGCTGTGAGAGCGGCGCCGCTCATGTTTGTGTTGGCAGACGGCTGCAGGATACCTGAGACCGTCGGGACGTGTCGCTTCTTGTCAGGAATCTGTCACAGCAGAGCGGAGACGGCGTGCAGACGGCGTGCAGACGGCGTGCTGAGCTCTAACTCAGCGGGCTGAACTCTTAAAGCGACGGGATCGTCAGGATCTGGGCTTCAGATCAGATCTGGGGTCAGTCTGCTGGTGATTCGTCAGATATGCAGAGGTCAAGAGTTCAGTCTGACTCGTGTGTTTTCATTTTTCTGCACAAAAAGATCTGATTCCAGATCAGATGAGATGTGAGCGACTTCCTGTCAGAACCACAGACTGAGCTGCTGCTCTTTAGTCCGACTCGCACACATGAGCTCTGCAAAGTGTCTTGGGTTACAGTTTAGCTCCCTGCCCCCCCCCCGGTCCTCCTCCAGCAGCTCTGAGGGTCTGAGCAGCTGATTCAGAAGAAGAAGAAGGCGCTCTGACACCTGGTTAGATAGCTGCTGTTTCCCAGCATGCACCGGGGCAGATCAACAGATGGATGCAGAGTGTCAGACGGGCTCCTCAGCATTCCTGCAGCGCTGCGTTCGCTGCCTCCGTCTGAATGGGACGTTGGAGTTGTCCCTGTGGTCCAGCAGAGGATCCCCCACCCTGTGACATCACTGCGGTGTTATGTCACGGATGCTTCCTGAAGGCTGTGCTCACAGTTATGTAACAGCATCCATCACCCTGAGTGTTTATCTGAGGAAAAATGAGTCCATTCAGTGTTTTTCTTCTCCTTTTCTTTCTTTAACACATTCGGCCCTTTAACAGCTACACAGAACTTTCTGAGGTCTGTTTAGATGTTTGAGACAGGCTTTGCTCAGAGAACCCGTTGGTTCAGCCCTCAGACGATGTGACTCTCACATCAGTTTGAACTGGATTAGTTCCTGAACTAAACGGAGCTCCCAGACAGGTTCAACATAAAAGGTTTCAGTTTCTGCTGGCTGAGGACACGCCGTCCTGCTGTGGAGCGTTACGTTTCCCTACGTCACCTGAATCCCACTGAGACAGGTCTGCTGACTGAGCGAAGGCCGAGTTAGCAGTTAGCTGTGAGTTAGCAGTTAGCTGTGAGTTAGCAGTTAGCTGTGAGTTAGCAGTCAGCTGTGAGTTAGCAGTTGGCTGTAATTCAGCAGTTAGCTGTAAGTTAGCAGTTAGCTGTGAGTTAGCAGTTAGCTGTGAGTTAGCAGTTAGCTGTGAGTCAGCAGTTAGCTGTGAGTTAGCAGTTAGCTGTTAGTTAGCAGTTAGCTGTAAGTCAGCAGTTAGCTGTTAGTCAGCAGTTAGCTGTGAGTTAGCAGTCAGCTGTGAGTTAGCAGTTGGCTGTAATTCAGCAGTTAGCTGTAAGTTAGCAGTTAGCTGTGAGTCAGCAGTTAGCTGTGAGTTAGCAGTTAGCTGTGAGTTAGCAGTTAGCTGTAATTCAGCAGTTAGCTGTGAGTCAGCAGTCAGCTGTGAGTTAGCAGTTAGCTGTGAGTTAGCAGTTAGCTGTTAGTTAGCAGTTAGCTGTAAGTCAGCAGTTAGCTGTTAGTCAGCAGTTAGCTGTGAGTTAGCAGTCAGCTGTGAGTTAGCAGTTAGCTGTAATTCAGCAGTTAGCTGTGAGTCAGCAGTCAGCTGTGAGTTAGCAGTTAGCTGTGAGTTAGCAGTTAGCTGTTAGTTAGCAGTTAGCTGTAAGTCAGCAGTTAGCTGTGAGTTAGCAGTTAGCTGTAAGTTAGCAGTTAGCTGTAAGTCAGCAGTTAGCTGTGAGTTAGCAGTTAGCTGTGAGTTAGCAGTTAGCTGTAAGTCAGCAGTTAGCTGTAAGTTAGCAGTTAGCTGTAAGTCAGCAGTTAGTTGTGAGTTAGCATTTAGCTGTAACTTAGCAGTTAGCTGTGAGTTAGCAGTTAGCTGTGAGTTAGCAGTTAGCTGTAAGTTAGCGGCAGATGCTAGCAAACGAGGCTTTCTCATCAACAGCAATGGACCAAGCCGGAGATGTGCACAGCGTAACTCGTAGTAATGCATGTGTACCGTTAATTACTGCGTTTAAACATTTTGGATATATTAACCTCATTAAACAGTTGGACCTGGAGACCTCCATCTTTATCAGAAACATGCCGATAATGTAGCGTTAGCACAGCGAGAGTGAGGAGAGGACCGGTGTTGTGCTGGAAACACACCTTAAACACACAGCTTTGGTTTTTATTTGGATGTTGTTTGTCCTGCAGGGACTACTTTCAGCAGTGGATGAGTCCATGCTTTGCAGTGAGTGTTTGGGCAGCAGGAGGATGTATTCATGGTGACCTCTGACCCCTGAGCTGCTTCCTGTTGGCTGCCTTGTTCTTGACCCTCGGCCATGTTGGCCTGCAGCCTCCATCACGTTAGCTCGCTGCTTTCAGTCTGCGCTGACGTGAAAAAAACCTGCAGAAGAAGAACAAACCCAGTTCAGTCTCTGTGCCTCATGGTTTGTTGTCCGTCCGCTGGGCTCTGATTGGTGCTTCCTCTTCTCTCATCACGTCCCTCCACCTCTGAGCGCCTCCTCCTGGTTCCTGCAGGAACCCTGAACCCAGCAGGACCTGTGGTTCCTCCTCCTGGTTCCAGCAGGAACCCTGAACCCACCTGGACCTGTGGTTCCTCCTCCTGGTTCCAGCAGGAACCCTGAACCCACCTGGACCTGTGGTTCCTCCTCCTGGTTCCTGCAGGAACCCTGGACCTGTGGTTCCTCCTCCTGGTTCCTGCAGGAACCCTGAACCCAGCAGGACCTGTGGTTCCTCCTCCTGGCTCCTGCAGGAACCCTGAACCCAGCAGGACCTGTGGTTCCTCCTCCTGGTTCCAGCAGGAACCCTGAACCCAGCAGGACCTGTGGTTCCTCCTCCTGGTTCCTGCAGGAACCCTGAACCCACCAGGACCTGTGGTTCCTCCTCCTGGTTCCTGCAGGAACCCTGGACCTGTGGTTCCTCCTCCTGGTTCCAGCAGGGACCCTGAACCCAGCAGGACCTGTGGTTCCTCCTCCTGGTTCCTGCAGGGACCCTGAACCCAGCAGGACCTGTGGTTCCTCCTCCTGGTTCCAGCAGGGACCCTGAACCCAGCAGGACCTGTGGTTCCTCCTCCTGGTTCCAGCAGGGACCCTGAACCCACCAGGACCTGTGGTTCCTCCTCCTGGTTCCTGCAGGGACCCTGGACCTGTGGTTCCTCCTCCTGGTTCCAGCAGGGACCCTGAACCTGTGGTTCCTCCTCCTGGTTCCAGCAGGAACCCTGGACCTGTGGTTCCTCCTCCTGGTTCCAGCAGGAACCCTGGACCTGTGGTTCTGTTCTGTCAGATGAGTTCGTGCTCTGAAGCTGGCGACCCGAGCTTTTCTCCTTCAGCCCTGTTCATGAGGCCCAGACACGGATGTGTGTGGCGTCCATTTTGAGTGGCGGCTGATCTTGGGCCGGCGCCCTCTGGCTGTTGTTTACATCATAAATGCTGCATCATCACATGTGAATTAATTTTGGAAGCTGACTCCGTTCCCTCCGTCCTCCTGATGCTGCCGGCGCTCTAAATTTAGACTCCGGATATTTAAATCTCCTCCAGGAGGCTGCAGCTCCTCCACTTTCAGCTGCAGTAAGCAGGTCAGCCGGGCCGTCCGCTCAGAACCCGCCGGGCCGTCCGCTCAGAACCCGCCGGGCCGTCCGCTCAGAACCCGCCGGGCCGTCCGCTCAGAACCTGCCGGGTCGGATCTGTGTCGGTGTGAGATTACAGAGGAGTGCCAGAGCCAGTCAGTGGGCTGAGGCCCGGCTTCCCCAGAGACCCTGAGGCCCACTTTGATCAGAACTGTTTTGATCTGATCCGAGACAGTTTGTTTTGATTGGATTCTTTTACAGGGACGACCCGCTTTAAAACTGGACCGATGTCGGCGCCGTTTAGAACTGAAAACCCAGATTATAAAAAGGAGTTGAAACACAATTAAACCCATTTAATGGTTCTGATCCGCTTCTTTTTCTCATTAGGACATTTTTAATTAAAAACCCTAAAAGTTCTGCCGTGACTGAACAGAACCAAAGTTCCTGCACTCGGTGCCACGCCCGCCGTGCTGCTGGCGCCCGCTGATCGAAGCCCAGGTGTTCGGTACTCAGTGACCCGATAAACGGCCCGAAGCTTCAGAACACTGATCCGAATCTTCTCTGAGAGCACGCCGTTCACAGGTGATTTGGACGCTTCGGTGTCGGTAATTCCCCCGAACAAACGCTTTAAATCTGCCACCTGCAGCTGCCACAACAGTTAGACCAGAATCTGGGTTCTGACCCAAAGAATGAGGTCGTGGTTTCCTTCAGAGGGGGGCGGGGCTCAGCCTTAGAGATAGGGGGAGGAGCTCCACCTTCAGGGGGAGGAGCTCCATCATCCGGGGGAGGAGCTCCACCATCTGGGGGGAGGAGCTCCACCATCTGGGGGGAGGAGCTCCACCATCAGGGGGAGGAGCTCCACCTTCAGGGGGAGGAGCTCCACCATCCGTGGGGAGGAGCTCCAACATCTGGGGGGAGGAGCTCCAACATCTGGGGGGAGGAGCTCCAACATCTGGGGGAGGAGCTCGGAGTAGAGTCGCTGCTCCTCCACATAGAAAGGACTCAGCTGAGGTGGTTCCTCTGGTTCGGATGCCTCCTGGGAGGAGGAACCGGGTCAGAACCAGAACCCACTGGAGGGATTATACATCCCATCAGGCCTGGGAACGCCTCGGATCTTCCAGGAGGAGCTGGAGAGGGATGGATGGTTTCCTGCTGGACCCGTTGGTTCTGACCCACTGTGCAGAAACGTCTCTCAGCCTCACACACTGCCTCCATTCAGGTTACAGGGCGGCTTTTCACGCCCCGTCACTGATGATGTCACTCACAGAAACATGTGAGTAAACGGCGTGAGAGGCTGACGTGTTGCCATGACACCCAGAAGAGACAAAGAGCCCTCTGTGGAGCAGGACCGCCACGGTACCAGTGGACCTGCTGCGATGAGCGTGGAGACGTCACCTTCAGGGGAGATAAAACCTCTTCTCACCCAGCTGCAAGTTTCACTTCTCCACAAACTGGAAATGAAAGCTCTCCTTTTCTTCCTCGCCAAACCGCTGACTTCCTGGAACGCTCACCTGATCAGTGTCTCTGCAGAAGGTGGCCGGTTCGTAGCTCTCAGCTTGTGTCTGAGGGACTTTTGGGTATCTTGATGTTTTAGATGCTTCTGAACGCCGTGCGGCTCCAGCTGCCGCCATCTTTGCTGTGTGCGCTCGCCATGGTTACACCTTCTGGCTCTTTGAAGCTGTTGGCTGGGACATTTCCTCGATTCCTTCTGTTATTCAGACGTTTCGGGCTTTCAGTGATTCAGGGAACTGCACACACTGAGGTAATTAGGGCATAAATGGATGTTGTTTAAATCATCAGAAAGCTGAGCTGGATTTATATTTCAGATTATTTAATATCCCAGAAATGATTTAATATCCCAGATGATTTAATATCCCAGATGATTTAATATCCCAGGTTGGGCCGGCCCACCAACGAGGAACCAGAGGTTCATCTGAACCGGGAGCCGGTGGTTTCCTGTTTAATGAGGCTGCACCTGTTGGTCCTCAATGTTACTCAGCATCCTTTAGCAGAAAAGGTTCTCAGGGTGTGAGGAACCCGCCGGTTGGATGAAAGCTTCAGGGTGGCTGAAAGCTTCTGGTTGGATGAAAGCTTCGGGTTGGATGAAAGCTTCAGGTTGGATGAAAGCTTCTGGTTGGATGAAAGCTTCTGGTTGGATGAAAGCTTCGGGTTGGATGAAAGCTTCAGGTTGGATGAAAGCTTCTGGTTGGATGAAAGCTTCTGGTTGGATGAAAGCTTCAGGTTGGATGAAAGCTTCTGGTTGGATGAAAGCTTCAGGGTGGATGAAAGCTTCTGGTTGGATGAAAGCTTCAGGGTGGATGAAAGCTTCAGGTTGGATGAAAGCTTCTGGTTGGATGAAAGCTTCGGGTTGGATGAAAGCTTCTGGTTGGATGAAAGCTTCAGGTTGGATGAAAGCTTCAGGTTGGATGAAAGCTTCTGGTTGGATGAAAGCTTCGGGTTGGATGAAAGCTTCAGGTTGGATGAAAGCTTCTGGTTGGATGAAAGCTTCGGGTTGGATGAAAGCTTCTGGTTGGATGAAAGCTTCAGGTTGGATGAAAGCTTCTGGTTGGATGAAAGCTTCAGGGTGGATGAAAGCTTCTGGTTGGATGAAAGCTTCAGGGTGGATGAAAGCTTCAGGTTGGATGAAAGCTTCTGGTTGGATGAAAGCTTCGGGTTGGATGAAAGCTTCTGGTTGGATGAAAGCTTCTGGTTGGATGAAAGCTTCGGGTTGGATGAAAGCTTCAGGTTGGATGAAAGCTTCGGGTTGGATGAAAGCTTCAGGTTGGATGAAAGCTTCTGGTTGGATGAAAGCTTCAGGTTGGATGAAAGCTTCTGGTTGGATGAAAGCTTCAGGGTGGATGAAAGCTTCAGGTTGGATGAAAGCTTCAGGGTGGATGAAAGCTTCTGGTTGGATGAAAGCTTCTGGTTGGATGAAAGCTTCTGGTTGGATGAAAGCTTCGGGTTGGATGAAAGCTTCAGGTTGGATGAAAGCTTCAGGTTGGATGAAAGCTTCTGGTTGGATGAAAGCTTCAGGGTGGATGAAAGCTTCTGGTTGGATGAAAGCTTCAGGTTGGATGAAAGCTTCGGGTTGGATGAAAGCTTCAGGTTGGATGAAAGCTTCTGGTTGGATGAAAGCTTCAGGGTGGATGAAAGCTTCTGGTTGGATGAAAGCTTCAGGTTGGATGAAAGCTTCAGGGTGGATGAAAGCTTCTGGTTGGATGAAAGCTTCAGGTTGGATGAAAGCTTCGGGTTGGATGAAAGCTTCGGGTTGGATGAAAGCTTCGGGTTGGATGAAAGCTTCGGGTTGGATGAAAGCTTCGGGTTGGATGAAAGCTTCAGGTTGGATGAAAGCTTCTGGTTGGATGAAAGCTTCTGGTTGGATGAAAGCTTCTGGTTGGATGAAAGCTTCAGGGTGGATGAAAGCTTCAGGTTGGATGAAAGCTTCAGGTTGGATGAAAGCTTCTGGTTGGATGAAAGCTTCGGGTTGGATGAAAGCTTCATAAACTGTTATAATTATATCTTATGAACCGTTTCCACTCGGCAGCCACCTCCTCTTTGTCAGGACTGTAGGTGTCACTTAGCTGCCTTCAGGCTGAAAACAGCAAACACTGGTGTTAGTTCAGCTGTGCAACCAGAGCAGTGTGTTATTAAATCATTGTAGGCAGGTGTGTTAGAGCCGGTGCTGATGGATTATCCCTGGACTGTTAGAAACACTTTCCTGATTCATCTGATGTAAGAAGGAAGCGGGACTTCTCTCGGTTCACTCTACATTCTGCAGGCGTACCTACAGAAGCTGAGCTGGGGCTGATCAGTTGGACAGATGCTGGCTTTCTGAGCATGAATCCAACGTGTTTCCACTGTTTAAGCGAATAAACTCGACTGTCACCAGAGGGGCAGTTTAGGCTGTCTGTGGTTGTGATTCAGTAGAAGAAGTAGTTGTCCGACCTTCAGGTGGAGATTGGCGGTAAAACGTAGATTCACAATGAGCTCAGACTGCCCCACACTGGCAGTTTTATTATTTATCACTTGGGCGATTCTCACGAAACTTTTAAAACTTTTGCAAAAACAAATTTAGGTCAATTTTGCTATTTTTTTCTCTTATTAGTATTAAGCAGGGTCTCAATTAACTGGCTCAATATTAAAATTAGTGATCAATACACGTTCTTTAATACTTTTTTGGAATGTTTTATTGAGTCGTTGACCAAATAAATTCATTACCGTAACACATTTTTAGTTGCTGATAACTGAATATGTGTGAAAGGTAGAGCTTTTATTTTTTTCATGCATGTTCTACTCATAGTTCAGAATAGTTCACATAGTGTAAACATTCAGAAATGTTTTTATTGATACAGTAATTTTAGTTATTATGTTCATTACCATAACAAAATAGCATTTTCTTTTTTTAAACTAAATCTTTCCTGTAGTGTAAATTTCACAAATAATTAAAACATGTCTATTCAGTAATCTGAAAAGACTCGACGAATAGTTCCTGTACTTGGTTTCATCCAATCAGTGATGTGTCCCGACAGGAAGAAACGACCAGCCGACGGGTTCTGATGAGTCAGAACCGTTCCTCAGGTACATGTCGGCCCATAAACTCTGAACCAGACGAGTCAGAACCGTTCCTCAGGTACATAAACTCTGAACCTCACTGTCATCTTTTCCAGGCTAACGCTAAGAACTGTAGCTTAGCGTGTCGTTAACCAGCCAAACACGAAGAGATGATGCAGAAACTGGAGTTAGACCTTCTCTCAGCTGCTGTTGGACTGGTTTAAATTCTGAGAATCATATGAGGAATGAACTGTTCTGCGATGTTTCCCTGCTGTTTATTAGGCTGAAACTTGTTCAGTTTGATGTTAGCCGAGTTTCTTTAAGTCGTGGAAGTTGTTCAGCTGGATTGGAGCCCCCCCACAGGTGAAATGAGTGGGCTGAGCTGCACATGTGCAGGAAGATGCCACCGTGACACAGAGTGACCTGATGCCCTGTAGTGAGGAAATGTGGTGCGTTTCTCTGGGTTTTCCCGCTTGTATTTGGCACATGAGGGTGTGTGTTTCCATTGTTGCACGTTGGTAATTAAACAGGGAAGTAACTGTGATGAAATCTGCTGTTTCTGCAGCAGATAATCACAGATCAGAAGGAAAAAAGAAGTTTTGGGTTTATTTAAGGAGGACGGCTAAGTGTGAAGCTAAGAAAACTGAATTAGACACGGTCCAGTTATTTAAAGGGAAAAACGTCCATCAGGTCTGTCGCAGCTTCTCCCATAAAGAGGGAAGTTGGTCTATAACTGCTGAAAGGTTAACTCTGTTTGTGTTAAAGAAAAGAACTGAAACCCCCAAGTGGCATTGTAGAAACTCTGCTTCTGCTTTTCCATCCCCTCTGCCTTCCTGTGAAAAGAGCTGCAGGAGAAACCAGACCACAGGCCTCGTTACTTTGATAATAAACTATTTTAGGGTTGAAAGAGACCTGTCTGTTTGGATGGTGGTTTTACAGATAAACTTCTAATTTCACGTCTCATAATTTGAAGCATTTGAGTAATTTAAACCACAGACTTCAGCCCAAACAGCAGCTGGCTGTGTCACAGACTGTAAAATCAATTCTCCGGTGACGGCACGCCTGTCTTTGTTGGAAAAATACCCCAAAATCCTTCAGTTTCTGCGTAAACTCTGCTCAACGTAACCTTTATTGCACGTTTCAGCAGAAGTTTAACAGCAAATGTTTTACAGGACAAGACAAAGTTAAGTAGAGGAAGGAAGTAGAGCTCAGATATGTGCGGTCTGTTTTAAAATCAATCTGAGTCCCGTTTAAAGGAAAAAGCTCCAAAAGAAGAGAGTAACACCTGGAATAAAACCCCAAATCAGGAGGAAGTTTAAAGCATTTCTTCCTTTAATCATCAGGGGAAATGTGAGATCTCTGCTGGATAAAATGGACGAGCTCGGAGCCCTGATGAGGAAGGAATATATATATAGGAATATATAAGGAATATATAAGGACAGCAGGAATATCAGGCAGAGACCTGGCTGCAGGAACAACTCTAACAGCTCTCTGCTCAGCTTTTAGCTTTAAAACGCATTAAATAGGTCAGAAATGTATTTCTCAACCATGTGTAAAAAGCATTTGGATTGGAATCGTGGAGCTGGGCTTCACAAACTGTGTTTCAGCAGTTCTGTGTCAGGATGTAATGGGCAGTGATGCAGTGATTAGCATAAACTCGCCCTGCTGTAGCAGCATAAATACATTCAGCGCATTAGCCTCTGTCTCGGTTAGCATAGCGCGGTAGCTTGCAGCTAGCTGGCTAACAACTGGAACTTACTCCTCATGTCTCCTCCTCCTTCATCTTCCCTGATGCCACAGGGTCCAGGCTCCATTACTTTATTTAAATTTCCAACTGACAACGGCATCAAGAAACGGCGGATCGGTTTTGTTCGGAGCTACTGTGGAACGTTAATAACCACCTTTACCCCGATAGTTTCACCAACCATCAGCAGGTAAAGTCTGGATTACCTGAGGCTGGTCGGCGGCCGCACCGACCGCCTCCCTCCCCGGCTTACGTCCTCTCGTCCCGCCATCATACCCGCCACCGGCATTATGTGGAGTTATTTGGTATTCCAGCTAAAAGGACCAGACGGTAGTCCATCTTAGATGTAAAACGTGTGATTCCCAGCATCGGTGTGTGACGACAGGCTGCTGATTTTTATCCTCAGATGAAAGAAGGCAGCTCCGGATTCCTGTTAAAACTGAGGGTTAAAAGACTTGTTCTGGTTAGAAATGACTCTGAGGTAAAACTGGAGTCCAGGATGAAGACATCCAGAGGTGGTTGGATAGTGTTGTGGAAGTTTCCCCTTTTACTTCTGATAAAATAATAATATAGACTTCTTTTACAGGCCAACAGTTTTATTTTCTCTGCAAAGAAAAGGTCAGTCTGCACCTGGGGAAGAAAGACTCCAAACATAGACTTAAACATTCAGAACGGCCCTCAGGAGGCAAGGAAAGGGGCTTTTGATCTTGAGTTTGAGGCAAATGGTTAAAAACAATTGATGGAAAAGCGTGTTGTTGGGGTTTCTAACAAAGACATTGAAATTACCATTACGATAGTGTCTGTCCGAGGTATCTAAGCTCAGTCTTTTGTGGTCGGTTCTGTCGTCTTGATGTCTGTCTCTAGACGAAAGTGCAGCTTCAGGAAGTGATTGGTTTCCTCAGGTTTCACAGAACTGGGTGTCATCAGATTCACGGTGGAGATCAGAGTCATGTTTCCTGTTGAAATCATCCAAAACAAGCATAGCTTTACAAAGAGAACCGGGCCCAGCTCGGCACCCTGTGGAACACCCTAACTAACTCAGGTATGTGTAGATGATGGTTATGTAGAGTCTGTCAGATAAAAAGATTTAATCCAGAACAGAACCGGACCGAGACAGACTCCTCCATGCAAACGGGCCCTAAGTTTGAAGCTTAATCAGGTTTTAAATAGGTCATGGTCTGGTTTTGGACCAGTTTTGGACCAGTTTTGGACCAGTTTTGTCTCTTTTTGGAGTGGTTTTGGTTTCCTGTTGTGCCATCTGTGATCCGCCCTGTGAGGTGTGTTGTTAAAGAGAGATAACAGAGTGTTTTGTCACCTTGGCGAGCGGCGCTCTGCGGTCACACATGCTGCTGCGTCACCAGGAAGTCATCGATGAACAGGAAGCAGGCCGCCTGTCCTCTTCCTGTTTGCCAGCTGACCTTTGACCCACCTCTGGTTGCACTTCCTGTTCTCTGTCCTCTTTAACGTCGTTCTCTCACTTTCACCCTGTGATGAGGATGAGGGGTGTGTCCCTGCAGGACAGAGTATCTGCTTTACAGAGAAGGAAGGAAATCAAATGTTGATGAATCTGTAAAATTCAGCTGCTTCTTTCTGATTTATGTGCTGAGCACCGGACTGACGGCTCACCGCCTCTTTCAGTCAGCCTCTGAGGTGTGGTTCAGACGGGTTCTACGGTTCCGAGCTTTCTGCCAATCAACAGACGGGTAGATCGATAGTTTCCTGTTACTGTAATAAAGATTTATTCATTTTATGTTTGAGGGGATTCCAGTCTGAGCTTTAGAAGCTTCTGATTGGCTGATTAACAGCATCTGAGTTAAAGGAGCCTCTTTCTGTGGGAAAATCAGCAGAAATCAACTCGACATCGGGTCTGGTTCATCTTTAGGTGCTTTTTCCAGACAGGTGAAGGCTCCAGGTTCCTCCTTTTAAACAATAAGTCTCTGCACAGCCGTCACTGTAAACGGGAGCCGAGCTTTTCTGGCCTGGACTGAACGGGACGTTTGTGCAGAACTCGGCTGGTTTTCTCTCTTCTTCCTCTTTGTGAGTCAGAGAGGAGGACGGAGGGCAAAGGACATTCACCGTTACATAAGAGCGCTTTCAGCATCTCGCAGCATCACTGCGGATCCTATTTTTATCCCACGCTCTCCGGCTCAGTGACTCTCTCACACACGACCGCCGCCATGTTTCTTCCTCTGTGTTTTCACACTCAGGTTCATTGTGTCACATTTAAAGGGGGTTAGGGTTAGGGAAGGCTGATCCTAACCCGGCTTCGGTCCGACCGGCTGCAGCCTTACAGCTGAGTCATTTTCAACCTTCCTTTGCAGCGTCTGAGCCAAAGGACGAGGAAAGCTGTGGCGTTTGGTTCCCTCTAAGTTCAGCTCATGAGATGCTGACGTCACACAGTCACTTATCTGTTGAATATGTGTAAACATGTGGGGAAAGTCTGCAGTTTACACTTAAAGCTGACTTCTTTTAAAAGGGTTTTCAGGAAAGTATTTCCAACACAAACACAGCTGTGTGTCTGTGGGCTCTCTGATTGGCTGAGCAGGCTGAGGTCAGCGCGGGCCTGACCTCAGCCTGCTGAGTCATGATGTGTGTGAGACGCTGCTCAGTTTCGCTTTAAACTCGCTGTAAAGCTGTGGAAATATGAGGAAATTAGCAGTAAATACGAAGCTAACGGAGATGAACGTGTGGCTGGAAGTGTTTCATCCTCTGTGACTAACTCTGGGCTCTTTGTTCCTGCAGTGGAGGCCTGACAGGAGGCCTGACAGGAGGCCTGACTGTGACTAACTCTGGGCTCTTTGTTCCTGCAGTGGAGGCCTGACTGTGACTAACTCTGGGCTCTTTGTTCCTGCAGTGGCGGCCTGACAGGAGGCCTGACTGTGACTAACTCTGGGCTCTTTGTTCCTGCAGTGGAGGCCTGACTGTGACTAACTCTGGGCTCTTTGTTCCTGCAGTGGCGGCCTGACAGGAGGCCTGACTGTGACTAACTCTGGGCTCTTTGTTCCTGCAGCGGCGGCCTGACTGTGACTAACTCTGGGCTCTTTGTTCCTGCAGCGGCGGCCTGACAGGAGGCCTGACTGTGACTAACTCTGGGCTCTTTGTTCCTGCAGTGGAGGCCTGACTGTGACTAACTCTGGGCTCTTTGTTCCTGCAGTGGAGGCCTGACTGTGACTAACTCTGGGCTCTTTGTTCCTGCAGTGGAGGCCTGACAGGAGGCCTGACTGTGACTAACTCTGGGCTCTTTGTTCCTGCAGTGGAGGCCTGACTGTGACTAACTCTGGGCTCTTTGTTCCTGCAGTGGAGGCCTGACTGTGACTAACTCTGGGCTCTTTGTTCCTGCAGTGGCGGCCTGACTGTGACTAACTCTGGGCTCTTTGTTCCTGCAGTGGCGGCCTGACAGGAGGCCTGACTGTGACTAACTCTGGGCTCTTTGTTCCTGCAGTGGAGGCCTGACTGTGACTAACTCTGGGCTCTTTGTTCCTGCAGCGGCGGCCTGACAGGAGGCCTGACTGTGACTAACTCTGGGCTCTTTGTTCCTGCAGCGGCGGCCTGACAGGAGGCCTGACTGTGACTAACTCTGGGCTCTTTGTTCCTGCAGCGGCGGCCTGACAGGAGGCCTGACTGTGACTAACTCTGGGCTCTTTGTTCCTGCAGTGGAGGCCTGACAGGAGGCCTGACTGTGACTAACTCTGGGCTCTTTGTTCCTGCAGTGGCGGCCTGACAGGAGGCCTGACTGTGACTAACTCTGGGCTCTTTGTTCCTGCAGTGGCGGCCTGACTGTGACTAACTCTGGGCTCTCTGTTCCTGCAGCGGCGGCCTGACAGGAGGCCTGACTGTGACTAACTCTGGGCTCTTTGTTCCTGCAGTGGAGGCCTGACAGGAGGCCTGACTGTGACTAACTCTGGGCTCTTTGTTCCTGCAGCGGCGGCCTGACAGGAGGCCTGACAGGAGGCATGACAGAAGAGAAATGTCCCCAGCTGGTGGACTACTTTGTGGTGGCCGGTCTGAACCCTGCGGGGCCCTGGAGGCCCCTGGACGAGGATGGAAAGGCGGCCAGCTGCGCCTCGGCGGCGTCCTCGTCTTCCTCGGCGGTCCGGGCGGCGGAGCCGGTGACGGACCTGGTGGTGATCGCTCGTGGCCTCGGGGAGGAAGTGCCGGAGGGCTTCACCTGCATCGAGAAGACGTTGGGGGGGCACTCGGCCGAGCTGAGCGCCGGCCTCATCAACAACCCGCACCTGTACCTGTGCTACCGCCGAGGCCGGGACAAACCGCCCGTCCTGGACCTGGGGTGAGCCGCCGGTGTTCTTCTTCTGTGCTCCGGTTCTGTTCCGCTGGCAGAACTCCGGCAGCAGAGATTCAGCTCCTGTGAAGCAGCTGCAGCTTTGGGGAACGGGTCGGTCGCTGCTCCCTTCACCTTCAGCTGCTGACTCTGCTGCTGATGAGCTGAATCTCTGCTGCTGATGAGCTGAATCTCTGCTGCTGGACATCAGATCAGCACCAGAGTCTGAAATGACCCCCGTCAGACAGATTAATGAGGAGGGGCAGCACTTCTAATCCACTGTGGCAGCAGAGGAAAGTAAAGCTCTGTCGGGTGAAATGGAAAGATGAGCTCTTTAAGCTCAGCCGCAGCTTGTTTCAGGGCTTTGTTTCTGGCTTAGAGACACTTTGACAGGCAGCCGATAAAGAAAGGCCAGAATACCAGCTGTGATGGGGGGGCCCAGTGGCCCAGCCTGGCTGTGATGGGGGGCCCAGTGGCCCAGCCTGGCTGTGATGGGGGGGCCCAGTGGCCCAGCTTTCCAGACTAAACCAGTTTAGTTTTAATAATCAGAGGCTGAGATTATGTGTTTCTTGTATTTATCGGGTTACTGCGGGTAAGTAAAGGAAGAAAAGATGCACCTTTCAGCATAAACAAGGAGAGGGAAGCATCACTCCTCACAGGGAGCTTGTAAATGTTGAATGAAAGAGGCCCCAGAATTGAACCCTGAGGAACTCCACCTGCTGTTTTTATAGATTACCTATAAATAAAAAGCAGTTTCTGTCTTCTGGAGATGATTTAAACCGGTTTAGTTTTAATAATCAGAAGCTGAGATTCTTCACTTCATTTCCAAAGTCTTACCGATAAAAAGTTTGGTTAAACTGCAGTGAAATAAGTTCAAACCGGCGCCGTTCTGAGACAGCAGCGATTAATCTGACGGCGTCCTCTCCCTGCAGGGTTCTGTATGAGGGCAAGGAGCAGCTGAAGCAGGGCTGGTACGTCATCGAGACCACGCCCTACAGCCGCTCGGCCAGCCTCAGCTCGGGCGGCGCTCCCACGGCTCACCGGGTGTTCCTGACGTACCGCCGGGCCTTGGACTCGCAGGGCCTCCACACGCTGGGCGTCACCGACATCGCCCTGCTGCTGCCCAGCAAGGGAGAGGTGGCGCCGCACACCTTCTGCCGGGTCGACAAGAACCTGAACACCGGCATGGTGAGTACCGACCTCCAGGAGGGCTTCGAGCTCTGGCGTTCTGTCTTTTGACCTGTGATGATGTCACAGACGGCTCCATCGGACAGAAACGGGATGTTTCGGCTTCAGTTGAATGTGAAAATGAGGCACTGGACACTTCCAGGGCTGCTGACCATCCTTTTTAATGCTATTTCTCTGATTTCTGAGTGTTTTTGAGTGCAGGTGGAATCCAGTCCTCTGATTGGATCGTTGCTTTTGGGTGTGTTTGTGACCTCACTAACTGACGGTTCTGGTGTTGCTGTGTGTTTGCAGTGGGGTCCAGCTCTGTACGTGTGCTACAAGAGAGCCGTGGCCAAGGCCAACGCCCTGGTGTTCGAAGCCAGTGAGTATCTGATGGGAGATAACTTCTTCTTCTTCTTCTTCTTCTTCTTCTTCTTCTTCTTCTTCTACATGTAGCTCAGCCGAACAGAACCGATGCTGCAGCTTTCTATCCAGGCTGTGGAGGGCTCCTCAGGCGCTGATGGGGATGTTTATGTGTCAGTTCTGTGGCTGTTTTCCACAAAAAAAGAATATCTGAGAACAGATTTATGGATTAACTGAAGTTAATGTTGAAATCTTGGCTTTTATTCTCAGTTTGTGCTGAAGCAACATGTCAGTGAACCAAGAGAAAAAGTGTCTAAACTCACTGTTTTAGACTCTGAAACCGACGGTTTCATGAATCTGAGCAACTTTTAAGATGATTTTCATCATAAATGAGCAGAGGAGGGGGGTGTAACTCCTCCTGTGGACGCCACGCTCTCACCCTTCATCACCTTCAGCTGCTGCTGATCCAATCAGACGGTCTGAGCAGCTCGGGCTTTAAGTTTCTGTGTAAATCTGTGTGGCTCCAGCAGAGGAGTCTGTTTCAGCAGCAGCAGCCGGTAAATCCAGATGTTGGAACAGCGTTTCAACATGACTGCGCTGAGAGTTTAAACTGCGGCATCAATGTGGTTTGTTCCCCAGATGCTGCCACAGCTGGAAGAAGCTCAGATCAGATGATCATATCTTACCTTTTACGAATGATAAACAGCAAAAAGTAACCAAATTACGTTTAAATTCCGTTCTTTTGCTGTTTTAAACGGTTACTTACTTAACGGTCCAGCTTTGAGTTTCATTGAAAAACGTTGTTCAGCCTGAGCATCCTTCATGTGAAACAGCTAGAAACGAACCCTGAGGTCATCTGACTGACCTCTGAGTTTGTTTTTGTGCTGCAGGTCTGATCAGCCGCTACCCGGAGGAGGACCTGGAGGCGTTTCCTCTGCCCGAGTCGGTGCCCGTCTTCTGCCTGCCGATGGGCGTCACGGTGGAGAGCTGGCCGCTCAACACCAAGTACCAGCTGCCCGTCTTCTCCACCTTCGTCCTCACCTCCGCCTCCGGGGACAAGGTGGGACCCGAGTCCTGTTTAAAAAAGAAACGCATTGACCCTCCCAATGACTAAACTTATGACTATCCGAACTTATTTATGTGTTTCTCGTATTTATCGGGTTACTGCGGGTAAGTAAAGGAGGAGAAGATGCACCTTTCAGCATAAACAAGGAGAGGGAAGCATCACTCCTCACAGGGAGCTTGTAAATGTTGAATGAAAGAGGCCCCAGAATTGAACCCTGAGGAACTCCACCTGCTGTTTTTATAGATTACCCATAAATAAAAAGCAGTTTCTGTCTTCTGGAGATGATTTAAACCGGTTTAGCGGTCCACTTGCATGTTTCTGGGGTCGACGGCGTCACATGAAGGCAGAAACGCTGCTGCTGGTGGTGTTTGGGTGGAGGTCATCAGGACATTAACAGGAGCAGGATGGAGAATGATTTTACTGCCAACTAAAGGGGAGGTTTGATATGAGCCCGTTTATTCATCGTGAGGAGTTCATGTTTCTGTATTTATCAGACGCTTTTATCCAAAGAGACTTAAAAATGAAGATATAACAGCTTTATAAAAAGCTAACAAAAAGCTCCATAGAAGGAACCCAGGAGTCCGACTCTGTCAGAGGGGACAGAGCAGAGATAGGGTGCAGGCATAGAAGGAAGTGCAGAAAGATAAAGTGCAGAGATAGAGGGGGGAGGGAAGTACAAGGTAAGTGCTGGGATAGGAGATGCTCTCTGAAGAGCTGGGTTTTCAGGAGCTTCTTGAAGATAGACAGGGACGCCCCTGTTCTGGTAGCGCTCGGTAGGTCATTCCACCATCGTGGGACGACACATGAACAGAGTTTGGATTGTCTTAGGCGTGGTGTAGGAGCTGCTAGACGACAATCCTGGGACCAACGGAGGGACCCAGTTGGGACAGAAGCCTTTGCAGGAGCCTTCAAGTAGATGGAGCCGTTCCATTAAGCTCTTTGTAGCTAACATCAGGGACTTGGACCTGTGAAGGAGTCCAAATGGTTGTTTTGGCTGCTGCTTTCAGAGCCTGTGGAAAGGTCATCTGATAGAACAGATGTGGGAACAACATCTGGATCACACAGATCTTAAAGTTTTACAGTAACTGTGATAAAATCCCTTTTCCAACACCCAGTTCAACAGTTCAGCTCGTCCTCCACCTGCAGGCTGATGGAAGCTGCTTCTCCCTGCAGGTTTACGGCGCCGCCATCCAGTTCTACGAGGCGTTCTCCAGGGAGCTGCTGTCGGAGCGGCAGAGCATCCGGCTCGGCCTGCTCAGCGTGGTCGACCGGCGGCCCATCACCAACCGCAGCCTGCAGGTGAAGAAGAGCATCTGTGTCCTCTCCCACTGGCCTTTCTTCACCGTCTTCCAGAAGTTCCTCACCTTCGTCTACAGATACTCCATCTCCGGGCCGCACGTCCTGCCGCTCGAGAAGTCTGTGCACAACTTCCTTTTCTTCTGTTTGTTCAGCCTTCTCTCTGATGCATGTTGTCTTTGTTCCCGTGGAAACCTCTGATTAAACCTGATTTTAGATGGTTGAAGCTAAAGCTAGAAGCTAAAGGTTGGTGTTTTTTCCTTCCTGCAGACACATCTCCAGCTTCATGCACAATGTCCCGTTTCCTTCCCCCCAGCGTCCTCGCATCCTCGTTCAGGTACAGACCGCCGCTCATCATTTCACATTCATGGGCTCTTAAACCCTGTCCTCACCTCCGGTGTCTGCACCTGCAGGAAGTGCAGAGACCCAGATTACTGTTGGGTCTCACTGGACTTCAGCCTCAGCCTGTTGATGCTTAACAGTCATTTCTTTACTGAACTGCAGCAGTTCACATCAAACATTCAGTCATGTCACCCTAAGATTTAAGTATCAGGACATAACCCCAAGGTTAGCATGTTAAAGGTTAAAGGTCATACATCTCAGACTCTACAGGCCTCAGTTAGCATGTTAAAGGTTAAAGGTCATACATCTCAGACTCTACAGGCCTCAGTTAGCATGTTAAAGGTTAAAGGTCACCCCAAGGTGAAAAAGCCCAGAGCTACATCTCAGACTCTACAGGCCTCAGTTAGCATGTTAAAGGTTAAAGGTCATACATTTCAGACTCTCCAGGCCTCAGTTAGCATGTTAAAGGTTAAAGGTCACCCCAAGGTGAAAAAGCCCAGAGCTACATCTCAGACTGTACAGGCCTCAGTTAGCATGTTAAAGGTTAAAGGTCACCCCAAGGTGAAAAAGCCCAGAGCTACATCTCAGACTCTACAGGCCTCAGTTAGCATGCTAAAGGTTAAAGGTCATACATCTCAGACTCTACAGGCCTCAGTTAGCATGTTAAAGGTTAAAGGTCACCCCAAGGTGAAGAAGCCCAGAGCTACATCTCAGACTCTACAGGCCTCAGTTAGCATGCTAAAGGTTAAAGGTCACCCCAAGGTGAAAAAGCCCAGAGCTACATCTCAGACTCTACAGGCCTCAGTTAGCATGTTAAAGGTTAAAGGTCATACATCTCAGACTCTACAGGCCTCAGTTAGTATGTTAAAGGTTAAAGGTCATACATCTCAGACTCTACAGGCCTCAGCATGTTAAAGGTTAAAGGTCATACATCTCAGACTCTACAGGCCTCAGTTAGCATGCTAAAGGTTAAAGGTCATACATCTCAGACTCTACAGGCCTCAGTTAGCATGTTAAAGGTTAAAGGTCACCCCAAGGTGAAGAAGCCCAGAGCTACATCTCAGACTCTACAGGCCTCAGTTAGCATGCTAAAGGTTAAAGGTCACCCCAAGGTGAAAAAGCCCAGAGCTACATCTCAGACTCTACAGGCCTCAGTTAGCATGTTAAAGGTTAAAGGTCATACATCTCAGACTCTACAGGCCTCAGTTAGCTTGTTAAAGGTTAAAGGTCATACATCTCAGACTCTACAGGCCTCAGTTAGTATGTTAAAGGTTAAAGGTCATACATCTCAGACTCTACAGGCCTCAGTTAGCATGTTAAAGGTTAAAGGTCACCCCAAGGTGAAGAAGCCCAGAGCTACATCTCAGACTCTACAGGCCTCAGTTAGCATGTTAAAGGTTAAAGGTCATACATCTCAGACTCTACAGGCCTCAGTTAGCATGTTAAAGGTTAAAGGTCATACATCTCAGACTCTCCAGGCCTCAGTTAGCATGTTAAAGGTCAAAGGCCATACATCTCAGACTCTCCAGGCCTCAGTTAGCATGTTAAAGGTTAAAGGTCACCCCAAGGTGAAAAAGCCCAGAGCTACATCTCAGACTCTACAGGCCTCAGTTAGCATGTTAAAGGTTAAAGGTCACCCCAAGGAGAAAAAGCCCAGAGCTACATCTCAGACTCTACAGGCCTCAGTTAGCATGCTAAAGGTTAAAGGTCACCCCAAGGTGAAAAAGCCCAGAGCTACATCTCAGACTCTACAGGCCTCAGTTAGCATGTTAAAGGTTAAAGGTCACCCCAAGGTGAAAAAGCCCAGAGCTACATCTCAGACTCTACAGGCCTCAGTTAGCATGTTAAAGGTTAAAGGTCACCCCAAGGTGAAAAAGCCCAGAGCTACATCTCAGACTCTACAGGCCTCAGTTAGCATGTTAAAGGTTAAAGGTCACCCCAAGGTGAAAAAGCCCAGAGCTACATCTCAGACTCTACAGGCCTCAGTTAGCATGTTAAAGGTTAAAGGTCACCCCAAGGTGAAAAGCCCAGAGCTACATCTCAGACTCTACAGGCCTCAGTTAGCATGTTAAAGGTCAAAGGTCACCCCAAGGTGAAAAAGCCCAGAGCTACATCTCAGACTCTACAGGCCTCAGTTAGCATGTTAAAGGTTAAAGGTCACCCCAAGGTGAAAAAGCCCAGAGCTACATCTCAGACTCTACAGGCCTCAGTTAGCATGTTAAAGGTTAAAGGTCACCCCAAGGTGAAAAGCCCAGAGCTACATCTCAGACTCTACAGGCCTCAGTTAGCATGTTAAAGGTCAAAGGTCACCCCAAGGTGAAAAGCCCAGAACTACATCTCAGACTCTACAGGCCTCAGTTAGCATGTTAAAGGTCAAAGGTCACCCCAAGGTGAAAAAGCCCAGAGCTACATCTCAGACTCTACAGGCCTCAGTTAGCATGCTAAAGGTTAAAGGTCATACATCTCAGATTCTACAGGCCTCAGTTAGCATGTTAAAGGTTAAAGGTCATGGCAGCACAGTTAGAAAAAGACTGAACAAGGATGGCTTGTTTGGAAGGGCTGCAGGAGAAAGCCTCTTCTCTCTAAAAAGAACATGGCAGCACAGCTTAGGTTTGCAAAGCTGCATCTGAACAAAGCTCAAGACTTCTGGAACAATGTCCTTTGGACAGACCAGAGCAAAGTGGAGATGTTTGGTCCTAATGCACAGCAGCACGTTTGGAGGAAACCAAACACAGCATATCAGCACAAACACCTCATACCAGCTGTCAAGCACGGTGGAGGAGGGCTGATGATCTGGGCTGGTTCTGCAGCCACAGGACCTGGGCACCTTGCAGTCATTGAGTCCACCATGAACTCCTCTGGATACCAAAGTATTCTAGAGTCAAATGTGAGGCCATCTGTCCCACAGCTAAAGCTGGGCTGAAACTGGCTCATCAACAGGACAAAGATCCCAAACACAGCAGCAGATCTACAGCAGAATGTGTGAAAAAGAGAAGAATCGAGGTGTTGCAATGGTCCAGTCAGAGTCCAGACCTCAGCCTGACTGAAATGCTGTGGTGGGACCTTAAGAGAGCTGCAGAAACCAAAGCTGCAAACCTCAATGAGCTGAAGCAGCGCTGGAGATACCAAAGTATGTCCATTTGAGGGGTGGGTGTGAGACAGGTGGGTCTGAGGTGATGGATGTGTGTGTTAAAGTGTGTTAATGTGTGTTAATGTGTGTGTGTTGCAGCTCTCATCCTATGACAACCTGCTGCTCTGCCAGCCGGTCTCCTCCCCCCTCCCTCTCAGGTGAGTTCACTGTGGCAGTCACACATGCACACTTTTCCACGTGCACGTTGCCTCTGTGGTGCGTTCAGGTCGGGCAAATTTCTGAGCTCTTATGTTCAAAGTCTTCTTCAGGGCCTCGGTTCTTCTTCAGGGCCTCGGTTCTTCTTCAGGGCCTCGGTTCTTCTTCAGGGCCTCGGTTCTTCTTCAGAGCCTCGGTTCTTCTTCAGAGCCTCGGTTCTTCTTCGGGGCCTCGGTTCTTCTTCGGGGCCTCGGTTCTTCTTCAGGGCCTCGGTTCTTCTTCAGGGCCTCGGTTCTTCTTCAGGGCCTCGGTTCTTCTTCAGAGCCTCGGTTCTTCTTCAGGGCCTCGGTTCTTCTTCAGAGCCTCGGTTCTTCTTCAGGGCCTCGGTTCTTCTTCAGAGCCTCGGTTCTTCTTCGGGGCCTCGGTTCTTCTTCGGGGCCTCGGTTCTTCTTCAGGGCCTCGGTTCTTCTTCAGGGCCTCGGTTCTTCTTCAGGGCCTCAGTTCTTCAGAGCCTCGGTTCTTCTTCAGGGCCTCGGTTCTTCTTCAGGGCCTCGGTTCTTCTTCAGGGCCTCGGTTCTTCAGGGCCTCGGTTCTTCTTCAGGGCCTCGGTTCTTCTTCAGGGCCTCGGTTCTTCTTCGGGGCCTCGGTTCTTCTTCGGGGCCTCGGTTCTTCTTCGGGGCCTCGGTTCTTCTTCAGGGCCTCAGTTCTTCTTCAGGGCCTCGGTTCTTCTTCGGGGCCTCGGTTCTTCTTCAGGGCCTCGGTTCTTCAGGGCCTCGGTTCTTCTTCAGGGCCTCGGTTCTTCTTCAGAGCCTCGGTTCTTCTTCGGGGCCTCGGTTCTTCTTCGGGGCCTCGGTTCTTCTTCAGGGCCTCGGTTCTTCTTCAGGGCCTCGGTTCTTCTTCAGGGCCTCAGTTCTTCAGAGCCTCGGTTCTTCTTCAGGGCCTCGGTTCTTCTTCAGGGCCTCGGTTCTTCTTCAGGGCCTCGGTTCTTCAGGGCCTCGGTTCTTCTTCAGGGCCTCGGTTCTTCTTCGGGGCCTCGGTTCTTCTTCGGGGCCTCGGTTCTTCTTCGGGGCCTCGGTTCTTCTTCGGGGCCTCGGTTCTTCTTCAGGGCCTCAGTTCTTCTTCAGGGCCTCGGTTCTTCTTCGGGGCCTCGGTTCTTCTTCAGGGCCTCGGTTCTTCAGGGCCTCGGTTCTTCTTCAGGGCCTCGGTTCTTCTTCAGGGCCTCGGTTCTTCTTCAGGGCCTCGGTTCTTCTCTTTTAAGGTAGTTTAATTAACTCTGAACCTGAACGCCTCACAGACAGCAACATGTTGGACTGCTCCTTTAATGCCTCTCAGCTGACTTCATGGAGCGCCTGTTTTATGACCTGCTGCCTCCAGGTTGGGTGGGGTTTGGATCTAAACTGTGTCTCTCTCTGTGTGTGTGTGTGTGTGCACGTGTGCGTGCACGTGTGTCTCAGTGGTGCGAGCTTCCTGAAGCTGCTGCAGAACCTCGGCCCAGAGAGCGCCTGCACGCTGCTGCTCGCCGTCCTCACCGAACACAAACTGCTGCTGCACTCGCTGCGGCCCGACGTCCTGACGTCTGTGAGCGAGGCCCTCGTCTCCGTAAGAACACACACACACGTGCACACGCACACACGTGCACGCACACAGGAGGGTGCATGTGAGCGGGTGTCCGTCTGTCTGTGTGCAGATGACCTTCCCGCTGCGCTGGATCTGCCCCTACATCCCGCTGTGCCCGCTGCAGATGGCCGACGTGCTGCTGGCGCCGATGCCGTTCATCGTGGGCGTCCACTCCAGCTACTTCGACCTGTACGACCCCCCCGCCGAGGTGGTGTGCGTGGACCTGGACACCAACACCATCTTCCAGTGAGTGCAGCCTGAAATAAGCCCCCCGAGCTGAGCTGAGCTGAGCTGCTCCTCTGACAGCCGGAGTCCGTCTTCTTCTTCTTCTTGTGTCTCAGGTCGGAGGATAAGAAGCCGTTGTCATGGCGATCGTTACCCAGGAAACCGGGAAAGACTTTGTTCAACACCCTGATGAATCTCCACCGGACCCTGGAGAAGAGTGAGTCACACGTGCACAGCACACGTGCACATCCTGAATCACACGTGCACATCGTGACGCTTTATTTAATCACACGTGCACAGCACACGTGCACATCCTGAATCACACGTGCACATTTAATGAATCACACGTGCACATCCTGAGTCACACGTGCACATCCTGAATCACACGTGCACATCCTGAATCACACGTGCACATCACAGGTGCACATCCTGAATCACACGTGCAAATCCTGAATCACACGTGCACATCCTGAATCACACGTGCACATCCTGAATCACACGTGCACATCGTGGTGCTTTAATTAATCACACGTGCACATCCTGAATCACACGTGCACATCCTGAATCACACGTGCACATCCTGAGTCACACGTGCACATCCTGAGTCACACGTGCACATCGTGACGCTTTAATGAATCACACGTGCACATCCTGAATCACACGTGCACATCCTGAATCACACGTGCACATCGTGACGCTTTATTTAATCACACGTGCACATCGTGAATCACACGTGCACATCCTGAATCACACGTGCACGTCGTGACGCTTTAATGAATCACACGTGCACATCCTGAATCACACGTGCACATCCTGACACCGTAATGACTCACACGTGCACATCCTGACACCGTAATGACTCACACGTGCACGCTCTCTCTTGTGGTGCAGTTTGCACTCCCGGCCAGGAGGAGGCGACGCTGGAGTTTCTGCTGACCGACTACGATCAGATCTACCGGCGCCAGAAGCAGCTGGAGCTGGAGATCCAGGAGGCGTTCCTGCGCTTCATGAGCTGCCTGCTGCGGGGGTACCGGGCCTTCCTGCTGCCCATCACGCAGGCGCCATCGGACACCACCACCGACTGCAGCTCGCTGTTCAACCTGCAGGGTGCGCTGTTTCCTCCTCTGTTAGCTTTGAGTTGCTGCTCAGATCAGCAGGAAGTGCTTGTTGTAGCCTTCGTCCTGACGGAGTTCTTCTTCTTCTTCTCTGTGGTCGTCCTGACTGAGTTCTTCTTCTTCTTCTTCTTCTTTTTCTTCTCCTTCTTCTTCTCCTTCTTCTTCTTCTTCTTCTCTGTGGTCGCCCTGCAGGGTTCCTGAAGTCTCGCGACCGGACGCAGCAGAAGTTCTACACCCAGCTGACGAGGACTCAGATGTTCACTCAGTTCATCGAGGAGTGCTCCTTCGTCAGCGACCGGCACGCCTGCCTCGAGTTCTTCGATGAGTGCGTGCAGAAGGTGGGACGCCGTTTGTTCCCGAGTCGCAGAGCGCCGCCTTCCTCCCCTGTTCTGATGTTTGTGCTGCTGTGAGCAGGTGGATGTGGAGAAGCCGGAGGAGGTGAGGCTGATCGATCTGGATGAGACGCACAGCGGAGAACACACCGTCTTCATCATGCCCCCCGAGGAGCCGCAGGAAGCCGACGGCTCGGAGTGCCCCGCCCTCTACAGGTAGGACTCAGCACGCCGTGAGCCCGGCTGGGAGGTGGCGAGGAGCCGCCGCTGACAGGATGTTTGATTCTCCCTCATGTGTCCAGTTACGAGACCTTCCCCACCCTGAAGCCTGGGCTGTTCGACCGCCCGCAGGACCAGCTCCGCGTCCCGGCCAAAGGCAGCGCCCCCAGCAGCCCCGCCCCCCGGCGCACCAAGCAGGTAACAGAACCTTTCAGCACCAGCCGGGACGTCACCTTCTGGTCTCCGATGGGTTCGTAGGTTCTGTCTTAGTGCTTTGGAGGCAGATCATTGGGTTTAATGAGGCAGTTCTTGGTGCTGCAGGTCCAGTGCAGGCGGATATGTTCTGGGGGGGTTCTGAGGGTGGAGAACCGGGTCGGATCCGCTCGGGTCCACTGAGCCGAGTTTAATTTGTGACCCAGTTTACTGAGAATCATCTGAATTTAATGAACCTGCATCAATATTTCAACTCATTCAACATTCAGAGGCTGCAGGCGGCATTCAGCAGTTTCTGTTTCTGTATTTATCAGAACCTTTTATCCAACTTACAGATGAAGATATAACAGCTAAAAAGCTAACAATAAGCTAACAATAAGCTAACAAAAAGATAACAATAAGCTAACAATAAGCTAACAAAAAGCTAACAATAAGCTAACAATAAGCTCCATAGAAGGAACCCAGGAGTCCGACTCTGTCAGAGGGGACAGAGCAGAGATAGGGTGCAGGCATAGAAGGAAGAGCAGAAAGATAAAGTGCAGAGATAGAGGGGGGAGGGAAGTACAAGGTAAGTGCTGGGATAGGAGATGCTCTCTGAAGAGCTGGGTTTTCAGGAGCTTCTTGAAGATAGACAGGGACGCCCCTGTTCTGGTAGCGCTCGGTAGGTCATTCCACCATCGTGGGACGACACATGAACAGAGTTTGGATTGTCTTAGGCGTGGTGTAGGAGCTGCTAGACGACAATCCTGGGACCAACGGAGGGACCCAGTTGGGACAGAAGCCTTTGCAAGAGCCTTCAAGTAGATGGAGCCGTTCCATTAAGCTCTTTGTAGCTAACATCAGGGACTTGGATCTGATGCTAAGGGCAGCCAGAGGAGCTCAATGAACAGAGGGGGGACGTGTTCTTTTAGGCTAGTTGTTTCCAGGATGTTGTTTCTGCATTTAGCAGACACTTTTATCCAAAGCGACTTACAGGGGGTCTTGCCTAAGGACCCCTACTGGAGGTAATACCTTTCATGCAGGGGATTTGAACTCAGGTCTCCCACATGGAAGGACTCTTACCACTACAGTATCCAGTCCCACAGGATAATTCAGACAGAAGCTCCCTGACTTTACTTCAGCCACAGTTTAAAGTTTCCTGGGGATCACAGATTCAAGCTGCTTCACATTCTCGGTGTAGTTTAATTTCAGCTTTCACCGTGAATCTAACCTCGTGCCGTGAGTCAGTGCTTTACATGCATCACAGAGCAGGCTGTGCAGCACAGTTCTGTCTGAGTTAAACACCAGAAAAAGGTTGACTTTAGTCAGACTGAACATAGAACACAGAAGCAGCTGTCAGCAGGGGGCGCTGCAGCAGAACCCAGTTCTGTTCAGACCCTCGGCTCCTTTCTTTGACGGCTCTCTTTGCGTCTGCAGGAGATCAAGTTGGCCCAGAAGCGGGCCCAGAAGTACTCGGCGGTGCCGGACATGTGGTCCAAGTGCCTGCTGGGTCACTGCTACGGTCTCTGGTTCATCTACCTGCCCACCTTCGTCCGGGCCGAGAGCGCCAAGGTCCGCACGCTGCACACGGCCTACGATGTGCTGAAACACATGGAGAACCGCAAGGTGGTGCTGCCGGACGAGGTGAGACAGATCGGGTCACAGTCTGACCCGGCAGAACATGTTAGTTACAGGTTCTCCTCATGTTACTGATCAGAACATTTAGTTTTAAAAGTCTGATTATTTCCTGGTTTAGATGAAAATGTTCCTCATTATGGGTGCCAAAGGCAGGGCACACATATTACTATTGTGAATACTTATTATTCTCCCGCTTCCGTCACGTTTTTCGGCGCGCTACTCCTCCCGCAGCGAAGGTCCGACTAAAATAAAAAACACATGGCTGCGTGCGCGCCGATCGGGAGAGGTGTGCTATTATTTTTCTCTCTCATTACTCGAGCACAATAGCGGATAAATGGGAAAAAGCGGGCAAATTGTCAATGGGAAAATGAATGGAGAAAAAAGAGGCAGTTTGGGGCTCATATGTTTTCCATTAATCTGAACAGATCAACCGGGCCTTATGTGTCTAAAGCAGGCAGATTTCACCAGAACAAGCCAGAATCTCATATTTCAGACTGGATTATGATCCTATAATGGTTGATCTTCAATTTGACCTTCAACACTCAGCACATTAACTCATATGTCTCTGTGTGGACGGGCAGCAGCTTGGCACCCATCAAAATTTCTTCAGAAATTTTCTAGTTTTACATGTTCTCTCTCATTGTTCTACTCTGGACTCAGAGTTCTGTTCAAAGTGCTGATCAGCTGCATTTCTTTATGTCCCGGAACCATAAAAACAGGAAGCAGCTGCAGAGATTCACTGAAACATGTTCAAACATGAACATAAACCCAGAATCTGAGGCAGAAACAGAGTTTTTATCAGTTCTCAGCAGCTTTAAAGTGAATCTCTGGTCTGAGCTCCTTTATTGTCCAACACAGCCTGAACCCTCTGAGACAAGCTTTCTGTCATTTCTTTAAGGAGTCTTCAGGAATAGTTCTCCAGGCTTCTTGAAGGACATCCCAAAGCTCTTCTTTGGATGTGGGCTGCCTTTTGTTCCGTTCTCTGTCAGATGATCCCACACTGCTTCAATAATGTTGAGGTCCGGGCTCTGGGGAGGATTCATCCCTCCATAAGACCTGCTGCCACTGATTTTCAGTCCACTTCTTGTGTCATTTGGCACAGCTCAGCCTTTTCTCCCTGTTTCCCTTCCTTAAGAACGGCTTCTTGACAGCCACCCTTCCATGGAGCCCATTTCTGATGAGGCTTGGGCCAACAGTAGATGGATCAGCTGAAGGTCCAGATGCATCTCTCAGGTCCTGTCAGGTCACAGCTGGATTTTTTCCTCTTTCTTAAGGACATCACTTTCAGATCCTGTTCATCTGCTGGAGATAGTTTTTTAGGCCTGACACTTCTTCTTTTGTCCTCCACTTGTCCAGTTTCCTCAAATGTTTTAAGGACACACTGCACCCCATGCTGAGATATGCCAAGTTTTCAGCTAATAGCTCTTTGGGAATCACCTTGTTGCTGCAGAAATCCTATTTTCTGTCTGTCAAACTGTGTTTTCTTTGCTGTTTTTCATAGATGCAGCTAAAGAAATGGGAACAAATGATGTGTCTTTGTGACAGGCTGCTGGTAACAAAGTGCCTAAAGATCCAGTTTAAAATGGCTTCTTTGCTAAGTTGTCTGTTCTGTGTCGACACAACACTGGTTCATCCCTTGAGTTAGGAGCCTTTTCCTTCAGGTTTGTTACAGGATCCTGATGCAGCTCTGTGGTCTCTACGGTCAGCCGGTCCTCGCAGTCCGAGTCCTGCTGGAGATGAAGAAGGCTGGAATCACACCCAACACCATCACCTACGGATACTACAACAAGGTCAACAACACTCATCAGTTTACTGATCTGATCGCAGAGTTGATGCACCTTTCGGTGTAACAAAGTAGTTCCTCCTCCACCTGTCGACCTTTGATCCAATGATTTGAGCTGCTTAGTTTCAGATGTCTTTCGTTACTTTAACCGTCTTCTTGTCTTAATCAGGGACCTTTTGAACTGATTTCCCTCCCTTTAACCTTTATTGATCGGACGTCTTCTCTCCTCAGGCCGTTCTGGAGAGCAAGTGGCCGTCCACCAATCAGGGCGGGCGTCTGCGCTGGGCCAAGCTGAGGAACGTCCTATTGGCCGTGGCCCAGTTTCGAAGACCAATCAGACGGCGAGAGAAGAGCGGCTCCGTGGGCTCCCGGGGAGGTCAGACATGTTTCAGGAAGTGTTGGTCCGGGTTCTGCTAAGTCTGTGGTTACCGCGGCAACCCTGTTGGAACGCTGTGAAACGTTTTATTCGTCTGTGTTTCAGTAAGAACTGTAAGGTTAAAGGTTTAATTTAGTGCAAACGTGTCGCCTTGTGACCCTCTGAAAGTGTGTGGTGGGGTATTTTTCTGTCTGTTTGCTTTTAAATGTTTAATCTAGTGTTCCTCACGCCTCCATCTCCCAGCGCTCGCTCTGATTGGTTAACCCACCCCCTGACTTCCCGTGACGCTTCTGTTTGTTGCAGAAGTCGCGGTGGACCCGGACCAGAGGCTCCGCCCCCACTCCTCTCTGATTCGTCAGTCCAGTTGGAGCGGCCTGAGTGAAAGCTCCAGCCATGAGTCCCTGAGCGGGCCGCTGGTGAAGAGCAGCAGCCTGAGCAGCGTGAGGACGCTGAGCGACAGTAAGAGCCCGCCTTCAGCTCCGCCTCTCGCAGGCGGGTCAGAACCACTAACCCTCCCTCCCTGTCCTCAGAGGTCAAGCCCTCCCAGAAGACCCATCACTCAGGGACCAATGGATGCGGGGACGCCGGCTCTCGCAAGCCGCCGCTGGGGCGCCGGGACACCTCCACGCCGCCTCCGGCGCCGCCCGGCGGCCTGGTGGTTCCCCGCAGTCAGGTGTGCCTCTCCAACTTCTACAAAGAGTGCGCCGAGCCGGAGCCGGACTGCAGCTGCCAGCCGGCAGAGAGGGACGGCAGGTCAGTGCTCACCGGCCGCAGGTTTTCACTGCTTTGTTCCTCCTGATCTGACGGGCGCCGCCTCTGACCCGCAGACCCGCCGGCGCCAGAGACTCCGCCCACAGGAACAAGGCCGTGGACGAGAACGACAACAACGTCTCCTCCCCGAGCCGAGGGGGTCTGGCGGGGAAGCTGCAGCAGCTCCTCACGCCGACCAAACACCGAGCGGCGGTGCGGCGGGCCGCCAGCGTGGACGAGCGGCGGCCCGGAGGCGTCGGACGGCGGGTGTCGGAGCAGCGGCAGTCCAGGAAGGCTCAGGTGGCAGAGACTCTGCTGAAGGCCAAGGACCGGCTGGTCAACGCCACCTCAGAGGTGAGAACTGCAGAAGAAGAATTCCACAAGCGCTTAAAAAACATGAAGAAGAATCTTAAGAGCGTAGGATCTTAAGATAAAATCAAACTATTTTATATTAATATATATATATATAATATTCAGTTTGATTTAGAAAGTCCAAAATCACCACAAATGTCATCTCAAGGCACAAAGATTCATTCCAATTCAAACCAGTTAGAGTTCAATTCACACCATTTCTAGTCCAATTCAGACCAATTAGTCCAATTCAGACCAATTAGAGTCCAATTCACACGAGAAACCTGTTTTATATGAGAGTCAGAGGACAGATCCTGGTCAGAAATAACTCCAAGGTTCCTCACTGTAGCACTAGAAGCCAAGGAAATACCATCTAGAGTAACTATATAACTAGACAGTTTCTCCCTGAAGCGCTCAGGTCCAAAGAGAACAACTTCAGTTTGTCTGAGTTTAGAAGCAGACAGTTCTGAGTCATCCAGGTCTTTATGTCTTTAAGACAGGCTTGTAGTCTGACCAACCTATTGGTTTCATCTGGTTTCATAGATAAGTATAGCTGAGTATCATTTATCTTTACAGTTTGACTAATATTTATATCCAGCATCAGTTTCTGTATGAGTTGAATAGATTTTAATAAATAAACCCTTTTTTATTGATCAGCTGCAGTTTTCAGCCTGTTAGACGGTTGTTTTACGGCAGGTTTGTCCTCAGACCTGAGTCAGGTGACCCAGCACCTGTTCCTCAGGTGCTGGGAAGGAAACGGTCCCTTTCTTCCTCGTTGGTGTTTTTACAGCAGCTTCCTGATTAATCCTCGTCTTCCTCAGAGCTCGCTGTCTGTAGCAAGTGACCTGGACCTGGCGGACGCGCCCCCCCCATCTTATCCCCTGCGCCGGTCCTGGGACGCCAGTCAGGACGGGGTGGGGATGGAGGTAAGCGGATGGTTCTGTTCGGTTCTGTTCTGTTCTGTTCTGTTCTGTTCTGTTCTGTTCGGTTCTGTTCGGTTCTGTTCGGTTCGGTTCTGTTCTGTTCGGTTCTGTTCTGTTTGGTTCTGTTCTGTTCGGTTCTGTTCTGTTCGGTTCTGTTCTGTTCGGTTCTGTTCTGTTTGGTTCTGTTCTGTTCGGTTCTGCTCGGTTCTGTTTGGTTCTGTTCTGTTCTGTTTGGTTCTGTTTGGTTCTGCTCGGTTCTGTTTGGTTCTGTTTGGTTCTGTTCTGTTCTGTTCGGTTCTGTTCTGCTCGGTTCTGTTTGGTTCTGTTTGGTTCTGTTCTGTTCTGTTCGGTTCTGTTCTGTTTGGTTCTGTTCTGTTCTGTTCGGTTCTGTTCTGTTTGGTTCTGTTCTGTTCGGTTCTGTTCTGTTCGGTTCGGTTCTGTTCTGTTTGGTTCTGTTTGGTTCTGTTTGGTTCTGTTCTGTTCGGTTCTGTTTGGTTCTGTTCGGTTCTGTTCTGTTCTGTTTGGTTCTGCTCGGTTCTGTTCGGTTCTGTTTGGTTCTGTTCGGTTCTGTTCTGTTCTGTTCGGTTCTGCTCGGTTCTGTTTGGTTCTGTTTGGTTCTGTTCGGTTCTGTTTGGTTCTGTTCGGTTCTGTTCTGTTTGGTTCTGTTCTGTTCTGTTCGGTTCGGTTCTGTTCTGTTTGGTTCTGTTCTGTTCTGTTCGGTTCGGTTCTGTTCTGTTTGGTTCTGTTTGGTTCTGTTCTGTTCGGTTCTGTTTGGTTCTGTTCGGTTCTGTTCTGTTCTGTTTGGTTCTGCTTGGTTCGGTTCTGTTCTGTTTGGTTCTGTTTGGTTCTGTTTGGTTCTGTTCTGTTCTGTTCGGTTCTGTTTGGTTCTGTTCGGTTCTGTTCTGTTCTGTTCTGTTCTGTTTGGTTCTGCTCGGTTCTGTTCTGTTCTGTTTGGTTCTGTTTGGTTCTGTTCGGTTCTGTTCGGTTCTGTTCTGTTTGGTTCTGTTCTGTTCTGTTCTGTTCGGTTCTGTTCTGTTTGGTTCTGTTTGGTTCTGTTCGGTTCTGTTTGGTTCTGTTCGGTTCTGTTCTGTTCTGTTCTGTTCTGTTTGGTTCTGCTTGGTTCGGTTCTGTTCTGTTTGGTTCTGTTTGGTTCTGTTTGGTTCTGTTCGGTTCTGTTTGGTTCTGTTCTGTTCTGTTCTGTTCGGTTCTGTTTGGTTCTGTTCGGTTCTGTTCTGTTCTGTTTGGTTCTGCTCGGTTCTGTTCTGTTCTGTTTGGTTCTGTTTGGTTCGGTTCTGTTAGGTTCTGTTCGGTTCTGTTAGGTTCTGTTCGGTTCTGTTAGGTTCTGTTCGGTTCTGTTTGGTTCTGTTCGGTTCTGTTTGGTTCTGTTCTGTTCTGTTCTGTTTGGTTCTGTTTGGTTCTGTTCTGTTCTGTTTGGTTCTGTTCTGTTCTGTTTGGTTCTGTTCTGTTCGGTTCTGTTTGGTTCTGTTCTGTTCTGTTATGTTCTGTTCTGTTCGGTTCTGCTCGGTTCTGTTCTGTTCGGTTCTGTTCTGTTCGGTTCTGTTCTGTTCTGTTCTGTTTGGTTCTGTTCGGTTCTGTTCTGTTCTGTTCTGTTCTGTTTGGTTCTGTTTGGTTCTGTTCTGTTATGTTCTGTTTGGTTCTGCTCGGTTCTGTTTGGTTCTGTTTGGTTCTGTTCGGTTCTGTTAGGTTCTGTTCGGTTCTGTTTGGTTCTGTTCGGTTCTGTTTGGTTCTGTTCTGTTCTGTTCTGTTTGGTTCTGTTTGGTTCTGTTCTGTTCTGTTTGGTTCTGTTCTGTTCTGTTTGGTTCTGTTCTGTTCGGTTCTGTTTGGTTCTGTTCTGTTCTGTTCTGTTCTGTTCTGTTCGGTTCTGCTCGGTTCTGTTCTGTTCGGTTCTGTTCTGTTCGGTTCTGTTCTGTTCTGTTCTGTTCTGTTTGGTTCTGTTCGGTTCTGTTCTGTTCTGTTCTGTTCTGTTTGGTTCTGTTCTGTTATGTTCTGTTTGGTTCTGTTCGGTTCTGTTTGGTTCTGTTTGGTTCTGTTTGGTTCTGTTTGGTTCTGTTTGGTTCTGTTCGGTTCTGTTCTGTTCGGTTCTGTTCTGTAGCGCTGACGGTCCCGTCCCTGCGTCCAGGTGCTGATGTCCAGCTGCTCGCTGTGCCGCAGCTGTAACTTCCTGGTTTACGATGAGGAGATCATGGCCGGCTGGACGTCAGACGACTCCAACCTGAACTCTTCCTGCCCCTTCTGCTCCGCCTCCTTTGTCCCCTTCCTGAACGCTGAGATCTGCGACCTCGGACCCGTCAGCAGGTACCGACTCTCACCTGGGCTGCGAGCGGTCTGACTCGATCTGTGTTTACGCAGCAGGAGCCTCTTTGTCATTTAAAACAGAACATGCACTAAAACCTTCAGCTGGGCTCAGAACCTGATGATCAGGTAAAGCCCGATGGATCCATCTCCTTCAAACACCTTAACTCCACGAGTAGAGCCCGACCGATATGGGATTCTTAAGGCCGACACGATACAAATATTTGGTGATTAAAGGTCCGATATTCCGACATATCGGCCGATATATATTATAAAAACGAAATTCCAGAAACGTGTAACAAAACATACAGATATCCCTAAAATAATAAGCTGTTTACTGACGTTAGCTGTTTACGTTAGCTGTTTACGTTAGCTGTTTACTGACGTTAGCTGTTTACGTTAGCTGTTTACATTAGCTGTTTACTGACGTTAGCTGTTTACTAACGTTAGCTGTTTACTGACGTTAGCTGTTTACGTTAGCTGTTTACTGACGTTAGCTGTTTACGTTAGCTGTTTACGTTAGCTGTTTACTGACGTTAGCTGTTTACGTTAGCTGTTTACATTAGCTGTTTACTGACGTTAGCTGTTTACTGACGTTAGCTGTTTACTGACGTTAGCTGTTTACTGACGTTAGCTGTTTACTGACGTTAGCTGTTTACTGACGTTAGCTGTTTACTGACGTTAGCTGTTTACTGACGTTAGCTGTTTAAATTAGCTGTTTATGTTAGCTTCTAGCTTACAGGCAGGAGAGGAGACGAGTAAATGGAAATGTTTGAGCGAGCTCATCCATTGTTACAGTATGGCTCGACAGACACGTTGTGCTACTTTATTAAAGATGCGAGTTAAAAAGAAGATAAATGTGTATGCGACGCTGTCAAAGCTCGTCCTCAGCAGAAGGCAAAATAAACACAAACAAGTGAAGCAGGGATCATTTCCATCTCTATGTATGTTAGTAAGTTTATAAAAGAAAAGCTAACTTTTATCAAGCTGTTTAATACTAAATGTTCACTCCCTCCATGCCTAACTTACGTTTTACAGATGTGCAGCTTATAAATACAGTAATCATTACTTTATTTAGGCAGAATAAAGCCGAGTTTATGCTCCATCAGTATGAAGAACTAATGTTGAAGCAGGCGACAGAGAAGATGTTTGCGGGGGGGGGGGGGGGTCTGTAGGACCGGCCGAGGCTGAACGGCTGAATTTACAACCTGGATGAACAAATGCACTTTGATACTTTGGAATGTCAACGGGCCGATTTGACGAGCTTCTTCGCCGTTTACAGCCATCAATATGGCCGGAAATTACGCTCTGAGCTGATCAATCACAGCCCTTATGGACGCGGCGTGTCGTTAGAATTTTTTGGAGGTGGACTTCGACAGCGTAGCATTTTAAAAATGCTGCTGCAAATGATTGTAAAACATGTTTTTTCCAGAGATGAGACGTCTCGTTGCTGTCATGCTATTAAAGAAATTCATCTTCAGTCACATCGTTAAGAGTTAAACCGACAGCTGGTCAGCGAACAGCAGCAAAACCGGTCCTGGGTTCTGTCATGCTTACTTGAGTTTAGAGAACTGATGGGGATGTTCTTTTAACTGTTATTTAAGTAATGTCTCGTGAGAGTTTACCACGAACACTCTTCCCTGATGATAACTGTCAGATCAGCTGTCTGTGGCTTCATTTCCAACAGGGACTTTGTGCCCTCTGGTGGACAAACTCTGCAACAGCAGCTCATAACATGGTTGAAGGGAGTTTCATCCATATGTCTGATATCGGCCGATATTGTACTGTAAATCCGATAAATCGGTCGGGCTCTGTCCACGAGTAATATTCTGACCTGAAGAATTGAGACGTGGTTAAAGAAGCACATTCAGTTCCATCAGGGAGGAATAACAAAGACCCAGCTGCCTCCTGAAGGCTGGTTCTGATCTGCTGGACCAGTTTAAAACAGGCAGCCGGGGTTTTCTCTCTCATGACACGCCTTCCTGCAGCTGGACAGATGTGTAACGCTTCCTCTCGTGTGTCCTCAGTGCGGAACGCTGCAACTGGAACCTGGAGGACGAGGTGGAGAGCGCCGTGAGGCCCCCGAGCGCTCAGGAAGCGCCGGGGCGGCACCAGTGCAACGGGCTGAGCGAGGACTCCAGCTCCGAGACCAGCAGCTACTCCGAGACCAGCAGAACCACCACGGTAACATTTCACAGCCTCACACGCCTTCCTCGCCTCCTTCCGTGTCGCTGACAGACTCCACCCCCTCCCGCAGGGCTCGTCGGTGGGCGGGGCCCCCCAGGTGACGGTGGCGTACCTGAGCCCCCTGGTTCTGAGGAAGGAGCTGGAGAGTCTGCTGGAGAATGAGGGTGAGGCGGTGCTGGCCCAGCCGCAGTTCTTGGACAGCCACTCCATCATCTTCTGGAACCTGGTCTGGTACTTCCAGCGGCTCGGGTTGCCTAGCAACCTGCTGCAGCTGGTCCGGGGCTCGCCGCTGGTCAGTCAGTTCACACAGGTGAGCTGCTGCTGCCGTGGATCCAGCTTTAAGGTCAGGAAATGATGATTTTAACGCTGTTTTCCCCCATAAATGAGATGAGATCAGATGAATAAGAACAAAAGCTACAAATATTAGAATGAACACAAACAGCCAAAATGGAAGAAATGATTAGAAGCATCAGCAGAGAGGAGGTTTCAGGTACCTGGGGGGGGTGGTGCTGATCCTTAGAACCCGCTGATCCTTAGAACCCGCTGATCCTTAGAACCCGCTGATCCTTAGATCCCGCTGATCCTTAGAACCCGCCGATCCTTACAACCGCCTGCTGATCCTTAGAACTGCCTGCTGATCCTTAGAACCGGCTGATTCTTAGAACCTGCTGATCCTTAGAACCCGCTGATCTGTAGAACCCGCTGATCCTTAGAACCCGCTGATCCTTAGAACCCGCTGATCCTTAGAACCCGCCGATCCTTACAACCGCCTGCTGATCCTTAGAACCGCCTGCTGATCCTTAGAACCGCCTGCTTATCCTTAGAACCGGCTGATTCTTAGAACCTGCTGATCCTTAGAACCCGCTGATCCTTAGAACCCGCTGATCCTTAGAACCCGCTGATCCTTAGATCCCGCTGATCCTTAGAACCCGCCGATCCTTAGAACCCGCTGATCCTTAGAACCCGTCGATCCTTAGAACCTGCTGATCCTTAGAACCCGCCGATCCTTAGAACCCTCTGATCCGTAGAACCCCCTGATCCTTAGAACCTGCTGATCCTTAGAACCTGCTGATCCTTAGAACCCACCGATCCTTAGAACCCGCTGATCCTTAGAACCCGCCGATCCTTAGAACCCTCTGATCCGTAGAACCTGCTGATCCTTAGAACCTGCTGATCCTTAGAACCCGCCGATCCTTAGAACCCGCCGACCCCTAGAACCCGCTGATCCTTAGAACCCGCTGATCCTTAGAACCCGCTGATCCTTAGAACCCTCTGATCCGTAGAACCCCCTGATCCTTAGAACCTGCTGATTCTTAGAACCTGCTGATCCTTAGAACCTGCCGATCCGTAGAACCCGCCGATCCTTACAACCGCCTGCTGATCCTTAGAACCCGCCGATCTTTAGAACCGCTTGCTGATCCTTAGAACCGCCTGCTGATCCTTAGAACCGCCTGCTGATCCTTAGAACCCGCTGACCCTTAGAACCCGCCGATCCGTAGAACCCACTGACCCTTAGAACCCGCCGATCCTTAGAACCGCCTGCTGATCCTTAGAACCGCCTGCTGATCCTTAGAACCGCCTGCTGATCCTTAGAACCCGCTGACCCTTAGAACCCGCTGACCCTTAGAACCCGCTGACCCTTAGAACCTGCTGATCCTTAGAACCCGCTGATCCGTAGAACCCGCTGATCCGTAGAACCCGCTGATCCTTAGAACCCGCTGATCCTTAGAACCCGCTGACCCTTAGAACCCGCTGATCCTTAGAACCCGCTGACCCTTAGAACCCGCTGACCCTTAGAACCCGCTGACCCTTAGAACCCGCTGACCCTTAGAACCCACTGATCCTTAGAACCCGCCGACCCCTAGAACCCGCTGATCCGTAGAACCCGCTGATCCGTAGAACCCGCTGATCCTTAGAACCTGCTGATCCTTAGAACCCACTGATCCTTAGAACCCGCTGACCCTTAGAACCCGCTGACCCTTAGAACCCGCTGACCCTTAGAACCCGCTGACCCTTAGAACCGCCTGCTGATCCTTAGAACCCGCTGATCCTTAGAACCCGCCGATCCTTACAACCGCCTGCTGATCCTTAGAACTGCCTGCTGATCCTTAGAACCGGCTGATTCTTAGAACCTGCTGATCCTTAGAACCCGCTGATCTGTAGAACCCGCTGATCCTTAGAACCCGCTGATCCTTAGAACCCGCTGATCCTTAGAACCCGCCGATCCTTACAACCGCCTGCTGATCCTTAGAACCGCCTGCTGATCCTTAGAACCGCCTGCTGATCCTTAGAACCGGCTGATTCTTAGAACCTGCTGATCCTTAGAACCCGCTGATCCTTAGAACCCGCTGATCCTTAGAACCCGCTGATCCTTAGATCCCGCTGATCCTTAGAACCCGCCGATCCTTAGAACCCGCTGATCCTTAGAACCCGTCGATCCTTAGAACCTGCTGATCCTTAGAACCCGCCGATCCTTAGAACCCGCCGATCCTTAGAACCCTCTGATCCGTAGAACCCCCTGATCCTTAGAACCTGCTGATCCTTAGAACCTGCTGATCCTTAGAACCCACCGATCCTTAGAACCCGCTGATCCTTAGAACCCGCCGATCCTTAGAACCCTCTGATCCGTAGAACCTGCTGATCCTTAGAACCTGCTGATCCTTAGAACCCGCCGATCCTTAGAACCCGCCGACCCCTAGAACCCGCTGATCCTTAGAACCCGCTGATCCTTAGAACCCGCTGATCCTTAGAACCCTCTGATCCGTAGAACCCCCTGATCCTTAGAACCTGCTGATTCTTAGAACCTGCTGATCCTTAGAACCTGCCGATCCGTAGAACCCGCCGATCCTTACAACTGCCTGCTGATCCTTAGAACCCGCCGATCTTTAGAACCGCTTGCTGATCCTTAGAACCGCCTGCTGATCCTTAGAACCGCCTGCTGATCCTTAGAACCCGCTGACCCTTAGAACCCGCCGATCCGTAGAACCCACTGACCCTTAGAACCCGCCGATCCTTAGAACCGCCTGCTGATCCTTAGAACCGCCTGCTGATCCTTAGAACCGCCTGCTGATCCTTAGAACCCGCTGACCCTTAGAACCCGCTGACCCTTAGAACCCGCTGACCCTTAGAACCTGCTGATCCTTAGAACCCACTGATCCTTAGAACCCGCCGACCCCTAGAACCCGCTGATCCGTAGAACCCGCTGATCCGTAGAACCCGCTGATCCTTAGAACCTGCTGATCCTTAGAACCCGCTGACCCTTAGAACCCGCTGATCCTTAGAACCCGCTGACCCTTAGAACCCGCTGACCCTTAGAACCCGCTGACCCTTAGAACCCGCTGACCCTTAGAACCCACTGATCCTTAGAACCCGCCGACCCCTAGAACCCGCTGATCCGTAGAACCCGCTGATCCGTAGAACCCGCTGATCCTTAGAACCTGCTGATCCTTAGAACCCACTGATCCTTAGAACCCGCTGACCCTTAGAACCCGCTGACCCTTAGAACCCGCTGACCCTTAGAACCCGCTGACCCTTAGAACCTGCTGATCCTTAGAACCCGCTGATCCCTAGAACCCGCTGATCCTCGGCTACCGGCTGCTGAAGGACTCAGTCCAGAACCACAGATAGAAAGGTTCTCTAACCTGCTGAAACGTCTCGACCTTTGTTCTGTGAGAGGAAGCAGAACCGAGTCTGACTCATGTGACAGCAGCTGGAGGAGCTGACCCGCTGTCTTCCTGCAGGTTTCCCTGTCGGAGAGCTCCTCGGTGAGGGTCCGGCTGCTCTGGGACACCCTGACCCCCGACACAGACCAGTGGCCCCCCCTCTACATCCTGTGGAGGATCCACAGTAAGTGGAACTCACACAGTTTCTGCTGCCCTCAGGCTCACTTTAACCCTGTGACTCCGTTTCAGGTGGCGTCCAGATGAGGAGCTACAGCTGGCGGAGGCACAACCACCCGTTCACGCTGTCCTTCCTGGAGGAGGTGCTGCGCTGGGTCGGCATGAACGAGGTGCACAAAGCCGTCACCCTCTTCCTGGAGGAGCTGGCCAAGCAGCCGGGAACCCCCCGGATCCAGAGGTGCGTTCAGGCCCAGCCACAGCTTTAAGGTGGTGTGGAGCTGCACCTGACGGTGTTCTCTGTTTGCACCGACAGGAGTCTGTACAGAGAGTTCCTCTTCCTCACCCTGGCAGCCATGGGCAAAGACCACGTCGGTGAGAACGCCGCTCGCCCCGAACGCTCCACGCGACAGACGCTCACCCAGAGGCGTTAATGCAGAAATACTTTGGTTCATTTCCTGCAGATTCATTTCCTGCAGATTCATTTCCTGCAGATTCATTTCCTGCTTTCAGTTTAAACATCAACATTAGATTAACTTATCTTTATAGTTATTATTGCACAAATACGGATTTTAGAAACAATCGTTACCAGAAAAGCTGTATTTTTGGATTTATTTGGCCTCCACAGACGATCAGACGCCATCTGATTGGCCGATTCTGTGCCGGCACTTTAAAGCTGGACTGTGGTCCGTTTCATTCATTCAGACTGAATAAAAACCTCCAGAAGTCCAGACTGACCAGAACCGAACCAGCTGACTGACCCGAACCGAACCAGCTGACTGACCCGAACCAGCAGACTGACCCGAACCGAACCCAGCTGACTGACCCGAACCCAGCAGACTGACCTGAACCGAACCAGCAGACTGACGTGCACTGAGCTGAGGAAGTAGAAGCTAAAAACCGTGAGGATAGTAGCTGCTTTACTGAGGTTTCAGACTGTAGAGCTGCAGCTGGTATCGGTCGGGTCCACTCTGCTGCAGAACCAGCCGCAGAACCAAAGGTCTGACGTGGAGCTGCTCCTTCAGGCAGCCCTGAGCCCGTCCTGGGAGGCAGGTCCAGGTTCTGCTTGTCTGGTTTAACTCGCCGTAACAGAACCGCCAACAGCTGGTAGACATGGCTGAGAAACAGATGCTAACCTTCTTCTGTCTCCTCCCGCAGCGGCGTTCGATAAGAAGTACAAGGCGGCGTACTCACGGCTCAGCGGCGCTCTGGGGCGGGAGGAGCTCCGTAAGAAGCGAGCGCAGCCGCCCAGCCCCAAAGCTGTGGACTGCAGGCGCAGCTTCCACCCGCCCCTGGAGTGCTGAGGGAGCGGCGTGACCCTCTGGGAGGACCGCTGCTGCCTCCACCCGCTTCCTCCTTCACCTCCCTGCTGCCCCCTGGTGGAAACCGTGTGAAACCAGCCTCCATCGCAGCCCCCGCACGCCGCCGGCAGCAGCCGAAGCTGGAGGGAAGCGCCGGAGCAGAGGAGCAGAGCGACCCGGGAGGCTCAGGCCTCAGAGCTCCTGCTGGACTCGTCTGGCTTTGTCCTCTCAGTGGGATGTTTCAGGTTTGATGCAGAAATAGGTCACAGGTGGATGAGAAAGCTTTGAGAAGGCGGGCCGAACGGAGGCGCCGGGCGTCCGGTGCTGCGGGGTTTGGTTCAGGGTCGCCTCCGTCACCGGCGCTCCGCTCGCCATCTCCCAGAACCACAGGCAGACTCACTGAGGCGGACTCACTGAGGCGGACTTCCTGAACCTTTTGTGCTTCGAGCGCTTCAGCTGAATCAGCATGTTGAACATTTTCAGCCTCCAGCAGCTGCTCCGTCCCACTTCCTGTTTCTGGAGACCTCCAGATGGGGTTCCCTCCAGATGGGGTTCCCTCCAGATGGGGTTCCCTCCAGATGGGGTTCCCTCCACCCTCCATCGCCCCGTGAAGCCCGGAGAGGTTTGGGACGATGTCAGCTGAAGAGTTCTGATGCTTGAACCCAACTGAACGTGTTTCTCAGATCATTAATCCTCAGATTTACCTCCCGCCTGCAGCCCAGAAACCACAAAGCACCGATCCTCACAGCGTCCGCTTGGACCCAGATCTTCTTTCAGAACCTGCCGGACTCAGCACCAACGAGCTGCTTTAACCTGCGTTTAATGTTCGCCGTGAAAAATACAGCAGATTATTCCACTAACTGGGACTCATGTGTGAAATCTGTGAAATAAGGAAATAAGGAAGGTTCAGACGGATCCAGTGATGACGCGAAGCAGCTAGCAGCTAACTGCTAACAGCTAGCAGCTAACTGCTAACAGGTAGCAGCTAACAGCTAGTTTCAGCCACACCTGTATCTCTCCTCTCTCCTCACCTCCTCTCCTTTCTTCCTCATCTCTGCTCTGAACCTTCCTCGTTTCTCCTCCTTTCCTCCTCTCCTCTCCTCCTCACCTTGTCTCCTCTCCTCCTCTCCTTTCCTCTCCTCCTCTCCTTTCCTCTCCTCCTCTCCTCTCTCCTTGTTTCAGGGTGAAACGATGCTCTGAACCTTCCTCGTTTCTCCTCCTTCCCGCCTCTGCTGACATCACAGGTGGGAGGAGCTAAGGCTTCAGGAGAAGAAGAAGAAGTAACTTCACTTCATTTCCTGTTCGATAACTGATTAAAACTGATCTTCATGACACACGGTGGGAAACGTAGATCCTGCGTGCGTGTGCACGTGTGTGTGCACGTGCGTGTGCACGTGTGTGCACAGCAGGAACTTTTGTTGTTTTTTGTGCGTTTCTGACAGTTTCTGCTGGTTTTATTGAGGCGCTGCAGAACAGACGAGTGGATTTAAACCACATGGTTGTGTTTGCTGTTGTAATTTATATTTGGCCGTGACTTCAGTTGTAAATGTTTGTTTTTTAAGAAAACACAAAAATAAAAGATTGTGAAACTGCTGCTGGGATTTTTCTCATTTATCCAAAACTTCAACACAAATCAACCTGAAACTCTGAAGAAGGTTGTGATTAAAGTTAAGAAACGAATCTAAATAATCAGAAACTCCATCCCTTTGGTGCAGTTTTCAATCCAACCTTTTGGATGATTCACCTGGAAAGTTCCTGTGTTTAGTTTCAGGATTTGTTCCCCTGACATTTTCCAGCAGAAATCTGAGGCAGAAACAGAGTTTTTTCTCAGTTCTCAGCAGCTTTAAAGTGAATCTCTGGTCTGAGCTCCTTTATTCTCCAACACAGCCTGAACCCTCTGAGACAAGCTTTCTGTCATTTCTTTAAGGAGTCTTCAGGAATAGTTCTCCAGGCTTCTTGAAGGACATCCCAAAGCTCTTCTTTGGATGTGGGCTGCCTTTTGTTCCGTTCTCTGTCAGATGATCCCACACTGCTTCAATAATGTTGAGGTCCGGGCTCTGGGGAGGATTCATCCCTCCATAAGACCTGTTGCCACTGATTTTCAGTCCACTTCTTGTGTCATTTGGCACAGCTCAGCCTTTTCTCCCTGTTTCCCTTCCTTAAGAACGGCTTCTTGACAGCCACCCTTCCATGGAGACCATTTCTGATGAGGCTTGGGCCAACAGTAGATGGATCAGCTGAAGGTCCAGATGCATCTCTCAGGTCCTGTCAGGTCACAGCTGGATTTTTTCCTCTTTCTTAAGGACATCACTTTCAGATCCTGTTCATCTGCTGTAGATAGTTTTTTAGGCCTGACACTTCTTCTTTTGTCCTCCACTTGTCCAGTTTCCTCAAATGTTTTAAGGGCACACTGCACCCCATGCTGAGATATGCCAAGTTTTCAGCTAATAGCTCTTTGGGAATCACCTTGTTGCTGCAGAAATCCTATTTTCTGTCTGTCAAACTGTGTTTTCTTTGCTGTTTTTCATAGATGCAGCTAAAGAAATGGGAACAAATGATGTGTCTTTGTGACAAAGTGCCTAAAGATCCAGTTTAAAATGGCTTCTTTTGCTCCTTGCTTCTTTGGATCAGGACCCGAATTAATTTTCTTTTGACAATTCGCTGAATTGACGTTGTATTTTGAAATTTTACATTTTTTATTATTTGATTTTGAAAGTCCAAACCGGATGTTGGACTCATCTTTTTCACAGAATGGTCCCCGCTCCCGTTTTCTCGGAACAAATGTAGCATCATGCTGATCAAACTGCACCCAGAGACCAGTCCGACTCCCGTGGTGTGGACCGGGACCGACCAGGAGAAGCAGTGACCCGGGACCCGGGTGTAGAACCGGGACACCTACCAGGTGGGTTCAGTCCAGCTGTCACGTGCAGGTGCAGCGGCTCAAACGGTTACCGACCGTTTGGTAGGTTTCCTCAGCAGAGAGAATATCGTGGACACGGTGAGAAAGACGTTCATCGACAGATGATTGGTCGAAATGTAATTTGCGCCATAATCCATTGACAAAATAAGCTATTTTAAGACTTTTTGTGCGAGAATATGTGAAAATCACAGAAATATTATAAAGCGGGTTTACAAAACCGTCCGTGGGTGATTCGGGGTCTTTCGGTCCAGCAGATTAAATGTTTATGGATCGTTTATGATTAAATGAAGTCCAGAAGCAGCTCGCAGTGCAGATGTTTGTTCGGAGGATAATCAGTGAGCGGTACAATCAGACCGTTTTTAAATGTGGAGGGATTCGTGTTTGACGCTCCCCATATATGCCGAATTAAAGTTTAATTAGTGTAGTTTTTAGTAAGTTAATGATTTTAGGGGTTTATTGAGGTGAAGGTGCGCGTGCTCGCTCACAGCGCAGCTGGGCGGGGCTCCCGGTGGCGCTGTCCGGCTGTGTGGTGCTGAAACTGTCCAGTCACAGCTCCTCCCCCGACCGACTTCATTTCCGGGTTGAAAAGCTGCAGTTGTGTTGAATAATGATGAATGCGTGTTTCTGAGGCTGTGATGTGCTGCTTTCAGACTCTGAGCATGTGGGAGGAAACGTTTCTGCTGCTGCTTCACGGCCTGGAAGGTAAAAACATTCAGGTTTATCGTCTTTACGCCCCGAACTGAAGGTGATGTGAGCTGAATGTTTTCCTTTACTGTCTAAATTCAGAACTAAGTGAGTCTTAAAGCTTTGTTCTCCTGTTAGGCTCAAAGTTAGCGGTAATCATCCCTCCACCCTCTGTTCCTGTTGCAGCTGTGGTGGCGTCCCAGTGCTGGCAGGGGGCAACGTTTTCCGAGGCGGTGGTTTCTCCGGCGGTGCACAGCAGTGGCATCATGCGAGTTCCGGGCGTGGCGTCCCTGCCGCAGTGCGTGGCGGCGTGCTGTGACCTGCCCGGATACGACTTGGCGTGGCTGTTTAAAGGCCGCTGCTTCGTCCTGAGCTGCCAGCAGCGGGAGAACTGCCGACCCCAGGAGAGGCCTGGCGCCGACTCGGTCCTGGCCTTCCTGCGCAGGGCGGCGCCGCCGACGCTGGTGCTGCAGTCTCTGGTGCGAGGCGAGCCGTACGCCGACCGCTGGGGCGCCCAGACCCCAGAGGCCGGCCCGGACCTGGAGGCGCTGAAGGATCTCGCCCTGTTTGACGGGCCCCAGCGAGGTTTCTCGGATCCTGGGATGCTGGAGTACGGCGGCTCAGAGGTGGACTCAACCAGAGACGGCTTCAACCAATCAGAGGACGGGCCAACGCAGGTGGTCCAGATCAAAGCGTCTGCTGAGGAGATGAGCCGAGGGCAGAACAGAACCAGCAGACCAGCTGATGTGGACAGAACGGTGAGTAAAGAGTGAAGGCTCTGTGGGTCAGAACCCAGGAGCTCGGTTAGCCTTTATCTTCAGGCTCCGGTTTCAGGCTCCTTCTGATCTTTATTACCTTTCAAAGCCAGCAGCGGGACTCAGTGATCAGGGTCTGCTGGTTGGACCTGGCCCCAGAATCAGAACTAAAGGGGCCCGAGGGGCCTGAGAGCTGTGGCCCCGATCTGAGCCTGATGATCTGTCTTTGCTGTGAAGAACTTCTGAAACTTTACTCACAGTTTGCTGAAATACAGCTGATGGAACGCCTCTGATGGCGAGCCCGTGATGTCAGCAGCTGCCGGACCCACCTGGATCATCACGAATGACTGCGACCATCCTGTGTTTTTCTTTTTCAGACTGAAAGTCCGAGCAGCGCCGGTTCTGCATCCCTGAAACCTGCGACGGCCTCGGCCCGACACCAGAGCCCGCCGGTCTCTGCTCCGGCTGCACACCTGGAGACCATCAGAACCACAGGGAGGCCGGGTAGGTGCCTGCTAAACGGGCCCCGAGTAGAACGGCGCCAAACAGGTAGAAGAAAAACGCAGAATCCTTCGAAACAGGTTGATATTTACAGCCCAAAGTGTTTCACCTGCTGCTCATTTGGGCTGAAGGTGTTCAGCTGAAAGGCTGCAGACTTTAGAGCATCCAGGACAGAAAGAGGGATGAGAACCGAGCCTCAGTGTCGCTGTTTAATGATCCGATCCGAGCCGAGCCGATCCGAGCCGAGCCGAGCCGAGCCGATCCGATCCGATCCGAGCCGATCCGAACTGAACTGACAATCTGACCTAAGGACTGTGTGTTTTCTGTGTTTATCACCACAGGTGAGTTGTGCGCTCGATGTTTTCACCGACCACCATCCTCCTCTGCAGGTCAGCCCCTGATGTCTTCTCTGGGAAACCCTGTAGGGCAGGCGCTGGCCACACAGAAGCTCCACGCCTCCGTCGGCACTGGACTCGCCGGCGTTTCTGAGGACCCACACACAGCAGGTGGGGGGGGGCTGCTGACTGTTCGGTGTTGTTTCCATCAGAGATAATTAGGCTTTAAAGAAAATGTAGAATTAGGTGGAAACTGAGCTGAAGTAAAGATAAAAGCTTTAACTGAAGGATCTCTGTTACAGACACATTAAAGCTGCCCCAGTCTGCACCGACCGCCTCCCAGTCTCTGGTTCCTGTGACCTCTGACCCCACCAGCCTTTCTCCTCCGCCCACACCAGCTGCCACTGCAGGTACATTTGTGAGCTGTTAGAGTCCAGGATTCCACCATCTGTTGTTAACCAGCTCTGTGATCCCCCTCCTTTACTGTTAGCGCTCTGTCTGCAGTCTCTGTCTGCCCGGATAGTCTTAAAGCTGAGCAGAGAGCTGTTAGAGTTGTTCCTGCAGCCAGGTCCAGGATTCCACCATCTGTTGTTAACCAGCTCTGTGATCCTCCTCCTTTACTGTTAGCGCTCTGTCTGCAGTCTCTGTCTGCCCGGATAGTCTTAAAGCTGAGCAGAGAGCTGTTAGAGCTGTTCCTGCAGCCAGGTCCAGGATTCCACCATCTGTTGTTAACCAGCTCTGTGATCCTCCTCCTTTACTGTTAGCGCTCTGTCTGCAGTCTCTGTCTGCCCGGATAGTCTTAAAGCTGAGCAGAGAGCTGTTAGAGTTGTTCCTGCAGCCAGGTCCAGGATTCCACCATCTGTTGTTAACCAGCTCTGTGATCCTCCTCCTTTACTGTTAGCGCTCTGTCTGCAGTCTCTGTCTGCCCGGATAGTCTTAAAGCTGAGCAGAGAGCTGTTAGAGTTGTTCCTGCAGCCAGGTCCAGGATTCCACCATCTGTTGTTAACCAGCTCTGTGATCCTCCTCCTTTACTGTTAGCGCTCTGTCTGCAGTCTCTGTCTGCCCGGATAGTCTTAAAGCTGAGCAGAGAGCTGTTAGAGTTGTTCCTGCAGCCAGGTCCAGGATTCCACCATCTGTTGTTAACCAGCTCTGTGATCCTCCTCCTTTACTGTTAGCGCTCTGTCTGCAGTCTCTGTCTGCCCGGATAGTCTTAAAGCTGAGCAGAGAGCTGTTAGAGTTGCAGAGAAAGGCTATTAAGCTAACAACAAATCAAGCTAACACTTGGGTTTCCCTGAGCAGATGTCAGAGGGTCAAACCGTGGTCCGGTGGCCGTCGTGGGTCCTGACAGGAGGCTGGTTCTTCCGCTGAGCCACGTCTTGCTCGATGGCAGCGGCAGCACCGACGACCGTGGCGTCAGCAGCTACCGCTGGGAGGTGGTCAGGTGGGACTGGTTACTTGTCTACTTAGAAAAAGGTCTCTGACTTCACTCAAAACTGGTTTTGTCATCGTGTCTCTGCAGCGGTCCTTCTGGGGTGAAGCTGGAGGAGGCGGATCGGGCTGTTGCTACGGTTACAGGTGTGCAGGCGGGGCGGTACACCTTCCAACTGACGGTCTCTGACCAGCAGGGGGCGACAGACAGCGCCTTGCTGAGCATCAGGATAGAGGAAGGTGGGCTGGATCTGCAGGAACCTGCTCCTCACGGGACTTTGATGTATTTCAGGATTTTCTTATCGGCTTTGCTTCCTCCCACAGCCAGACGCCTTCCTCCGGTCGCTCACGCCAGCGGCAGCCACACGCTCACGCTGCCCAACAACTCTCTGGTCCTCAGGGGCTCCGTGACTGACGGGGACCAGGCCGAGGTCCACTACCTGTGGACCAGAGACAGCCAGAGTCCTGCAGCCGGGGTCAGTTCAGATCAGATCAGGCAGAGTTTATCACATTTATGTACAGAGAATTTAAACTGTCTGTGGGAGGAGCCTCACTGTCTGCTGCTCGCAGGTCGTCCTGTACGGCTCAGAGACTCAGGCCTCCCTGTACCTGGCAGACCTGGTTGAAGGCACCTACCTGTTCCAGCTGAAGGTGACCGACGCTCAGGGCCGCTCCAGCTCCGCCACGGCGACGGTGGAGGTCCGACCAGGTGGGCAGCGGGGCAGTGGTAACGTCCTGCCGGGGTTTAACTGTTGGAGCGCTCAGTGTGTCCCTCCTCTGTCTCCGTAGAGCCCGGCGGGGGGGAGCAGGTGGAGCTGGAGATGCTGGTGTCGGTGGCCCAGGTGAGCGTGGCTCAGAGGGACACGGTGGTCCGGCAGCTCGCCGCTCTGATCCACGTCCTGGACAGCGATGTCCAGGTCCGAGCGCTGCAGGGCCGCTCACACCTCAGGTACCAGCACCTGGACCGGGTCACACAAATATGGCAAACAGCTGTAAGGTCCAAACGGTTCCTGTGTGTGTTTCCAGCACAGTGCTGCGCTTCTCCGTCCGGGGGCCCAAGGGGCCCCTCTCCAGCTCCAAGCTGGTGGGTCTGCTGAGGAACCAGCTGCTCAGAGAGAAGAGCGACTACCTGCTGTTCCGGGTGCTGAGAGTCGACACCGTCGGTAAGTTGACCCTCAGGGGCCCGTTTGGACCCGTCGTCACGTTCAGAACCAGAATCAGGTGAAGGTTTCTGATTGAAACTGCAGCTTTCAGTCCCCTGCAGCAGCCGTGTGTTTCCCTTCCTCCAGTGTGTCTGCTCCGCTGTTCGGGGCGTGGTCAGTGTGATCCAATCACGAAGCAGTGTGCCTGCGACCCCTTCTGGACGGAGAACCTGATTCGTCGTTACCTTGGTGACGGAGAGAACAACTGTGGTAAATTCTTCATTGTGATTCCTGATTCTGATGGGCCTCTGATGGGCCTCTGAGGGGCCTCTGATGGGTCTCTGAGGGGCCTCTGATGGGCCTCTGATGGGCCTCTGATGGGCCTCTGAGGGGCCTCTGATGGGCCTCTGATGGGTCTCTGAGGGGCCTCTGATGGGCCTCTGATGGGCCTCTGATGGGCCTCTGAGGGGCCTCTGAGGGGCCTCTGATGGGTCCCTGATGGGCCTCTGAGGGGCCTCTGAGGGGCCTCTGATGGGCCTCTGATGGGCCTCTGATGGGCCTCTGAGGGGCCTCTGATGGGTCCCTGATGGGCCTCTGATGGGCCTCTGAGGGGCCTCTGAGGGGCCTCTGATGGGCCTCTGAGGGGCCTCTGAGGGGCCTCTGATGGGCCTCTGATGGGCCTCTGAGGGGCCTCTGATGGGTCCCTGATGGGCCTCTGATGGGCCTCTGAGGGGCCTCTGAGGGGCCTCTGATGGGCCTCTGATGGGCCTCTGAGGGGCCTCTGATGGGCCTCTGATGGGCCTCTGAGGGGCCTCTGATGGGTCCCTGATGGGCCTCTGATGGGCCTCTGAGGGGCCTCTGAGGGGCCTCTGATGGGCCTCTGAGGGGTCTCTGAGGGACCTCTGATGGGCCTCTGATGGGCCTCTGATGGGCCTCTGATGGGCCTCTGATGGGCCTCTGATGGGTCTCTGAGGGGCCTCTGAGGGGCCTCTGATGGGCCTCTGATGGGCCTCTGATGGGCCTCTGATGGGCCTCTGATGGGCCTCTGATGGGCCTCTGAGGGGCCTCTGATGGTTTTATCAAACCGAGTCTGCTCCTCCACAGAGTGGAGAGTGCTGTACGTCATCCTGACCAGCTTCGTGCTCATCGTCTTCATCCTGGCGCTCGGCTGGACCTTCATCTGCTGCTGCAGGAGGTGAGCGCTCCGGATCGGGCAGCAAACCGATCCCAGGGCAGCGCTGTGTGTAACCGGCTGTTCTGTCTGTGTTCAGGAGGAGACACACCAAAGTCAGGAAGAAAACCAAGTACACCATCCTGGACAACGTGGACGAGCAGGAGAGGGTGGAGCTCAGGCCCAGATTCAGTGAGTCGCCTGATTGGTTGGCTGCAGGACGGCGAGCGTTCATGTGACCGTAGATCAGGTGAAACGGTTCTGATCTGAGGACATCTGTCCTCTGTGCAGGTATCAAACACCGCAGCACTGAGCACAACTCCAGCCTCATGATGTCCGAGTCGGAGCTGGACAGCGACCCGGACGCCGCCTTCGGCCGAGACCGCGGACGGAACCGGATCAGCGCCCAGGCTGTCCGCAACGGAAACGCATTCGGCTGACGGGACGTCCTGCAGACCCCCGGGGGACGGCTCCGGCGTGTTGGTGCCTCTGATGCTTCTGTATCAGGTTCAGACTTCTGGAAAAGGACGAACCTGCAGAGACGGCAGGTGGGCGTGGCCTGCTCTGACGGCAGGTGGGCGTGGCCTGCTCTGACGGCAGGTGGGCGTGGCCTGCTCTGACGGCAGGCCCTCAGACACCAATCAGACTCCTGAGACGCATCAGAGGCACCGACGACCTGCCGGTGCAGCACAGAACAGAGCGACTCGTCTTTCCCAGCTGCAGTTTCCATCCCATAACGCTCCGTTCAAAAGGACCATTCGTCTGCCTGCTCTCCTCTGATTGGCCAGCTTCAGTCAGAGCCTGGTCACTGACGTCACAGCGCAGGCCGTTAAAGGGCGCCGCCGCCACATTGTGAGGCCACAAAACTGCTGACATCACACAGACTGGGACAGTTCTGTCAGAGCGTCATCAGAACCATCAGAACCATCAGAACCAGGTGTCAAACAGGCTGAGAGCCTTTAAAATGGCGGCAGACCTTCAGTCTGTGAGCTTCCTCACACAGAAGCTCATATTTAACCCTTTAAAGCTCAGATGGTGACCTCATCCATGGCGTTATGATTCCAGCTTTAACAGTCAGGACCTGCCGTGTGTCAGCAGGTGGGAGCGCCGGCGCCGACTGACCTCCTGTCTGCTGATCAGCTGACGGCGTGACAGAGCAGGTAACAGCTGGGTCCTTTAGCCTCAGGCAGGAAACACGATGAGCTCATCGGTCTGATGTTCAGCGCACTGCAGGACCTGCAGCCACAGAAGAAGAACGGCGGCCTCACAATGTGACATCAGCCTCCGCGGCGTTCTGCGGTGTGACGTCATGCCGTGTCAGCTGACCGCGCCTGTAACCAGCTGAAGGAGGAACCTGCAGCTGAGTTTGTTTTCAGGTAGCTCCAGCTCAGCAGGTGGCGCTGCAGGCTACGCGCCGCTGGGACACACGGCGGCGAGGAGGAAGGAAACGCCACAAAAACCAGAAGAACAGGAAGAGGTCTGCAGGAACTCTAACAGCTGGTTGGTCATGTGATCAATAACCCGAAGCAAAGAGGCCACAAAAGCTCGGATAATTAAAATCTCATGTTTTATTCAACATTAAACAGATAAAATCTAAACTCTGCATTAATTTTACCAACATTAATATTTTCCAGCGTTAGAATCATCTGCTGCAGGTTGAAATGAGCTTTTATTCAGGCTTATGTTTCAGATCCGCTGCTCCTCCTGGATCTGGATCTTCCTGTTCCTGTTCCTGTTCCTCATCTTACAGAAGATCTCATATGAAGCGGATCAGAACATTTTGGCACGGACGATGTAATCTATGGCAGTGATCAGCTGGGTCCTGATGACCCGGTTTCACACCTTTCTTTAAAGAAGGTTCACAGACACCAACATGCAGACTTTGGACCCTGTTTGGACCCTGTTCCCGTGTGTTTGGACCCTGTTTGGACCCCGTTCCCGTGTGTTTGGACCCTGTTTGGACCCTGTTCGGCTCGGCTTTTTGTTTCTTTTGAACCCGGCGCTGTGAAGGCGGGGCGACCCAAACGGAACCAGCATCAGTGGCGCCCCGTCAGCTCTGAATGTACATTTATGCTGTTCATTAAAGTGCTGATGGAGTCTGATTCAGTGGTTTTCTGCAGGGGGATAATAACTAAAGTGGTGGGCGGAGCCTGACCAGGACCAATCAGAGCGTCTGTTTCACAGGAAATGTTTTTTAATTAGTGGAAAATACGTGAGAATTAGCTTCTCCTACCATTAAAACACGTTAACATCCTCATTATTATTATAAAAAATCATTTTAACGTAACACAGATTAAAGGTCTGTGGGATCCTTGAACAGAACCCCCTCAGAACTCGGGTTTAATGGTTGATGGTTCTGGTCACCAGCTGCTCCATGTGACCGCCTCTGATGATTATCGCTGATCTTCGGGGTCAGAGTTCAGGGCTTCAGGCCTCCCAGGCACATGTACTTCACCTCCAGATACTCGTCTATGCCGTACTTGGCGCCCTCACGGCCCAACCCGGACTGCTTCACGCCACCGAAGGTCGCCTCAGGCGTGGACAGGAGGCCCTCGTTGATCCCGACTAACCCCACCTCCAACGCCTCCGCCACCCGCCAGATCTGACTCACATCCTGCGAGTAGAAGTAACCTGAGAGCAGAGCGACGGGTTAGAGCCACGAAGACAGCACCAAGTTTCATGCATCATAACAGTTCTGTCAGTTTTCAGGTGTGTTTTAAGGAGGAAAGACACCAGCAACGATCTCAGAGAAGCTATCAAGGTGTTGAAACGGTCCAATCAGAGTCCAGACCTCAGCCTGACTGAAATGCTGTGGTGGGACCTTAAAGGGGAACTCTGGCATCTTTAAACCTTATTTCTGGCATGAAATACGTTCATCTACAGTTTATTCACTCCGGTAAGAACGTCCATCTTACTCAAAGTCGTTGTTCACGTTGTCAAAATCTGATAAATATCCTGCCATGTTGCACAAAACTATCAGCAGCAAACTCTGTGTGAAGTTAGCCGACTGTCACAGAGCACGGAGTGAATAAACTGTGCTGCAGGGGGGCGTGTGGATGAAGTGGTCCCAGTAGAGTGCCTGTGTAGAAATCCCTCCGTTAGCTCTCCTATAGCTGCAAGTAGCCACATAACAGAGCTATGAGCTAACAGAGCTATGAGCTAACAGAGCTATGAGCTAACAGCAGCTATGAGCTAACAGAGCTATGATCTAACAGCAGCTATGAGCTAACAGAGCTATGAGCTAACAGAGCTATGAGCTAACAGAGCTATGAGCTAACAGCAGCTATGAGCTAACAGAGCTATGAGCTAACAGAGCTATGAGCTAACAGCAGCTATGAGCTAACAGAGCTATAGCACACGTTCATTCATTCATTCTTCTTAAAGTATTGGTGAAATAAAGACAGATAATGCCTTATTTAGAGGCTGCATCCTCTAAGCCCCGTTCACTCCGTTATATGGATCTCCAGTTATCTAAATATCTTCTGAAGGACGCCGACTTTCACCAAACTGTTCTCAGTGAGTAGATGAAGGTATTTCATGCCAGAAATAAGGTTTAAAAACACCGGAGTTCCTCTTTAAGAGAGCTGTGCATAATCTTAGAGAAGCAATCAAGGTGTTGCAACGGTCCAGTCAGAGTCCAGACCTCAGCCTGACTGACCTTAGTTTTAATCTCACTGCTGCTACAAGCTGCTGGATCAGGGGTTCACTTAGTTTCTCACTGCTGCTGTGATTTAGTTTTTGTTCCATAAATAATGAGCCGGTGATGCGTTACTCTGAGGTGGGTTCACTTAGTTTAACTGTTTTTCTGTCCTGTTGAAGCTGAACTAACAGCTTGGAACATAAACCTTATCCAGCTCTGATGTGTTACTCAGTTGTTAATGAGTCATCCTGCCTGTTTTATTAAAGTTTAACCGTGGAGCCGTCAGCAGGCTGGAATATATTTATAATATCTAATATATTTAATATGTTTAATGTTCAGTCAGAGTTCAGGACTCTCACCTGCCAGCCCGACGTTGGAAGCGTTGGCGATGGCCAGAGCCTCGTCTTCTGTGTCAAACCTGGAAATCAGAGACAGAGGAAGTGATTGGTGGACTCAGCCGGGTCAGAACAGAACTTTGTCCCTCTGTGGGACTCAGCCGGGTCAGAACAGAACTTTGTCCCTCTGTGGGACTCAGAACAGAACTTTGTCCCTCTGTGGGACTCAGCCGGGTCAGAACAGAACTTTGTCCCTCTGTGGGACTCAGCCGGGTCAGAACAGAACTTTGTTCCTCTGAGGGACTCAGCCGGGTCAGAACAGAACTTTGTCCCTCTGTGGGACTCAGAACAGAACTTTGTCCCTCTGTGGGACTCAGCCGGGTCAGAACAGAACTTTGTCCCTCTGTGGGACTCAGCCGGGTCAGAACAGAACTTTGTTCCTCTGTGGGACTCAGAACAGAACTTTGTTCCTCTGTGGGACTCAGAACAGAACTTTGTTCCTCTGTGGGACTCAGCCGGGTCAGAACAGAACTTTGTCCCTCTGTGGGACTCAGAACAGAACTTTGTCCCTCTGTGGGACTCAGCCGGGTCAGAACAGAACTTTGTCCCTCTGTGGGACTCAGAACAGAACTTTGTCCCTCTGTGGGACTCAGCCGGATCAGAACAGAACTTTGTTCCTCTGTGGGACTCAGCCGGGTCAGAACAGAACTTTGTTCCTCTGTGGGACTCAGCCGGGTCAGAACAGAACTTTGTCCCTCTGTGGGACTCAGAACAGAACTTTGTCCCTCTGTGGGACTCAGCCGGGTCAGAACAGAACTTTGTCCCTCTGTGGGACTCAGAACAGAACTTTGTCCCTCTGTGGGACTCAGCCGGGTCAGAACAGAACTTTGTCCCTCTGTGGGACTCAGCCGGGTCAGAACAGAACTTTGTTCCTCTGTGGGACTCAGCCGGGTCAGAACAGAACTTTGTCCCTCTGTGGGACTCAGCCGGGTCAGAACAGAACTTTGTTCCTCTGTGGGACTCAGCCGGGTCAGAACAGAACTTTGTTCCTCTGTGGGACTCAGAACAGAACTTTGTCCCTCTGTGGGACTCAGCCGGGTCAGAACAGAACTTTGTCCCTCTGAGGGACTCAGCCGGGTCAGAACAGAACTTTGTTCCTCTGTGGGACTCAGAACAGAACTTTGTTCCTCTGTGGGACTCAGAACAGAACTTTGTCCCTCTGTGGGACTCAGCCGGGTCAGAACAGAACTTTGTTCCTCTGTGGGACTCAGCCGGGTCAGAACAGAACTTATCTCAGGTGGACTCCCTCTCATATGAAACTGCTCCTGTGAGCTCACCTGATGACAGGAACCAGCGGCCCAAACGTTTCCTCCTGCGTGCACAGCATCTCCGTGGTGACGTCGGCCAGCAGAGTCGGCTCCATGAAGGAACCTTCCAGGCGCTTCCCGCCTTTCAGCAGCTTGGCGCCGCGGGACACGGCGTCCGATACCTGCTGGACCACCTGAGGACAAATGATGATGAAACCTGTCTGACGTCTGTTTGGACATCCTGAACCAGCTGGTTAGGGTCACTGAAAGGTGTGAAACACAGCGGGGGGGCAGCTTTACCTTCTCTGCGGCTCTGGTGTTGATCAGCGGCCCCTGCGTGGTGTCGGGCTCCGAGCCGTGACCCAGACGGAGCTCGCCGTCCATCGCCTGTCCGAGTTTGGCCACGAAGCGATCGTAGATCCCGCTCTGGACCAGGAACCGGTTGGAGCACACGCACGTCTGCGGGCGGAGGAAAGCGGTCAGTTCAGAGTCGGCGCCGCCAGCAGCGGCGACTCATCTTACCTGTCCAGAGTTCCTGAACTTAGAGGCCATGGCTCCGCCCACCGCCTTGTCAATGTCAGCACTGTCGAACACGATGAAGGGGGCGTGGCCACCGAGCTCCATGGACGCCTTCTTCACGGTGTCAGCGGCCATTTTTAACAGCACCTGAGAGGTGACCACATTTGTTCCTCAGGTCATTTTATCGGGAAAGCTGCAGAAAGCTGAAAAAAGCTGCAGTGATCCTTTAAATGCTGAAGGGGGCGCCGCAGAGTCTCACCTTCCCCGTGGCCGTGGATCCAGTGAAGGAGATTTTGGCCACCAGAGGGTCGGTACAGAGGACCTGCCCGACCGACGGCGTCCTCTCTCTGGAGCAGGGAACCACATTGTAGACCCCCGCTGGGATCCCCGCCTGCGCCGCCAGCTGCAGAGAAGACAGGAAGTGATGCAACAACGAGCGTCTCCATGGTTTCAGGAAACCTTTAAAACAGAGAACTGAGGGTTTGCATCACTGCTCCAGATGTTGGCAGGACTGACCTCTGCCAGAGCGAGCGCCGACAGCGGCGTGTCCTCGGCTGGTTTGACCACCACCGTGCACCCGGCAGCCAGAGCAGCCCCCACCTTCCTGGTGATCATGGCGCTGGGAAAGTTCCACTGCGGGACAACAAGTAAACACCCGGAGCGGCTCCGTCAGTTCACCCGGAGCGGAATAATTGATTGAGGCTAACTCTGTGTTTTAGACGCCACTCACCGGCGTGATGATGGAGGCGACGCCCACGGGCTGCTTGAGGAGTAGGATCTTCCGGTCTTTGGCAGGAGATGGAACGATGTCTCCGTAAACTCGCCGAGCTTCCTCTGAAAACCACTCCAGGAAGGAGGCGGCGTACGCGATCTCCCCGAGAGACTCTTTCATGGGCTTCCCCTGCAACAGAGTCAGGGCTGCCGTTTGGAAACATGTTTCAAACTGTTACACCAATGATCCCCAGACTGCCGCTCCTCCTCCTCCTGGGGTAGAACGCCGGCGTTCCCCCTCCTCCTCCTGGGGTAGAACGCCCGGCGTTCCCCCTCCTCCTCCTCCTGGGGTAGAACGCCCGGCGTTCCCCCTCCTCCTCCTCCTGGGGTAGAACGCCCGGCGTTCCCCCTCCTCCTCCTCCTGGGGTAGAACGCCCGGCGTTCCCCCTCCTCCTCCTGGGGTAGAACGCCCGGCGTTCCCCCTCCTCCTCCTGGGGTAGAACGCCCGGCGTTCCCCCTCCTCCTCCTGGGGTAGAACGCCCGGCGTTCCCCCTCCTCCTCCTGGGGCAGAACGCCCGGCGTTCCCCCTCCTCCTCCTGGGGTAGAACGCCCGGCGTTCCCCCTCCTCCTCCTGGGGCAGAACGCCCGGCGTTCCCCCTCCTCCTCCTGGGGCAGAACGCCCGGCGTTCCCCCTCCTCCTCCTGGGGTAGAACGCCCGGCGTTCCCCCTCCTCCTCCTGGGGTAGAACGCCCGGCGTTCCCCCTCCTCCTCCTGGGGTAGAACGCCCGGCGTTCCCCCTCCTCCTCCTGGGGCAGAACGCCCGGCGTTCCCCCTCCTCCTCCTGGGGCAGAACGCCCGGCGTTCCCCCTCCTCCTCCTGGGGTAGAACGCCCGGCGTTCCCCCTCCTCCTCCTGGGGTAGAACGCCCGGCGTTCCCCCTCCTCCTCCTGGGGCAGAACGCCCGGCGTTCCCCCTCCTCCTCCTGGGGTAGAACGCCCGGCGTTCCCCCTCCTCCTCCTCCTCCTCCTGGGGCAGAACGACTTGACATTTTCTCCTTTTAGCTACTTAAACAACAAGAAGAAAGACACCTGAACACTCCGAGTTCTTCCAACAGTTTCTGTCATTTATCGATGAAAACATTTATTCTGCGGATGAATCAATAACTAAAGTGTGAAAACACCTCGGCTCCTGGGAGCTGGTTTGATGCTGCTGTTCATTAACTCAAATCCAGATCAAACCCTGATGGATCCTGTTCTCTGAATAAAACAGCTGACTTTGGACTCCTTTCCCCCGGTCAGATGTAATCCTGCAGGATTCTGATCAATAAGTAAACATCGTGCTTTAACGGCTCACCAGACGATACTCACACATTCGAACGTGATGAGTTTGGCGAGGTCCTCTTTGTGCAGCGTCAGCAGGTCGAACCACTTCCTCAGCAGGAGGCTCCTCTCCTGCAGGACAGCCAATCACATCACACCTTTTTATGATGTCACAGGGATGTGACGCAGACCAGGTAACAAGCAGAAAACCTGAGATTCACTGAAACATGTTCAAACCTGAACATAAACCCAGAATCTGAGGCAGAAACAGAGTTTTTTCTCAGTTCTCAGCAGCTTTAAAGTGAATCTCTGGTCTGAGCTCCTTTATTCTCCAACACAGCCTGAACCCTCTGAGACCAGCTTTCTGTCATTTCTTTAAGGAGTCTTCAGACCTTTTTCTTCTCTGCTTTCACGGATAAATCAGGAAAACTGTGATTTATTTCACATGAGAAGTATTTTAGCACTCGTTTAACAGAAGGAATGAATGAGAACACGAGAAAAGACCCAAACTGCAATTCTATCTTCTCCTCTGGGCTTCTGTAGAGCACAAAAATACTAATAGAATCAATAATTTGAACAAAGATGCTAAATAAAAAGAAAAAAAACACAAATTCTATGTCAATACCGCAACAAAAAGCTGAGTTGGTAGATTAAAGAGTCACCTGCAGCTCTGGTGAGGTCAAACCGAACAGTCACAGGTGAAATCAGACACATTTCTGCAGGTGCGTGCACGTTGAACGTCTCGTGCTGCTGTGTTTTGGTGCCTTTAGGACACCAGACCTCAGCTGGACCATAAGGAGCTTTTATTACACTGTTTGAATGAAGCATTCTCATAAAGGCACGGTTCATTTTTTAAATCACGGAGCCTCCTCGACAGAAACGTGGAGCGGAAGAAGCTGCAGAACTACAGAGAAACGTTGAATTTGACCCCAACTGCGTGTCTTCTGGCGACTGATTTCTTACCCGAATTAAAGTTAGAATAAAGCCAGCTGCATGGAGGCAGCGGTGCACTGTCTCTGCTGCTTCCAACAGACGATAATCATCATTTATATCGAAAATGCAAGTTTTTTCGGCGAGCGGCGGCAGCCAATACAAAGTAAAGTGAAAGCGTGTGATGTAATCTAAAAAGGTGATAATGTGCATTTTGAGCCGAATTAAAGTCCGTTTATCCCTAAAGTACATGCATAGTGTGGCATTTGTTTCTGTTGCGTCGTAGAGCGGATACAGTGCATTGAAATGGTCTTATTGAAAGCGAGCCTATACCTTGGCTGAGTGCTGCTTCCAGGAGTGAAACGCGCGGTGCGCGGCGTCCACAGCCTGCTTGGCCTCCGCCGGGCCGCAGTCAGACACTTGGGCAATCTCCTGCCCGGTGGCCGGGTCCAAGACGGGGAACACCGAGGCTGCGGAGACCCAGCGGCCGTCCACGTAGCCCTGCGTCCGGAGCAGCGGGGGGGAGACATCCAGACTGTACTGCCTGCGCATGGCGGCGGGGGGGCCGGGGAGCACCTGCCGGAGGAAGCAGCGGGACCTGAGCAGGCAGACGGCGGACATCGCAGCCAACGAGACGGACTCTGCACAGAATGAGCCGCAGCTGAGACTCCTGCAGCTTTCCGTCGGTTTCAACCAGTCTGCAGGACGCTGTGGTCACGTGACCCTCCACCAACACAACAACGAGCCTGCGCGCGCGATGCTTCCGCTCCGGAGCGCTGATGCGGTCTGACTCTGAAAGTTCAGCCACAAACCAGCCGAACATTGCAAAGGTCCAGAGGACAAAGAAAGCCATCATTGAGCTGTTCTACTGCTGAAATAAAGTCAGAAAACTCTCAGTTTGGCCCAAAGTGAATTCAGAACCGGGAGCCTGTAAAAGAAACGTTTTTCCTCCCTGCAAACTGCTGGTTATAAAGATGCACTGAGGGGTCTGTAAGACGCCACATAATTTACTATGAAACGCGCAGATTTATCACCCTGATGGTGAGATTCTGTCAGACTGTGGCAGCTGTGGATGGAGCCTGCCTCTGTGATGAGGATGGAGGCAGAAGTTCAGGGATGGTTCTGGTTCCATAAGGACTGCTGAAAGCACCGTGGCCCTGACGCACCGTGGCCCTGACGCACCGTGGCCCTGACGCACCGTGGCCCTGAGGCACCGTGGCCCTGATGCACCGTGGCCCTGAGGCACCGTGGCCCTGACGCACCGTGGCCCTGACGCACCGTGGCCCTGACGCACCGTGGCCCTGACGCACCGTGGCCCTGAGGCACCGTGGCCCTGACGCACCGTGGCCCTGAGGCACCGTGGCCCTGAGGCACCGTGGCCCTGACGCACCGTGGCCCTGAGGCACCGTGGCCCTGACGCACCGTGGCCCTGAGGCACCGTGGCCCTGAGGCACCGTGGCCCTGACGCACCGTGGCCCTGACGCACCGTGGCCCTGAGGCACCGTGGCCCTGATGCACCGTGGCCCTGAGGCACCGTGGCCCTGACGCACCGTGGCCCTGACGCACCGTGGCCCTGACGCACCGTGGCCCTGACGCACCGTGGCCCTGAGGCACCGTGGCCCTGACGCACCGTGGCCCTGAGGCACCGTGGCCCTGAGGCACCGTGGCCCTGACGCACCGTGGCCCTGAGGCACCGTGGCCCTGACGCACCGTGGCCCTGAGGCACCGTGGCCCTGAGGCACCGTGGCCCTGATGCACCGTGGCCCTGAGGCACCGTGGCCCTGACGCACCGTGGCCCTGACGCACCGTGGCCCTGAGGCACCGTGGCCCTGACGCACCGTGGCCCTGAGGCACCGTGGCCCTGAGGCACCGTGGCCCTGACGCACCGTGGCCCTGAGGCACCGTGGCCCTGACGCACCGTGGCCCTGAGGCACCGTGGCCCTGATGCACCGTGGCCCTGAGGCACCGTGGCCCTGACGCACCGTGGCCCTGACGCACCGTGGCCCTGAGGCACCGTGGCCCTGACGCACCGTGGCCCTGAGGCACCGTGGCCCTGAGGCACCGTGGCCCTGACGCACCGTGGCCCTGAGGCACCGTGGCCCTGACGCACCGTGGCCCTGAGGCACCGTGGCCCTGAGGCACCGTGGCCCTGAGGCACCGTGGCCCTGAGGCACCGTGGCCCTGACGCACCGTGGCCCTGACGCACCGTGGCCCTGAAGCACCGTGGCCCTGATGTGACGCACCGTGGCCCTGAGGCACCGTGGCCCTGAGGCACCGTGGCCCTGATGCACCGTGGCCCTGATGCACCGTGGCCCTGACGCACCGTGGCCCTGAGGCACCGTGGCCCTGAGGCACCGTGGCCCTGAGGCACCGTGGCCCTGACGCACCGTGGCCCTGACGCACCGTGGCCCTGAAGCACCGTGGCCCTGAGGCACCGTGGCCCTGATGCACCGTGGCCCTGATGCACCGTGGCCCTGACGCACCGTGGCCCTGATGTGACGCACCGTGGCCCTGATGCACCGTGGCCCTGAGGCACCGTGGCCCTGATGTGATGTGATCGATTCTTTTAACCTTTTTGCTCTGAGCTGACAGCAGATTAAATGTTATTCTTTTAATTCAACAGATCTGAGATCAGACTTTAATCTGATTCACCGATGAGTGCCTCAGGCTAATATTCATTATATTCAGTAAAACTTCATTTTATCTGTATTTATCTGTCTTTATAAAACATTCTGGGAGTGTCTGCATCCATTCAAAGGAAATCAGGTTTGTGCATAAAGTTGAATAAAGATGTAGCTCAGCTTTATAAATCTGCTGTAAAGAAAGTTCACGCACTTTGGGTCCACCTTCAGCCTGTTTTACACCCGGAAGTCTGACCCAGAACTCTGCAGTAATGGACCTTCAGGATGTTCAGAATTAATCATTTAACCATTAATAGAAAGTTCATTCAATTCATTTATAAAGCGCCAAATCACAGCCAATACCATCCCAGGCCGCTTCACAGATCCAGATCCATAAGGTCCAGATGAATCCAGTTCCTACGGAGCCAGCAGAACATGAGGCTCAGGAACCCAACAGGCTGCACTGAAGCTTCTTCTTCTCTGAATCAGTTTAGTTTTAGTTTTAGAAACATGAGGTTCTGTTTCTGGGACACTTCAGCTGCTCTCTGAGCGCTTATTTAAAATCTGAACATCTAAAGTTGTCTGATCGGAACCAGCAAAAAGCGGAAGAAGATTCAAACGGAGCACATTTAACTGTGTGCGGCCATTACCGCCATCTAGTGGTCAAGTTCACGAGCTGCAGACTTATTACCTAACAGCGTTTAGAGAGAAATGATTCTGAGTTTCACTTTTATTTCCAAAGCCTCAACAGCTGGTTCTGATCTGATCTGCTCTGGTTCTGGTTCTGGTTCTGTTCTGATCTGATCTGTTCTGGTTCTGATCTGATCTGATCTGATCTGATCTGATCTGGTTCTGTTCTGTTCTGGTTCTGTTCTGTTCTGTTCTGATCTGGTTCTGCTCTGGTTCTGTTCTGTTCTGTTCTGTTCTGTTCTGATCTGCTCTGATCTGCTCTGGTTCTGATCTGTTCTGTTCTGTTCTGTTCTGTTCTGCTCTGATCTGCTCTGGTTCTGTTCTGTTCTGCTCTGATCTGCTCTGGTTCTGCTCTGGTTCTGTTCTGTTCTGTTTTGTTCTGCTCTGATCTGCTCTGGTTCTGTTCTGTTCTGTTCTGTTCTGTTCTGCTCTGGTTCTGATCTGTTCTGTTTTGTTCTGCTCTGATCTGCTCTGGTTCTGCTCTGGTTCTGTTCTGTTCTGATCTGTTCTGGTTCTGCTCTGTTCTGGTTCTGGTTCTGCTCTGGTTCTGCTCTGATCTGATCTGGTTCTGGTTCTGATCTGCTCTGGTTCTGTCTTTAACTCGGTAAAAACTTCATCTCTTCAGACCTGCAGAGTCTTCAGGTTTCTGCGCGTGCGCAGACCTTCAGGTGAGCTCCTGGCTCGCGCGGCTGTTTGCGGACATATTTAATATTTTTCTCCGACACTTGAGAAGCAGCCGATCCTGTGATGTCAGGAAAATGAAACTTAAGGAACCACACCGGCCACGCGCTCCGTCCTTATAAGAGCGGCGGCGATGCGCGCTCCGCAGACCGAGGATGGGTGTCACGGGCCTGGCTTCTCTGCTGGACGCCCGCAGCAGGGTGTACCGGGAGGCTGAGTTCTGCCGGAGCCGGCTGGTGATCGACGGCTGCAACCTGGTTTACCTGCTCTACTTCCGCTCAGGTGAGTCCGCTCCGCAGCTCTGAAGCGACACAGGAGGGAACCCGGTTTACACCAGAGGAGAGAAACTTTCTTCTGAGCCGAGGAATGATCCAACAACTCATCCTGAGTTTGGTCAAACTGCGAAACTTTCAGATCCATCAGATGATTATTTACTTTATTCATTAATTAGAGTTTTTGAACGTATTTTTGATGCAGGAAGTTTGTGATTTAATTCCCGGGAGCAGCTCTGAGTGAACTTCATGTTTGAAGCGCTGTTTCCTTCAGTCTGGGTTTCAGTGAAGTGAAACTCATCCGGAGCCAGCTGTTGCTACATCACAGAAAGCAGAACCTCATGATGTAGTACACTTTTATTTACATTTATTACACTTTTATTTACATTTATTACATTTATTACACTTTTATTTACATTTAGTACACTTTTATTTACATTTATTACATTTAGTACACTTTTATTTACATTTATTATACTTTTATTTACATTTAGTACACTTTTATTTACATTTAGTACACTTTTACTTACATTTAGTACACTTTTATTTACATTTAGTACACTTTTACTTACATTTAGTACACTTTTATTTACATTTAGTACACTTTTACTTACATTTATTACATTTTTATTTACATTTAGTACACTTTTACTTACATTTATTACATTTTTATTTACATTTAGTACACTTTTATTTACATTTAGTACACTTTTACTTACATTTAGTACACTTTTATTTACATTTAGTACACTTTTACTTACATTTATTACATTTTTATTTACATTTAGTACACTTTTACTTACATTTATTACATTTTTATTTACATTTAGTACACTTTTATTTACATAAAAGATCAGTTCTGATCAACTTTAGAATGAGTTTTTCTGGAGAAACCCAAAAAACAAAGAGTAAACAGTAAGAAGTGCAAAGAGTTGCTGTTTAGACAGATTTAGGTGTTCAGAAGGACGAGTTTCAGGTTGATCAGGTGGAAGGTGGTGGCCCCTCCCCTCACATTTCTGCGTCACATTTCTGCGTCACTCCAGCATTGTTCTTAATGTGCTCTGGTATGTGACAGGAGAGAAAAGACTCCCTATAAATAATAAATAGGACTGCTGGGATGGGCTCCAGCCCCCCCCCCACCCGAGTAACGGATTGACGGTATAGAAAATGGATGGAAGGATATAATAAATAGTCCGACATTTACTGACAGCTAGTGATCAAGTTGAAGATAACAACCATCTTCAGTGATTTCCTGCAGCGTTTATTCTGGATTTCTGCCTCCATCTGTCCGGAGTTTACTGTGAACACGATGTGTCTTTTCTTACATTTCATAACAAATATGATAAATCATCTCAAATCTCAAACTTCCCACAAACCCTTTCTTCTTCTTCTTTGACTCCTCAGAGCAGCGCTTCTCTTCTTCTTCTTTGACCCTCAGAGCAGCGCTTCTCTTCTTCTTCTTTGACCCTCAGAGCAGCGCTTCTCTTCTTCTTCTTTGACTCCTCAGAGCAGCGCTTCTCTTCTTCTTCTTTGACCCTCAGAGCAGCGCTTCTCTTCTTCTTCTTTGACGCCTCAGAGCAGCGCTTCTCTTCTTCTTCTTTGACTCCTCAGAGCAGCGCTTCTCTTCTTCTTCTTTGACCCTCAGAGCAGCGCTTCTCTTCTTCTTCTTTGACCCTCAGAGCAGCGCTTCTCTTCTTCTTCTTTGACTCCTCAGAGCAGCGCTTCTCTTCTTCTTCTTTGACCCTCAGAGCAGCGCTTCTCTTCTTCTTCTTTGACTCCTCAGAGCAGCGCTTCTCTTCTTCTTCTTTGACCCTCAGAGCAGCGCTTCTCTTCTTCTTCTTTGACGCCTCAGAGCAGCGCTTCTCTTCTTCTTCTTTGACTCCTCAGAGCAGCGCTTCTCTTCTTCTTCTTTGACCCTCAGAGCAGCGCTTCTCTTCTTCTTCTTTGACCCTCAGAGCAGCGCTTCTCTTCTTCTTCTTTGACTCCTCAGAGCAGCGCTTCTCTTCTTCTTCTTTGACTCCTCAGAGCAGCGCTTCTCTTCTTCTTCTTTGACGCCTCAGAGCAGCGCTTCTCTTCTTCTTCTTTGACTCCTCAGAGCAGCGCTTCTCTTCTTCTTCTTTGACCCTCAGAGCAGCGCTTCTCTTCTTCTTCTTTGACTCCTCAGAGCAGCGCTTCTCTTCTTCTTCTTTGACCCTCAGAGCAGCGCTTCTCTTCTTCTTCTTTGACCCTCAGAGCAGCGCTTCTCTTCTTCTTCTCATTCTTGTGGCCATAAAAAGAACCTCGAAGCACACCTGAATTAACCGTACAGCTTCCAGATAATTGAGCACCACACTTACAAACAGTTCTCTATACTCTCCACGCACACGTGCACACGTGCACGGATTTGCTCAGCACTGAAATGCTTCCTGAAACCTGGTCATATCTGTGTTTTATATGAGATCTGTCCAGGGTGAACCCTCCTTCCCCACCCTGATAACTGCGATAAACAATGTTTTATGTTTGTTGTTTGATAGAAACCAGAGATAAATTCACCTCCCAGGACAGTTTATTCTGACCTCTGTGCAGCTGGAGTGGATATAATCTGTGATAAATTGTTTGTTTCAGCATGAATAATAAAGATGTCATAAAGTTTATGATGTCATTGGTCGAGGTGGAGAACGCCACGATCCCTGTGATAAAGGAGAGTTATGGCTGGTAAAAGTGAGTCAGCAACAGAAACAGGAGCCAAGTTATTTTCCTGTTGAGTCTCAGCTTCATTTAATCTGGTAACAAACATCATTTCTACACCTCAGACCTGCAGCATCCCATAAAGTGAACCTTTCCCCACTTTGTTTCCTTCTGCCAACACTTAAAGCCGTTCTGACTCTGAGGAAACCAGGTGATGCAGAGTTCCAGCTGTTATTTTGTCCCATTCCTCCTTAAACAGGTCTTAAGGTGTGCAGCAGTGCGGGGGGGTGGTTGTTTCTCTGCTGGGGACAGGTCAGGACTGCAGGCAGCCAGTCCAGCACCCGTACCTCTTCTTCCTCAGCCAGGCCTTTGGACTGTGGCAGAATGTGGTTTTCCATGGTCTGCTTGAACAATGCTGGGACGTCCCAGGAAAAGATGTGGCCTTGAAGGCAGCATCTGTTGCTGTAAAATCTCAGTGAACTTTTCTGCATTAATGCTGCCGTCACAGAAGTGGAAATGAGCTTTGCCCCCTGATCCAACCCCATACCATCACAGAGCCTGGCTGCAGGGACTGGCTGCTGACAGCAGGCTGGATGCTGCTTTTGCTCTTTGCTCCATTTCTTCCAACAAAGATGTGGAATACTGATGGGTCTGACCACAGCACACGTTTCCACCGTGTGACGGTCCATCCCAGACGCCTCCGAGCCCAGAGAAGTGGACGAGGTTAACATCAGGCTTCTTTCCTGCACAGTAAAGCTTGTGAATGGAACTCTGTATTGTGGTGCTGGACAAAGGTTTCCACAGTATTCCCTTGTCCATGTGCTTCTATCAGCTGCTGATGAATGACGGTTCTTGATGCAGCGTCTGAGGGGTCAGAGGTCACGGGGTCCAGCTTAGGCTTGCTCCCTCGTCCTTTACACTGAAACTCCTCCAGATTCCTTGAATGCTTTAATGATATTCTGCTCTGTAGAGGCCAGAGGTCACGGGGTCAGTCTGAGGGGTCAGAGGTCTGAGGGGTCAGTCTGCGGGGTCAGAGGTCACGGGGTCCGTCTGAAGGGTCAGAGGTCACGGGGCTCTGTTTGAGGGGTCAGAGGTCTGAGGGGTCAGTCTGCGGGGTCAGAGGTCACGGGGTGTCCGTCTGAAGGGTCAGAAGTCACGGGGGTCCGTCTGAGGGGTCAGAGGTCACGGGGTCCGTCTGAGGGGTCAGAAGTCACGGGGGTCCGTCTGAGGGGTCAGAGGTCACGGGGTCCGTCTGAGGGGTCAGAGGTCACGGGGTGTCCGTCTGAGGGGTCAGAGGTCACGGGGCTCCGTCTGCGGGGTCAGAGGTCACGGGGTCTGTCTGAGGGGTTAACAGTTTGAGAGTTTCCTCATGTTTGTGTGCCGTCTTTCAGGGCTGGACCAGAACCACGGTGGCGAGTATGCTGCCTTCGAGGAGGAGACGGAGAGGTTCATCGCAGCCCTCAGAACCTGCGGCATCACGCCGTACGTGGTTCTGGACGGAGGTTCGGATCAAACAGACAAGAAGCTGGAAACAGTGACGCAGAGAGCCGAGCAAAGGATCCACAAAGCCCATCAAGCAGCGCTGAGCGGCAGGCAGGAGAACATCCTCCCCCAGCTGGCCCGCTACGTGTTCCGACAGACGCTGGCCCGGCTGGAGGTTCCGGTGGCCCAGTGCTTCGCAGAGGCTGACCAGGAGATAGCCGCCCTGGCCACTGAATGGAGCTGCCCGGTTCTCTCCAACGACAGTGACTTCTACATCTTCAACCTGCCAGCAGGGCTGCTGCCCATCTCTCACTTCAGATGGCAGGAGGCGACGCAGAGCGGCTCCCGGAGCTACATCCCCTGTAGGAGGTACTACGCCTCCAGCTTCTGCGTCTTCTTCGGAATCCAGCGCCAACTCCTGCCCACCTTCGCCACCTTAGCTGGGAACGACTACGTGAAGCTGAAGGGGATCAGCTGGGCGCAGTTTGCTCCAGCAGGCAGCGAGAGGACCAGCCGCCTGGAGGGGCTGCTCTGCTGGCTGAGGGCCTTCCAGCAGCCTCAGGACGCCATAGAGGCGGCGCTGGGGCTGATGGGAAACCTGAGCGAGACCAGCGAGAAGGAGGTGCTGCAGACGTTGTACCGGGGGATGGAGGAGTATAAGCTGGGTCCCAGCACTCTGAGGAAGTTCTTTATCCACGGGGTGGCACCTCTGTTTCCAGCTGTGGGCGAGGTAACGAAACCTTTCACTTTTCAGGTTGTTTTCAGGATTTTTGCATTTATTTTTTCATATAAATCACACCAGAACACCTGGTTAAAGGAACCGGATGAGCTGTAACTGGAGCTTATTTCCTGCCTGATCAAAGAATAGTCTGTGTGTTCATGAACTTCTTTCATTTGTGCTGCAGCCAAGGGCGTAACCATGGTTTAGACATTGGGGGGGTCCAAGAAAAACAGAATTGTTGAGTGCATTATCTACAATTCTTTATTCATATATGAAAAATTGGACATTTAGAACATAGTTTAGAGGACTACATTGACCATGTAAGTTCACATCTAAAGGAATAGTGTAATTTCTCCGAGACAGTGACTGCCCCCCCACTTTGTTTTGGTTAGTTGCTTCCTGTTTACTGACCTTAAACACACCTACCAATTACAGTTATGCTCTTCCAGTAGTTCTGTAGCAAATAGGACAGCTTCCAATGGAAAACGACCAAATACCCAAAGCATGTTTATGGAAATATTTTAATAAGGACAACTAATGATGTAACAAATTACAGACTTTTCCTTTAACAAAAAATGTGCCGAGGACTTTTAAGTCCAGGTTCATTTCTATTGTGTCAATGTCTCAAAATGTGCATTAACAATGAAAAGTCTAATAGTCTAATGTTATTTTTGTTTTAAGTTTTTTTATTTTGAAAGGGGGCGGAAGTTTATTTTGTTGATTCTGTGTTGGATTTCCTGTTCTGGTACAATCTGCTCTGTTGAGCAGCGGCTCCGTCAAAAGTAGAAGTCCAACGTAAAGATAAGGAGAGCCGCTGCCGTTACCACGGTAACACACGGAAATAAACTGAAAATAAATAAGACATAACAAGAGACCGATCCCTTGACAGGGTTCATAAAAGGAGAACATGCATTTTACATGTTTTCTTCTGTATATTGGGGGGGACACGACCCCCCAAAGAATGCGTGGTTACGCCACAGGGTGCAGGTAAACTAATTAAACTCAAAGTGTAGCGCAGTTATAACCTGTTAAAGCTGCTCTCTCCTGCAGGACCTGGCTCTGATCCCACCCTGGACTTGGCCCAGTTATACCCTGGACTTGGCCCAGTTATAACCTGTTAAAGCTGCTCTCTCCTGCAGGACCTGGCTCTGATCCCACCCTGGACTTGGCCCAGTTATAACCTGGACTTGGCCCAGTTATTACCTGGACTTGGCTCAGTTATAACCTGGACTTGGCCCAGTTATAACCTGGACTTGGCTCAGTTATTACCTGGACTTGGCTCAGTTATAACCTGGACTTGGCCCAGTTATAACCTGGACTTGGCTCAGTTATAACCTGTTAAAGCCGCTCTCTCCTGCAGGACCTGGCTCTGATCCCACCCTGGACTTGGCCCAGTTATAACCTGGACTTGGCTCAGTTATAACCTGTTAAAGCTGCTCTCTCCTGCAGGACCTGGCTGTGATCCCACCCTGGACTTGGCCCAGTTATAACCTGGACTTGGCCCAGTTATTACCTGGACTTGGCCCAGTTATAACCTGGACTTGGCTCAGTTATAACCTGGACTTGGCTCAGTTATTACCTGGACTTGGCTCAGTTATAACCTGCTAACGCCGCTCTCTCCTGCAGGACCTGGCTCTGATCCCACCCTGGACTTGGCCCAGTTATAACCTGGACTTGGCCCAGTTATTACCTGCTAACGCCGCTCTCTCCTGCAGGACCTGGCTCTGATCCCACCCTGGACTTGGCCCAGTTATAACCTGGACTTGGCCCAGTTATTACCTGGACTTGGCCCAGTTATAACCTGGACTTGGCCCAGTTATTACCTGGACTTGGCCCAGTTATAACCTGGACTTGGCTCAGTTATAACCTGGACTTGGCTCAGTTATTACCTGGACTTGGCTCAGTTATAACCTGCTAACGCCGCTCTCTCCTGCAGGACCTGGCTCTGATCCCACCCTGGACTTGGCCCAGTTATTACCTGGACTTGGCCCAGTTATAACCTGGACTTGGCTCAGTTATAACCTGGACTTGGCCCAGTTATAACCTGGACTTGGCCCAGTTATAACCTGGACTTGGCCCAGTTATAACCTGGACTTGGCTCAGTTATTACCTGCTAACGCCGCTCTCTCCTGCAGGACCTGGCTCTGATCCCACCCTGGACTTGGCTCAGTTATAACCTGGACTTGGCCCAGTTATAACCTGGACTTGGCTCAGTTATAACCTGGACTTGGCCCAGTTATAACCTGGACTTGGCCCAGTTATAACCTGGACTTGGCCCAGTTATAACCTGGACTTGGCCCAGTTATTACCTGCTAACGCCGCTCTCTCCTGCAGGACCTGGCTCTGATCCCACCCTGGACTTGGCCCAGTTATAACCTGGACTTGGCCCAGTTATAACCTGGACTTGGCCCAGTTATAACCTGGACTTGGCCCAGTTATAACCTGGACTTGGCCCAGTTATAACCTGGACTTGGCTCAGTTATTACCTGCTAACGCTGCTCTCTCCTGCAGGACCTGGCTCTGATCCCACCCTGGACTTGGCTCAGTTATAACCTGGACTTGGCCCAGTTATAACCTGCTAACGCCGCTCTCTCCTGCAGGACCTGGCTCTGATCCCACCCTGGACTTGGCCCAGTTATAACCTGGACTTGGCCCAGTTATAACCTGCTAACGCTGCTCTCTCCTGCAGGACCTGGCTCTGATCCCACCCTGGACTTGGCCCAGTTATAACCTGGACTTGGCTCAGTTATAACCTGTTAAAGCCGCTCTCTCCTGCAGGACCTGGCTCTGATCCCACCCTGGACTTGGCCCAGTTATAACCTGGACTCGGCTCAGTTATAACCTGGACTTGGCCCAGTTATAACCTGCTAACGCTGCTCTCTCCTGCAGGACCTGGCTCTGATCCCACCCTGGACTTGGCCCAGTTATAACCTGGACTTGGCCCAGTTATTACCTGCTAACGCCGCTCTCTCCTGCAGGACCTGGCTCTGATCCCACCCTGGACTTGGCCCAGTTATAACCTGGACTTGGCTCAGTTATAACCTGGACTTGGCCCAGTTATAACCTGCTAACGCCGCTCTCTCCTGCAGGACCTGGCTCTGATCCCACCCTGGACTTGGCTCAGTTATAACCTGGACTTGGCCCAGTTATTACCTGCTAACGCCGCTCTCTCCTGCAGGACCTGGCTCTGATCCCACCCTGGACTTGGCCCAGTTATAACCTGGACTTGGCTCAGTTATAACCTGGACTTGGCTCAGTTATAACCTGCTAACGCCGCTCTCTCCTGCAGGACCTGGCTCTGATCCCACCCTGGACTTGGCTCAGTTATAACCTGGACTTGGCCCAGTTATTACCTGCTAACGCCGCTCTCTCCTGCAGGACCTGGCTCTGATCCCACCCTGGACTTGGCCCAGTTATAACCTGGACTTGGCCCAGTTATAACCTGGACTTGGCCCAGTTATAACCTGGACTTGGCCCAGTTATTACCTGGACTTGGCCCAGTTATAACCTGGACTTGGCCCAGTTATAACCTGGACTTGGCCCAGTTATAACCTGCTAACGCCGCTCTCTCCTGCAGGACCTGGCTCTGATCCCACCCTGGACTTGGCTCAGTTATAACCTGGACTTGGCCCAGTTATTACCTGGACTTGGCCCAGTTATAACCTGGACTTGGCCCAGTTATTACCTGGACTTGGCCCAGTTATAACCTGGACTTGGCCCAGTTATAACCTGGACTTGGCCCAGTTATAACCTGCTAACGCCGCTCTCTCCTGCAGGACCTGGCTCTGATCCCACCCTGGACTTGGCTCAGTTATAACCTGGACTTGGCTCAGTTATAACCTGGACTTGGCCCAGTTATAACCTGCTAACGCCGCTCTCTCCTGCAGGACCTGGCTCTGATCCCACCCTGGACTCGGCTGCCTCTGACCCAGGCCCGGCTCACCTCAGACATCCTGGACGTGCTGCTGCTGCAGAGATTGAGCCTCCGCACCGCCGTGGATCACGCAGACCTGCCCAGCTGTAACCTGACCTCCAGGCCGCTCCGGCAGCTGATGTACGGGCTGCTGCTGGGCAGAGGGGGGCCGCAGCAGGTGGTGGAGAGGGACCGAGATGGCCTCAGGCTGACGTTCATCCCTGTGAAACCATCCTTCAGCAGCCTCACCGAGCAGATCTCACTCAGCTCTCTGCCTGAGGTGATGCTTCTTCTGTTTATTACTCTCCATTGGGGGGGAATAAAGATTTAACTCTTCTCCTGCTGGGCGGGGGCTGCAGATGGAGCCTTCGGAGCGGCTGCAGGTCCTACTGGAGGCTCTGGGGGTGACTGAGGACTCTCTGAGGCTTCTGGGGCCTGAGCTCAAACTGCCGGTGGCTGCTACCTGCTACTGGCTGCAGAGGGCTGAGCCTCCTCCGGACCAGAGGCTGCTGAAGGCCCTGCTGCTGGGGATGAGCTCCGGGGAGAGGGTCAGAACCAGAGCAGGTAACCAGAACCAGAACCAGGGCAGGTAAACAGAACCAGAACCAGGGCAGGTAAACAGAACCAGGGCAGGTAACCAGAACCAGAACCAGGGCAGGTAAACAGAACCAGGGCAGGTAAACAGAACCAGAGGAGGAAAACAGAACCAGAGGAGGTAAACAGAACCAGAACCAGGGCAGGTAAACAGAACCAGAACCAGGGCAGGTAAACAGAACCAGAGCAGGTAAACAGAACCAGAACCAGGGCAGGTAAACAGAACCAGAACCAGGGCAGGTAAACAGAACCAGGGAAGGTAACCAGAACCAGAACCAGGGCAGGTAAACAGAACCAGAGGAGGTAAACAGAACCAGGGCAGGTAACCAGAACCAGAGCAGGTAACCAGAACCAGAACCAGGGCAGGTAAACAGAACCAGAACCAGGGCAGGTAAACAGAACCAGGGCAGGTAACCAGAACCAGAACCAGGGCAGGTAAACAGAACCAGAGGAGGTAAACAGAACCAGGGCAGGTAAACAGAACCAGAGGAGGTAAACAGAACCAGGGAAGGTAACCAGAACCAGAACCAGGGCAGGTAAACAGAACCAGAGGAGGTAAACAGAACCAGGGCAGGTAACCAGAACCAGAGCAGGTAACCAGAACCAGAACCAGGGCAGGTAAACAGAACCAGAACCAGGGCAGGTAAACAGAACCAGGGCAGGTAACCAGAACCAGAACCAGGGCAGGTAAACAGAACCAGAGGAGGTAAACAGAACCAGGGCAGGTAACCAGAACCAGAGCAGGTAAACAGAACCAGAGGAGGTAAACAGAACCAGGGCAGGTAACCAGAACCAGAACCAGGGCAGGTAAACAGAACCAGAGGAGGTAAACAGAACCAGGGCAGGTAACCAGAACCAGAACCAGGGCAGGTAAACAGAACCAGGGCAGGTAACCAGAACCAGAACCAGAGCAGGTAACCAGAACCAGGTAACCAGAACCAGGGCAGGTAACCAGAACCAGAGGAGGTAAACAGAACCAGGGCAGGTAACCAGAACCAGAACCAGGGCAGGTAAACAGAACCAGAGGAGGTAAACAGAACCAGGGCAGGTAACCAGAACCAGGGCAGGTAAACAAAGGTTCTCAGTATTTTTTTGAAGTAATTGTTGCATTAAAAGATCTCGTGACAAACTGTTAGTTTGCAGCTGACTTATTCCCCAACTCTGGAGGTATTTTAGTATCTGAAAGAATAACCACGACATAAAGAACAAATTGTCTTTGTTTGTGGTTCTTAGTTTATTAAAACTATTAAACTATTAAAACTAAACGTAGCCTGTAGTTCTTTCTTTTCCTGATTTTGAACAAGCTAATTCAGTTCTTTGTCAGTCGATGGCATGTCTGGGCTCTAGTTTCTGTGGTTCAGCTGTTTACTGTGGAGCGTTTTGTGCAGCTTTGCAGGCAGAAAGAAACCTATCAAGTAAAGCCAACAGCTGTATTCAGAGGGCAGATGTGACTCATGCCATCAACCAGTGGCAGGCGTGCCTGACTGACAGCATGAAGCTGAACCAGCTGCTGGGCCGACCTCTGCCGGAGCCGGAGATCGCACGGTGAGACCCGTCAGAATCATATGTTTCTGTATTTATCAGACGCTTTTATCCAACTTACAGATGAAGATATAACAGCTCTATAAAAAGCTAACAATAAGCTAACAATAAGCTAACAATAAGCTAACAATAAGCTAACAAAAAGCTAACAATAAGCTAACAATAAGCTAACATCAAAGCTAACAATAAGCTAACAATAAGCTAACAATAAGCTAACAATAAGCTAACAAAAAGCTAACAATAAGCTAACAATAAGCTAACATCAAAGCTAACAATAAGCTAACAATAAGCTAACAATAAGCTAACAATAAGCTAACAATAAGCTAACAATAAGCTAACAAAAAGCTAACAATAAGCTAACAATAAGCTAACATCAAAGCTAACAATAAGCTAACAATAAGCTAACAATAAGCTAACAATAAGCTAACAAAAAGCTAACAAAAAGCTAACAATAAGCTAACAATAAGCTAACATCAAAGCTAACAATAAGCTAACAATAAGCTAACAATAAGCTAACAATAAGCTAACAATAAGCTAACAAAAAGCTAACAATAAGCTAACAATAAGCTAACATCAAAGCTAACAATAAGCTAACAATAAGCTAACAATAAGCTAACAATAAGCTAACAAAAAGCTAACAATAAGCTAACAAAAAGCTAACAATAAGCTAACAATAAGCTAACATCAAAGCTAACAATAAGCTAACAATAAGCTAACAATAAGCTAACAATAAGCTAACAATAAGCTAACAATAAGCTAACAAAAAGCTAACAATAAGCTAACAATAAGCTAACATCAAAGCTAACAATAAGCTAACAATAAGCTAACAATAAGCTAACAATAAGCTAACAAAAAGCTAACAATAAGCTAACAATAAGCTAACAATAAGCTCCATAGAAGGAACCCAGGAGTCCGACTCTGTCAGAGGGGACAGAGCAGAGATAGGGTGCAGGCATAGAAGGAAGAGCAGAAAGATAAAGTGCAGAGATAGAGGGGGGAGGGAAGTACAAGGTAAGTGCTGGGATAGGAGATGCTCTCTGAAGAGCTGGGTTTTCAGGAGCTTCTTGAAGATAGACAGGGACGCCCCTGTTCTGGTAGCGCTCGGTAGGTCATTCCACCATCGTGGGACGACACATGAACAGAGTTTGGATTGTCTTAGGCGTGGTGTAGGAGCTGCTAGACGACAATCCTGGGACCAACGGAGGGACCCAGTTGGGACAGAAGCCTTTGCAAGAGCATTCAAGTAGATGGAGCCGCTCCATTAAGCTCTTTGTAGCTAACATCAGGGACTTGGATCTGATGCGGGCGGCTATATGATCTCAGAGTCCAACGTCTGAAGCTTTAAATAAAAAAGAAAATGCATTTAAAAGGTCCCTTTAAGCCAAAAGTTGAGTCGGTTTTTAACACTTACGGGCCAGTGTAAAAGTATGTTTATTTAAAGTTCTGATGCTGCTCCATCAGAGGATAGACTTTAAAGTTCTGATGCCGGTCCATCAGAGGATAGACTTTAAGGTTCTGATGCTGGTCCATAAAGCTCTGACCTCTGACCTCCTGACCCACTATGAACCTCCCAGACCCCTCAGGTCATCTGGATCCGGTTCTTTATCAGTTCCCAGAGTCAGAACCAGACCTGGAGGAGCTGCATTCAGCTTCTATGCTCCACATGTCTGGAACAAACTCCCAGAAAGCCTCAGATCAGCTGAAACTCTCAGGATTTAAGTCCAGGTTGAAGAAACATCTATTTTCAGATGCTTTTGAATAAGCTTGAGTTTCAAAACGGAATCAGATTTTAACTCCTGATTTTATCTATTGTTCTTATTTCTTTCTTTTGCTTAAATTTGAAATCCTGCTTTTTATTTCTTCTGTTTTAATGTCTCTGTAAAGCACTTTGTTGTTGAATTGTACTAAATAAACTCGCCTTACAGTAATTTAGCTCCATTTAGCTTGTTTTTCCAGGCTTTAGATAACAATCATTCATAATTATATCAGACAAATCATTCGACTGAACTCTGACCAGGATAAGCTACACAAAACGCTTTATTTGCCCCAAAATAGGTGATAGATGGTTAGATATTTTCAATTCAATATAAACCCAAAGTACACATTTTAGCAAGATTTAACTCAGCAGTGAAAACCCAATTTAAAGATAAATCTATGTAAATAACTCACAGATGAATAAGAAAATCCACATTAAATGTAGATTGTTCTTCCAGCAGTGTAACTTGCATTTAAACTAACTAAAAATGAGCAAAAAGAAGTTTAATTTGATTTCAAAGTGACTAAAGTCTGGTTCAGCTTGTTTCAGGGGACGCTGGTGCACCAGCTGCTCCTCCAGCTGAGTGCAGGCCGACCGAAGCGCATCTTCAGGAGCGACCGGGCCAGTGAGAAGCAGTATGACGCCATGCTGTCCGCCGTCCACCGGTTCAGGCCTCCGAGGGCGCTGCTGGCCTCAGAGAACCAGCAGAGAGCCCAGAACCAGCCCCTGGAGAACGCCAACCTGCGGAAGCTGTTCCTGCTGCACGAGGACGAGGAAAACGAAGCGCTCAGCGAGATCCGAGCGCAGGACGAGCTGCGACTGCAGGACGGTGTGTTCATGAGAACTCGTTACAGAACCAAGGACAGGAGCAACAGAACCAACCAACCAGAACTGGCCCGGAAGGAGGCGAGTCGAGGGTTCCACATCCTCTGATGGACCGACGGTTTAGCCACTAGGGGGCAGTGCAGGAGGACTTTTTGAATGACCAGGTGTGAAGGTTCAGGTGGAGCCCGATGAATCTGTTCAGTTTTAACTCTGTTTTGGGTTTCCAGCAGTTCTAGAAGAACTCCTCTGAGCCTCAGTCTGGGTTAAGGCTGGTTCTGGTTTTAAGCTTTTCTGGTGTTTTAACCTTTTTAACTGGATGAAGTTTGGATTCTTTTCACGTTTTCCTTTAGGTTTGTGTTGCTTCTGCCTGGACTGAGGCTGGCTTGTGATGCACTTTAATGTTTGAGATGCTTTCAAATACATTTTAACAGTTAATATTACCTGATTGTGTTCATATGAATCTGATAATAAAATAATCTAACAAAAGGAGAAATACTTGGAGTTGTTTTTTAATGTCAAAACCTTTTCCAAAAATCCTGGAAAAGCCGAATTTCTGGAGCATAATGATCCTTCAACATGTTCAACTTTTATTTATCAGAGATTCACTGTGTTTAGAAGCTAAAGTAGAACCTGATGCAGTAAAAGTTGTTCTGGAGTCAGAGAAAGACTTAAAGAACCTGCAGTGACGGCGTTCTTCAGGTTACCTGCTGACAGGTGAGGTGTCGGGACAAAGGACTCGTCTCAGTTTCAGCATTTAAAACGTTTTCTATTCTCCAAAAAGTTCCCTGGATTCTGATTCATTTTATTCAGCATGCCGACTTTTTGGGAAATATTTCTGGAATCGGAGCCACGTTTAACGCCTCTATTATAATTATATATTATATATATAATTATATTATATTTATATTATAATCTACCAACTCTATTCTCGTGTTTTAAACTGCTGCGACCGTCAGGATCGTCGAGCAAAGAACTGAAACTGCTGAAAGCGTGTCTGACGGGGCTCGATCTCCTGGTCTGATGTGAAGGTGACGAAACCAGCAAGATGTTCCAGGAGTTCCAGGAGTTCCAGGTGTTCCAGGTGTTCCAGATGTTCTAGGTGTTCCAGGAGTTCCAGGAGTTCCAGGTGCTCCAGATGTTCCAGGTGTTCCAGGTGTTCCAGATGTTCCAGGTGTTCCAGGTGTTCCAGGAGTTCCAGGAGTTCCAGATGTTCCAGGTGCTCCAGGTGTTCCAGATGTTCCAGGAGTTCCAGATGTTCTAGGTGTTCCAGGAGTTCCAGGTGCTCCAGGTGCTCCAGGTGCTCCAGATGTTCCAGGAGTTCCAGGTGCTCCAGGTGTTCCAGGTGTTCCAGGTGCTCCAGGTGTTCCAGGTGCTCCAGGTGTTCCAGGTGCTCCAGGTGTTCCAGGTGCTCCAGATGTTCCAGGTGCTCCAGGTGTTCCAGATGTTCCAGGAGTTCCAGGTGTTCCAGGAGTTCCAGGTGTTCCAGGTGTTCCAGGAGTTCCAGGTGTTCCAGATGTTCCAGGAGTTCCAGGTGCTCCAGATGTTCCAGGAGTTCCAGGTGTTCCAGATGTTCCAGGTGAATAATGTGATACAAACAGTTTCTACACAGAACAGACTCACTCTGGGAGGTTTAATCTTTATTGTCAGCTCCACAGCTAACTAACACTTGTTCATTCTGCGAGATGCATGGTGGCAGTTATCAGAGAACACGTCGTAAACGGCACCGCCGGCATCCACCAAGTCTGCAACTGTTTTGGTTCCGCTGCACCTCACGATGGGAGCGATGTTCTGCAGACAGAAAACACTTCAGGACTCTGGAGAATGGAAGTCTGGTTAAAAAACTTTGGGTCAAATGATGCTTTTTTCTGAGCTGAAAGTTCCTGATTCTACAGAACCTGAACATTACCACCAGGGGGCAGTATTCTACCAGTTTGGTTTATTTCTGTCAGTGAGGAAGTTTACATTTTACCATAAAAACCTGTTTTTACCATAAAAACCAGCTGCCTGCGGTTTGTACGGCTCAGTCAGAATCATACTTTTCTTCAGACTTTAAACTCTTCTCTGTTGTTGTCAGTCAGACACAACTTGGGTCAGAAAGGAACAAACGGATGTGTTTTAACAAACTAAATGAAACATCTTGGCCTCTTACTGTCTGAAATGACATAAAAGTGTCTTTTTTCACCTCGTTTTTCCGTATTTTTCTGATCTGGGTTGTATTTCATGAAATCTCCCGGATATAAAACCCAAAGATGTTCTGGTCGAACTGCTTCTTTGACTGAAGTAACTGAGTTTTGTTGTAGATGTTGCAGGTTAACTGTTGGACGTGTTTGAGCAGCTCACCTTCCATTTGGAGCTCATGAACCTTTCCTCGACCACCACCGTCTGAGAGGAACGTCCGTATCGATCTCCTTTGTGGATGAGCCACTGAGAGTCATCGTCCAGCGTCACTCTGCAGAAATGAACCTTTAGCTTCCAAAGATCTGATTGGTCAGTCAGACACCCCGAGCTGAGGTGCATTTAGCATCATTTATTCTGGAAAAAGACGCTTTAATCTCTTTCACACGTTTCTTCTTTGCCTCACAGTGAATAATGTGGATAATAAGACATTTGATTTGTGTTCACACACAATAAGAAACCATGTAAAATGGGACAGTGCAGTGGAAATGAAGCGGAGAACAACGTAAAAACAGGAGTTTTTAACTCACCGAACTCCAGAGTGGCTTATTGGTCCAGAACCAGAGGAACTGCTTCCCATCGGCCTCCTCATCCTCTCAATGGTCTTCACCCGAGAGTTGTAGAGATCCGTCAGTTCCTGACCTGAGAGGGTGTAGTCGAAGTCGTCTCGGCCTTCTGTCAGAGCAAGAGTTTCAGAGTCAGTTTGGTGCTTTTATACCACATAAAGCCTTTAAAACAGCTCACCGCTGAAGGAGGACTCCACAGAAGCAGCCAGCAGGCAGAGTTTGGTGCTTTTATACCACATAAAGCCTTTAAAACAGCTCACCACTGAAGGAGGACTCCACAGAAGCAGCCAGCAGGCAGAGTTTGGTGCTTTTATACCACATAAAGCCTTTAAAACAGCTCACCACTGAAGGAGGACTCCACAGAAGCAGCCAGCAGGCAGAGTTTGGTGCTTTTATACCACATAAAGCCTTTAAAACAGCTCACCGCTGAAGGAGGACTCCACAGAAGCAGCCAGCAGGCAGAGTTTGGTGCTTTTATACCACATAAAGCCTTTAAAACAGCTCACCACTGAAGGAGGACTCCACAGAAGCAGCCAGCAGGCAGAGTTTGGTGCTTTTATACCACATAAAGCCTTTAAAACAGCTCACCGCTGAAGGAGGACTCCACAGAAGCAGCCAGCAGGCAGAGTTTGGTGCTTTTATACCACATAAAGCCTTTAAAACAGCTCACCGCTGAAGGAGGACTCCACAGAAGCAGCCAGCAGAGTCAGTTTGGTGCTTTTATACCACATAAAGCCTTTAAAACAGCTCACCGCTGAAGGAGGACTCCACAGAAGCAGCCAGCAGAGTCAGTTTGGTGCTTTTATACCACATAAAGCCTTTAAAACAGCTCACCGCTGAAGGAGGACTCCACAGAAGCAGCCAGCAGGCAGAGTTTGGTGCTTTTATACCACATAAAGCCTTTAAAACAGCTCACCGCTGAAGGAGGACTCCACAGAAGCAGCCAGCAGAGTCAGTTTGGTGCTTTTATACCACATAAAGCCTTTAAAACAGCTCACCGCTGAAGGAGGACTCCACAGAAGCAGCCAGCAGAGTCAGTTTGGTGCTTTTATACCACATAAAGCCTTTAAAACAGCTCACCGCTGAAGGAGGACTCCACAGAAGCAGCCAACAGGCAGAGTTTGGTGCTTTTATACCACATAAAGCCTTTAAAACAGCTCACCGCTGAAGGAGGACTCCACAGAAGCAGCCAGCAGGCAGAGTTTGGTGCTTTTATACCACATAAAGCCTTTAAAACAGCTCACCACTGAAGGAGGACTCCACAGAAGCAGCCAGCAGAGTCAGTTTGGTGCTTTTATACCACATAAAGCCTTTAAAACAGCTCACCGCTGAAGGAGGACTCCACAGAAGCAGCCAACAGGCAGAGTTTGGTGCTTTTATACCACATAAAGCCTTTAAAACAGCTCACCGCTGAAGGAGGACTCCACAGAAGCAGCCAACAGGCAGAGTTTGGTGCTTTTATACCACATAAAGCCTTTAAAACAGCTCACCGCTGAAGGAGGACTCCACAGAAGCAGCCAGCAGGCAGAGTTTGGTGCTTTTATACCACATAAAGCCTTTAAAACAGCTCACCACTGAAGGAGGACTCCACAGAAGCAGCCAGCAGAGTCAGTTTGGTGCTTTTATACCACATAAAGCCTTTAAAACAGCTCACCGCTGAAGGAGGACTCCACAGAAGCAGCCAGCAGAGTCAGAGCTGCTGCAGAGACGAACACTTTGAAGGACATCATGCTGGATTTGGGTCTGGATTCTTCTTTGCTCAGATTGAAGCCCAGGTGGGGATTTATAGTCCTGAGACTCCTCCCACGCAGTTCAGTCCAACATCAGTGTTTACCTGCTGGGATTTCCACACAGCTGAGAAAAACACATTTCATCACATCAGCAGATTAGAACCAGAACAACAACATGTCCTGAACAGGGTTAGAAGACATCTTTGAGCCTTTTCTCTCCTGCTGCATTTCCTTTACAGATCTGGTCTGTACTGTAGGACAGAATCATATTTTATGTCCTCATTATTTGTCGGTTTGTATTTGTTTAGTCATGGAGTTTTCCTGCTCTGTAATCTTCTTGCTTCTTGTTTTATTTTGCAGAGTTTGCCTCCTTTTGTGTTCAGTTGGGTTTATCCACGGTCTGTGGTTTCAGCTCCTCCCGCCTCAGCAGCGCCTTCACCTGAGTTTGATAAAGCCACCTCTGCCTGTTTTCACCTGCTTGCTCTGGAAGTCAAACCTCAGTAAAACTCATCGTTCATTCAGTCCAACGCAGCACGACGGTAATCACTGGCACAAGCAGAAAGGCCAAGAAGATGCTGGAAGCAAAGACTAAACTACAGTAAAATGTTTGACGGCAGATTTTTGGTACGAATGGAAGCTCGTTCTGGTTCGCTGGTCGAGGTCGAGGGGAGGAATCAGCGTTTGCTGTCATCAATTCACCAGCTGCACAGCTCAGTATCATCCTTTGTCCTAAGTCTGACCTCTGAACCCCGCATTTAGTGACCTCTGACCTCACATTTAGTGACCTCTGAACCCAACATTTAGTGACCTCTGAACCCCACATTTAGTGACCTCTTAACCCCACATTCAGTGACCTCTGAACCCCACATTTAGTGACCTCTGAACCCAACATTTAGTGACCTCTGAACCCCACATTTAGTGACCTCTGAACCCAACATTTAGTCACCTCTGAACCCCACATTTAGTGACCTTTGAACCCCACCTTCAGTGACCTCTGAACCCCACATTTAGTCACCTCTGAACCCCACATTTAGTGACCTTTGAACCCCACCTTCAGTGACCTCTGAACCCAACATTTAGTCACCTCTGAACCAAACATTTAGTGACCTCTGAACCCCACATTTAGTGACCTCTGAACCCAACATTTAGTGACCTTTGAACCCCACCTTCAGTGACCTCTGAACCCCACATTTAGTGACCTCTGAACCCAACATTTAGTGACCTTTGAACCCCACCTTCAGTGACCTCTGAACCCCACATTTAGTGACCTCTGAACCCAACATTTAGTGACCTTTGAACCCCACCTTCAGTGACCTCTGAACCCAACATTTAGTCACCTCTGAACCAAACATTTAGTGACCTCTGAACCCCACATTTAGTGACCTCTGAACCCAACATTTAGTGACCTTTGAACCCCACCTTCAGTGACCTCTGAACCCCACATTTAGTGACCTCTGAACCCCACATTTAGTGACCTCTGAACCCCACATTTAGTGACCTCTGAACCCCACCTTCAGTGACCTCTGAACCCCACATTTAGTGACCTCTGAACCCAACATTTAGTGACCTTTGAACCCCACCTTCAGTGACCTCTGAACCCCGTATTTAGTGACCTTTGAACCCCACCTTCAGTGACCTCTGAACCCAACATTTAGTCACCTCTGAACCAAACATTTAGTGACCTCTGAACCCCACATTTAGTGACCTCTGAACCCAACATTTAGTGACCTTTGAACCCCACCTTCAGTGACCTCTGAACCCCGTATTTAGTGACCTTTTAACCCCACATTTAGTGACCTCTGAACCTCACATTTAGTGACCTCTGACCTCACCTTCAGTGACCTCTGAACCCCACATTTAGTGACCTCTGAACCCCACATTTAGTGACCTCTGAACCCAACATTTAGTGACCTCTGAACCCCACATTTAGTGACCTCTGAACCCAACATTTATTGACCTCTGAACCCAACATTTAGTCACCTCTGAACCCCACATTTAGTGACCTTTGAACCCCACCTTCAGTGACCTCTGAACCCAACATTTAGTCACCTCTGAACCAAACATTTAGTGACCTCTGAACCCCACATTTAGTGACCTCTGAACCCCACATTTAGTGACCTCTGAACCCAACATTTATTGACCTCTGAACCCAACATTTAGTCACCTCTGAACCCCACATTTAGTGACCTTTGAACCCCACCTTCAGTGACCTCTGAACCCAACATTTAGTCACCTCTGAACCAAACATTTAGTGACCTCTGAACCCCACATTTAGTGACCTCTGAACCCAACATTTAGTGACCTTTGAACCCCACCTTCAGTGACCTCTGAACCCAACATTTATTGACCTCTGAACCCAACATTTAGTGACCTCTGAACCCCACATTTAGTGACCTCTGAACCCCACAGTTTGTGACCTCTGAACCCCGTATTTAGTGACCTTTTAACCCCACATTTAGTGACCTCTGAACCTCACATTTAGTGACCTCTGACCTCACCTTCAGTGACCACTGAACCCCACATTTAGTGACCTCTGAACCCAACATTTATTGACCTCTGAACCCCACATTTAGTGACCTCTGAACCCCACATTTAGTGACCTTTTAACCCCACATTTAGTGACCTCTGAACCTCACATTTAGTGACCTCTGACCTCACCTTCAGTGACCTCTGAACCCAACATTTAGTGACCTCTGAACCCCACATTTAGTGACCTCTGAACCCCACCTTCAGTGACCTCTGAACCCCACCTTCAGTGACCTCTGAACCCCACATTCAGTGACCTCTGAACCACACATTTAGTGACCTCTGAACCCCACATTTAGTGACCTCTGAACCCCACCTTCAGTGACCTCTGAACCCCACCTTCAGTGACCTCTGAACCACACATTTAGTGACCTCTGAACCCCACCTTCAGTGACCTCTGAACCCCACCTTCAGTGACCTCTGAACCCAACATTTATTGACCTCTGAACCCAACATTTAGTGACCTCTGAACCCCACATTTAGTGACCTCTGCACCCCACATTTAGTGACCTCTGAACCCCGTATTTAGTGACCTTTTAACCCCACATTTAGTGACCTCTGAACCTCACATTTAGTGACCTCTGAATCCCACCTTCAGTGACCTCTGAACCCCACCTTCAGTGACCTTTGAACCCCACCTTCAGTGACCTTTGAACCACACATTTAGTCACCTTTGAACCCCACCTTCAGTGACCTTTGAACCCCACATTTAGTGACCTCTGAACCCCACATTTAGTGACCTCTGAACCCCACCTTCAGTGACCTCTGAACCCCACCTTCAGTGACCTCTGAACCACACATTTAGTGACCTCTGAACCCCACCTTCAGTGACCTCTGAACCACACATTTAGTGACCTCTGAACCCCACCTTCAGTGACCTCTGAACCCCACATTTAGTGACCTCTGAACCCCGTATTTAGTGACCTTTTAACCCCACATTTAGTGACCTCTGAACCTCACATTTAGTGACCTCTGAACCCCACCTTCAGTGACCTCTGAACCCCACCTTCAGTGACCTCTTAACCCCACCTTCAGTGACCTCTGAACCCCACCTTCAGTGACCTCTGAACCCAACATTTATTGACCTCTGAACCCAACATTTAGTGACCTCTGAACCCAACATTTATTGACCTCTGAACCCAACATTTATTGACCTCTGAACCCAACATTTATTGACCTCTGAACCCAACATTTAGTGACCTCTGCACCCCACATTTAGTGACCTCTGAACCCCGTATTTAGTGACCTTTTAACCCCACATTTAGTGACCTCTGAACCTCACATTTAGTGACCTCTGAACCCCACCTTCAGTGACCTCTGAACCCAACATTTATTGACCTCTGAACCCAACATTTAGTGACCTCTGAACCCCACATTTAGTGACCTCTGAACCCCGTATTTAGTGACCTCTGAACCCCGTATTTAGTGACCTTTTAACCCCACCTTCAGTGACCTCTGAACCCCACCTTCAGTGACCTCTGACGGTGGGGTACCTGAACCCGGCGCGGCACCAGCTGAGGGGGGAGCTGGATGCCGTGAAGCTCTGCAGTCGGAGCCGTTTACAGAGTTAAAGTTAAAGTGCAGCGGCTCAAAGCTCATGTTTGGTTGGATGTTGTAATTTCAGATATTTCACAAAGCTGATAAAATGTTTGCGTGTCCTCAGCTTTGGGGCCACAGTCAGAAAGATTCACTGACTTATTAAGAGCAGCAGTCACTCTTTGTAATGAATGTAACGTTAATTACCTCCAGAGGTCACATAATTAGTTGAATTAAGTCTCCTGTGCACAGTCGGAATGTCACATGATGTCAGTGCATTTAAACCTGATGTGAAAGGCTCAAGAATCTAAAACACCTCCGAACAAACACAAAGTTCCTGTATTTAACCCTTTACCAGGTGACGTACGGGACCTGACTGACCTGAGGTCACAGCAGAGACTTGGGTAACAGGAACCAGCAGGAAGTCTGAGGCCGGGCTGATACTGTCATGAATATAAAGTCACATGTCAACACTTCAATGGAATTCTGCTAAAAAAATAACTGCTGATTCTCTGCTTATTCCTCCCAAATTTCAGGTATTTTCACACTGAAACGAGTTTATATATAAATGCTTCTGCCTCCCTGGAGATGGAGAGGTTGGCTCCGTGTTTCACTCCATAGCTGCTTCAAAGCAGACTGCAGGAGAGCTGCAGAGCTGCAGGAAAGCTGCAGGAAAGCTGCAGGAGAGCTGCAGAGCTGCAGAGCTGCAGGAAAGCTGCAGAGCTGCAGGAAAGCTGCAGGAAAGCTGCAGGAAAGCTGCAGAGCTGCAGGAAAGCTGCAGGAAAGCTGCAGGAAAGCTGCAGGAGAGCTGCAGAGCTGCAGGAAAGCTGCAGAGCTGCAGGAAAGCTGCAGGAAAGCTGCAGGAGAGCTGCAGGAAAGCTGCAGGAAAGCTGCAGAGCTGCAGGAAAGCTGCAGGAGAGCTGCAGAGCTGCAGGAAAGCTGCAGAGCTGCAGGGAAGCTGCAGAGCTGCAGGAAAGCTGCAGGAAAGCTGCAGAGCTGCAGAGTAAAGCTGCAGAGCTGCAGGAAAGCTGCAGGAAAGCTGCAGGAAAGCTGCAGGAAAGCTGCAGAGCTGCAGAGCTGCAGGAAAGCTGCAGAGCTGCAGGAGAGCTGCAGAGCTGCAGGGAAGCTACAGGAAAGCTGCAGAGCTGCAGGAAAGCTGTAGAACTGCAGGAAAGCTGCAGGAAAGCTGCAGAGCTGCAGGAAAGCTGTAGAACTGCAGGAAAGCTGCAGAGCTGCAGGAAAGCTGTAGAACTGCAGGAAAGCTGCAGAGCTGCAGGAAAGCTGCAGAGCTGCAGAGTAAAGCTGCAGGAAAGCTGCAGAGCTGCAGGAAAGCTGCAGGAAAGCTGCAGGAAAGCTGCAGAGCTGCAGGAAAGCTGCAGAGCTGCAGAGTAAAGCTGCAGGAAAGCTGCAGAACTGCAGGAAAGCTGCAGAGCTGCAGGAAAGCTGCAGAACTGCAGGAAAGCTGCAGAGTAAAGCAGAGTTATCACACTTCCGGGTTATGGAGACGCCAATAGTTCCAAGCAAGGGGCGGAGCTCCGTTGATCTCAGTTGCTCATCAAGAACAATTACTGTAAAGTTAATGAAATAACAGCATTTTAAAGGCTTTTCACATTTTTAAGCATTAGCTGTCAGAAGAATACTTTTACATTTGGTTTGCATGAAATGTTAAAGATGGGATGGATTTAGGGAGCTCACTGACAGCCTGGTAACGAACGTGAGCTAATTAACGTGATAATTTCACTGACGTCCGTTTCTGTTGTCAGGTGACATCACGTAAAGTGTTTTGATTATTAGTTTATATGTTGTTTTATTTTTATTTTTAGAATCAAAATACTGAATATAGTAATAATACTGCTAAAATCCTCAATTGTCTCTTTTTAACTTGTGTTCGTGAGGAGATCGATCCCAAACCCAAAGAGTAATCAGAGTATTTCTGGAGAGAGTTCAGAGTTCGGTCCTCTGGGCTGTGCTGGAGGTCTGAAGTGAGCAGGGAAACGTGAGAGTTCAGAGTTCAGAGTTCAGAGTTCAGTCCTCTCAGCTGCCGACCACCTTCAGACTTTCTGTCAGGTGGTCCGTGATCCAGCTGGATTTTCTGCAGCCTTCAGCACAGACTGAACTGTATCAAAAGCACTGGAGAAAGTTTTATTATCAACTTCTAGAACATCCAACAGTTGTGCTTGTTTCTCCGTTTCAGCCTCAGCTCACGTCTTTTCCTTTAAGAACACCATCAGTCCTTAACCATCTGCAGGTTTCAGGGCTTTTTCCGGTCACGGCTGCTTATTATTAACTGTGATATTGGAAAGTCTCACTGCTTTTATTCAGTGTCGGGGGAAGATGTTGTCAAAGACGGGTCCAAACCAGAGACTCAGCTGCTTGAAGCATTAACGCACATTAAGTCCAGGCTGGGTCACATTTACAAGGCTTTTTACAGTTTTAATGATGCTATTTGATTGGTATTGAATTAAAACGGGAGAGTTATTGTCTCTGTTATTATCTGAGTCACTGTAAAACTCTCAGCCTAAAAATAGAATAAAACCCGGCATATATCTGGTGCTCGGCTCACTCCGACCCGTCCACTGTGCTGGAAGAATAAAGAACAGAATCTCGCAGCTCAGAGACCGGTTAAATGAGCCAGCAAAGAGACATAGTTGGCTGCAGAGCAACAATAAAGACATGAACGAGCCGCCCACACACGGCTCTTCAGCAGAATAAACAGCATCAGCATTACAAGAAGCCATTGATCACTGTTTCCACACACATCTCGATTATGTTGTACGAAACTGATACAGATGGCTCTCATTCTCTCAGATCTAAACTCTGATACTGGCTTTTACGCTTCATTTCCCTTTGCCAGGAAACCAGAGCCTCCCACACGCATGCATTCACCGTTTGTTCTTAATCTAAAGGAGTTACTAAACTATTCTTTGCTGCTGTGAAGGTGAGTCTGCCAGCACATGAACATGGAACAGTATCCCGCCTCTTAGGGGCAGGACTGCAGGCTGTCCCGGCTCGGGTCCTTTGCTGCATGTAATCTCTCTCTGCACCCATTTCCTGTCAAGGCCACTAGTGTCAAAACAAATCTTTAAAAAGAATTCTTCGAGTCTTGAAATGTTCCAGAGATGTTTGTGAGCAGAGTCATGTGAGAACCTGCAGTCCAACCTCAGCGGATGACATGATGCATGAGCATGTTGGCTAATATCCTGCAACATTGGAGGCTGCTATGAAGCGTGTGCATGTGCTGGGGAGAGTTTGTTCTTTCTGCTGCTTTACAGATGCATGCAGCTCTCATGTGAACACCGTAGGATCCCCATCCTCAAGAAAACACGAGTTCCATGAAGATATTTCTGCATCACATGCTGCCTGTTCTGCGTCTTCCAGCTGGAAGAGCTGTGTGGACAGCAGCTGTGGAAAAACCCCCGTCCTGAGCTGCAGGAGGCGACTGTGGAGAGAAAAAACTCCCTTTAACAGGAAGAAACCTCCATCAGAACCAGAACCAGGAAGAAACCTCCATCAGAACCAGAACCAGGAAGGGTCCATCTGCCTGGACCAGCTGGGGCTGAGAGGACAGGAAAGAGGGGACAACAAGCAGCGTAACACCAGGCCAGAGACACCTGCTGAGAGAGAGAAACACAAGTTAATGACAGCAATGATGTCATCTGTACATGGAGGGAGGAGAGGTGCATCATGGGAGCTCCCCCAGCAGTCTGGGCCTATAGCAGCAGAACTATGGGATGTTTCAGACTCACCTGAGCCATCCCTAACTATAAGCTTTATCAGAAAGGAAAGTTTCAGCCTGATCTTAAAGGTAGAGAGGGTGTCTGCTTCCTGAAGCCAAACTGGCAGCTCCTGTTGATACAGACAACTACAAACTGTCTTAACGTCTAATTAATTCTGTAAAAGCACTTTAATGAGGATGTCTGGAGATTAAAGTTAAGCTTTCAGTCCCGACTGACTGAGTTTATTTGTTATATTATTATTTATTGTATCAGAAATCGCTTTATTCATGATTAAATCGCCGCAGAACAATAAAATAACAAATTAGAAATAACAATAAAACATACGATAAGTACAATATGTACAATTCAAATGAATGAGTTGAATTAGTTGACCAGGAGTATGTACAGGAGGGCAGGAATTAATGTTATTATTTATTGTATCTGTGCTTTTTTAGATAAACTAATGAAATTATTCAGGTTGAAGGCTTTACGTGCAGTAAACTAATTATTTTATGCTTTAATGATTAATTTATCTCTAATGAAGCGTTTCACTTCCAATCTGTGTCTGGATTCAACCCAAGCAGGAGAACTAGAAAGTGAATACAGAATCGAAGTTTTAAAACCTGAACGTGCTTTAAACTGCGGGAGATTCCTCTTTTTGTTGTTGTTGTACAGCTGGAGAAACCGTTGTTTGACATAAAAACACCTTTCAGACACATTAAGATGATCATTGCTGCTGTAACATTCAACCTTACAGATGAATCCTCAGGTTGGACATTCTGACCAAACTGGGATTTCATTTTAATTAGTGACAAAAAAATAATGTCACAGGAGGTTTTTGTTTCCAAAGGTCTGAGTTTAAAAGCTACTTTTTTCTACTGTTTTCCTGGACCAGGACCCCCCACAGAGGAGGTTAGAGGCAGCAGCAGGTCTGGGAGGTTTTCACAGCCTCAGGCAGGCTTCAGTCACTACCTGGGTTCTGCTGCTGTGCAGCTAAACTGGGACCAGGACGCTGGTCCAGTTGGATGGACCAGTCCCGCCGTAAATGTAGCTTCACTCGACTGTGTTTGTAACAGAGAGACTGTCCAGACTTGTTATTCTACAGCTGAAGTGTGGAGCAAATGTAGTGGGTCCACTTAAAGACCTAAAGACTGTCTGATGAGTGGAACTCAGTGTTATTCTCTCAGTGTAACACGAAGGTCATGTTGTGAGAGGCAGAAATGTTCTTGGCTTCCAGATGGAAGGAGAAATCTGCCTCAGAGAGCAGAATCAGGCCATTTTGTTTACCTTGGTTCAGTTATAGTGATTGCAGCACGATAAATGAGTTGGAGACGCTTGGCTGTGCCTAAAAAAAACATCTGATTTCCCACTGAATGCTTTATAGATTGTGGAACCCTGTAAGGCAAATAGGCGTCACTTGGATTTATATTCAAAACTGACTCTCGACCTCGTTAAAGTGCTACCAGTGTGTTGTGTTTTTAAAATAGAGCAATTATGGGACAATTGAACAAATATGTTCAGCTCGACTAAATTTCCTGTGAATTTCATCCACATGAACCACAAGTAAAACCTGTTTGTTGTTGTACAAAAGAATGGTGAAAGGATGGCAAAAGGATGGCCAAAGGATGGCCAAAGGATGGCCAAAGGATGGCCAAAGGATGGCCAAAAGGTGGCCAAAGGATGGTGAAAGGATGGTCAAAGGATGGTAAAAGAATGTTCAAAGGATGGCCAAAGGATGGTCAAAGGATGGCCAAAGGATGGTCAAAGGATGGCCAAAGGATGGCCAAAGGATGGCCAAAGGATGGCCAAAGGGTGGCCAAAGGATGGTGAAAGGATGGTGAAAGGATGGTCAAAGGATGGTAAAAGAATGTTCAAAGGATGGTAAAAGGATGGCCAAAGGATGGCCAAAGGGTGGCCAAAGGATGGTGAAAGGATGGTGAAAGGATGGTAAAAGAATGTTCAAAGGATGGCCAAAGGATGGTCAAAGGATGGTCAAAGGATGGCCAAAGGATGGTCAAAGGATGGCCAAAGGATGGTCAAAGGATGGCCAAAGGATGGCCAAAGGATGGCCAAAGGATGGCCAAAGGGTGGCCAAAGGATGGTGAAAGGATGGTGAAAGGATGGTCAAAGGATGGCCAAAGGGTGGCCAAAGGATGGTGAAAGGATGGTGAAAGGATGGTCAAAGGATGGTCAAAGGATGGCCAAAGGATGGCCAAAGGATGGCCAAAGGGTGGCCAAAGGATGGTGAAAGGATGGTGAAAGGATGGTAAAAGAATGTTCAAAGGATGGCCAAAGGATGGTCAAAGGATGGCCAAAGGATGGCCAAAGGATGGCCAAAGGATGGTCAAAGGATGGCCAAAGGATGGCCAAAGGATGGCCAAAGGATGGTCAAAGGATGGCCAAAGGATGGTGAAAGGATGGTGAAAGGATGGCCAAAGGATGGCCAAAGGGTGGCCAAAGGATGGTGAAAGGATGGTGAAAGGATGGTCAAAGGATGGCCAAAGGGTGGCCAAAGGATGGTGAAAGGACGGTCAAAGGATGGCCAAAGGGTGGCCAAAGGACGGTCAAAGGATGGCCAAAGGGTGGCCAAAGGACGGTCAAAGGATGGTCAAAGGATGGCCAAAGAGGAGACGATCAGTGCAACGGCTTGGAGGAGGTTGGTTGGAACGGCCTCTCATCTGTCTCATGTGTTTAGTGTTAATGTGACAGTGAATGTTTTGGGCTGTGAGCCCCTCATGAGGTCTGTTTCTTAAAGTTTGGTCAGAAATTATTCCAGGTTTCCTGCTGGAGGTCATTTTGTGAGGCTCTGGCAGTGTTCTTCCTGTTTGACTTTGTATAAATAGCAGTAAATGATCCTCAGGCGGTTTATTCTACAGTCCTGTCCATCTCTCCACATGTAAACACTCCTGAGACTATGCTCAGAGAAAGCTACCAGAAATGCAACAGCAGCCAAAGATCACCAGGAAGGATAAGGAGAGATAAATGATCACTTCAGGGTTAGGGTATGTTCTGGGTAACCTAAAGCTGTTTATGATGCAGTTGTTTATTTCGTCGTGCTGACCAAGACTGTGTTTGTGTTTTAAATGTGTTGATGCCCTGCGTGTGTCGCTGCAGCATGAAATGTAAAAGTACCCATGATGCATGCTGTTATAGGTTAAAATCACCTCCATTTGCACCAAAGCAGGTGACACTGATCCACAGAAAATATAAAAAGGAGAAAACATCAATCTGAAAAAGCCAAAACAAAAGTCACAAACTAAAACTGGAATGGATTTTCTAAACTTTATTTCACCAGATTAAAAGCATATAATGGGTCCAGATGACAGAAGCTCTTCACACTGTGATGGTCATGCTGCTCAAATACCTGCTGCGGCCCTAATGATACCCTAACCCTAAAGTTAAACATATGACACCCTTACCCTAAAGTTAAACATATGATACACTAACCCTAAAGTTAAACATATGACACCCTTACCCTAAAGTTAAACATATGATACACTAACCCTAAAGTTAAACATATGACACCCTTACCCTAAAGTTAAACATATGATACACTAACCCTGAAGTTAAACATATGATACCCTAACCCTAAAGTTAAACATATGATACCCTAACCCTAAAGTTAAACATATGATACCCTAACCCTAAAGTTAAACATATGATACCCTAACCCAAAAGTTCAACATATGATACCCTAACCCTAAAGTTAAACATATGATACACTAACCCTGAAGTTAAACATATGATACCCTAACCCTAAAGTTAAACAATTGATACCCTAACCCTAAAGTTAAACATATGATACCCTAACCCTAAAGTTAAACATATGATACCCTAACCCAAAAGTTCAACATATGATACCCTAACCCTAAAGTTAAACATATGATACCCTAACCCTAAAGTTAAACATATGACACCCTAACCCTAAAGTTAAACATATGATACACTAACCCTGAAGTTAAACATATGATACCCTAACCCTAAAGTTAAACATATGATACCCTAACCCAAAAGTTCAACATATGATACCCTAACCCTAAAGTTAAACATATGATACCCTAACCCTAAAGTTAAACATATGATACCCTAACCCAAAAGTTCAACATATGATACCCTAACCCTAAAGTTAAACATAAGACACCCTAACCCTAAAGTTAAACATATGACACCCTAACCCTGAAGTTAAACATATGATACCCTAACCCTAAAGTTAAACATATGATACACTAACCCTAAAGTTAAACATATGATACCCTAACCCTAAAGTTAAACATATGATACCCTAACCCTAAAGTTAAACATATGATACCCTAACCCTAAAGTTAAACATATGATACCCTAACCCTAAAGTTAAACATATGATACCCTAACCCAAAAGTTCAACATATGATACCCTAACCCTAAAGTTAAACATATGATACACTAACCCTGAAGTTAAACATATGATACCCTAACCCTAAAGTTAAACAATTGATACCCTAACCCTAAAGTTAAACATATGATACCCTAACCCTAAAGTTAAACATATGATACCCTAACCCAAAAGTTCAACATATGATACCCTAACCCTAAAGTTAAACATATGATACCCTAACCCTAAAGTTAAACATATGACACCCTAACCCTAAAGTTAAACATATGATACACTAACCCTGAAGTTAAACATATGATACCCTAACCCTAAAGTTAAACATATGATACCCTAACCCAAAAGTTCAACATATGATACCCTAACCCTAAAGTTAAACATATGATACCCTAACCCTAAAGTTAAACATATGATACCCTAACCCAAAAGTTCAACATATGATACCCTAACCCTAAAGTTAAACATAAGACACCCTAACCCTAAAGTTAAACATATGACACCCTAACCCTGAAGTTAAACATATGATACCCTAACCCTAAAGTTAAACATATGATACACTAACCCTAAAGTTAAACATATGATACCCTAACCCTAAAGTTAAACATATGATACCCTAACCCAAAAGTTCAACATATGATACCCTAACCCTAAAGTTAAACATAAGACACCCTAACCCTAAAGTTAAACATATGACACCCTAACCCTGAAGTTAAACATATGATACCCTAACCCTAAAGTTAAACATATGATACACTAACCCTAAAGTTAAACATATGATACCCTAACCCTAAAGTTCAACATATGATACCCTAACCCTAAGGTTAAACATATGATACCCTAACCCTAAAGTTAAACATATGATACACTAACCCTGAAGTTAAACATATGATACCCTAACCCTAAAGTTAAACATAAGATACCCTAACCCTAAAGTTAAACATATGACACCCTAACCCTAAAGTTAAACATATGATACACTAACCCTAAAGTTAAACATATGATACACTAACCCTAAAGTTAAACATATGATACCCTAACCCTAAAGTTAAACATATGATACCCTAACCCTAAAGTTAAACATATGATACCCTAACCCTAAAATTAAACATATTACACCCTAACCCTAAAGTTAAACATATGATACACTAACCCTAAAGTTAAACATATGACACCCTAACCCTAAAGTTAAACATATGACACCCTAACCCTAAAATTAAACATATGACACCCTAACCCTAAAGTTAAACATATGATACACTGACCCTAAAGTTAAACATAAGATACCCTAACCCTAAAGTTAAACATATGACACCCTAACCCTGATGATACCCTTACCCTAAAGTTAAACATATGATACCCTAACCCTAAAGTTAAACATATGATACCCTAACCCTAAAGTTAAACATATGACACCCTAACCCTAAAGTTAAACATATGACACCCTTACCCTAAAGTTAAACATATGATACCCTAACCCAAAAGTTCAACATATGATACCCTAACCCTAAAGTTAAACATATGACACCCTAACCCTGATGATACCCTTACCCTAAAGTTAAACATATGATACCCTAACCCTAAAGTTAAACATAAAGTAAAGAGGGCAGCAGTCTCACAGTCTGCACCACTGTGAAACTCCTGTTGAATTGTTTGATTCGGGTCTGGTGTAGTGTTTTGTTCTGACCAGCAGCCTCTCATTGGCCAAGACGGTAAATTAAACTGGTTTCTCCAGAATTTCTTCAGAACTACTGGCTGTCCGCTGACTCCCTGGAATCACTTCTTTTCTCCAACAGTACGAGTCCGTCCAACAAGCAATCATGCCTCCACTCTGACAAACATTTTGACTTTATTCCAAGTGTCTGTTGGGCCGGAGCAGAAACATCTGTTTTCAGTCGATGCAGCAAAGTTTCTTAGATAAAGGAGGAATTCAAAGAGGTGGGAGGAGCCTAAACTTATTGGGGTGTTTTAATGCCTCAAGGGTTCATTTCTGTTGGAGGAACAGAAAGCTGAGCTCTTTACTGGAATAACTGGCAGCTAATTCTCCCCAAGATGATGGAAAAGTGACATTTCACAGACCATCAGACAACTTACTAAAGTTTGAATAGTGCCACCTGATTAAGTTTAACAAGCAGCTCTTATGCAGAGCTTTTCCTTCTTTGGCAGCCTGGTCCATAAACTGCACAGTAAAAGCAACTGTGGGGTGAAGCAGCTGGCCTGGTTCCAGGTTTCCTCAGAAGTGCGAAAGCTAGAAACAACTATGATTCACTTATTAAATGTCCTGCATTATCTTGGAGGAGTCTGATGGCTGACCCCTCCCCCTCTGACTCGGTCCACCTCCTAATGATCCTGTAAAAACAGAATTAATCCCTCAGCTCTGTACATGAGGGACGCCTGCAGAAGGTGCCGATGGAGCAGCAGAACTGTGAGTGAATGCTTCTTTAATCTTACACCATCATAGAATATGTGCAGACATTTGGATTCTTCTGGTTAAATCTTAAAGATTGATGCTGCTGTGAAAGTGTGAGATAACTTTTTTATTATTAATCCTGGTTGTTCGTGCTCTGAGGCTGTGAAACATGATGAGATAAACCTTTGAGCTGTTTCCTTCGTTAGATTATAGCTCTGCTCAGATAGACTTTTATTGGTTTCATTATGATTGATTTTTGATTGTTTAACACCTGTTTTTCACAAAGGTTTTAACAGAAAATCTGACCTGAAATCACTGATTCCATAAACTGATAAAACCATCAGTTTGAAACAATCATTAACGTCTATAAATAAGTTAGATATAAAATATATGGTGTTGTTAAACAAATCATTATTTTAAAAATGACAAATTTCAAGGATTTTTTCCTGTGCAAGATTTTACAAATCAGAGACACATTGGATCAGATGCCAGAGCTGATTGATTGATTGATTGATGACCGCCTCCCCAGCTTGTCCCCAGCTTGTGGTTCATGTGGGAAACACTTGGAGCTAAAGTCTTAGGTTGAGATTTGTTTCAGTCGTCTTTCAGGAAAGTTTCCACATGAAACCCGTCTGCTGCCCAGTTAAAGACAGAAAAAGTAACAGATGAATAAAGTTGAAGAATGAAGTTTATTCTCAGAGTGAAAGACGTGAGGCGGGTCTGACGACACCCTCAGCGGGGCGTTAGTCTTTCTTTTCCATGGCACCAGTGGAGCAGGCTGCACCCACATGAAGATGCAGCCTGATCAGATAAAAACACGATCTGACTGACACCGAACAGTCTGTGCAGATCACCTGGTTACAACAGGGCAGCTCGCTGTCCGACTCTGGGGAGGGATCCACTGACCGAGGCTGATAGCCTGGGCTGATAGACATCCATCCGTGATTAAGAGTAAACTGATTCCTGCTTCAGAGGAGGCTCATTCAGCTGTTTCATCTCGCAGGAAGAAGTCGCAGAAATGACAGATAACAGTTGTTTTTTAGATGAAAAAGAGGGAAAATGAGGAATATTAGTGCTTTGTTGCGTCTCATCTATCTTTTCCGACAGGCTGACAGATCGGAGGTTTAATTTGGACCCAGATAGAGATCTGGACCGAAGATATAATCCTTTTTCAGACTTAGTACAGAACATTATTGGTGTATTTACAGCAGGAGGATCCAGTTTCTGTGGTTAACGCTGTTTCTACAGTTCAGAAAACAAACATTAACTCTTTCTGCAGAGATAAAGTGAACCACGAAGTGTCCCAACATGACCGGAACAGCAGGTCTGCTCAGCCTCGTCGCTGCTGCTTGCTTCTGTGGCGTCGCTGCTCAGATAACAGGTGAGAAATGAAACTGATGGAGATTCTCAGTCATCCGGCTCATAGGAGACTGGTGGGGAGTATCAGCTGATAAGCTTATAAGTTACTGCACCCCCTGATCCATGTGCACGTCCAAAAAGAAGCTCTTATTCAAGCTCTTTTGACAGAACATGCAGTGTTCAAACTGTGTGATGCATTTAGATAATCTTCTCCCCAAACTTTATGTTCTGAAGGGGAAACTCGCATATAAGAACATTTTGGGTCTTCTGCACCAGCTTTTCTCTTCTTTAAAGTCATTAATCATATAAATAGTTCTACAGTGATAAATCTGAATATCTGTAGAGACTGAACAGGGCCAGGCAGAAGCAGAATGTTTATATCTGCTCATCCGTTAAAGTTTTCCACTCATAGAAACAGCAAGGAGAGAAAAATGCTTCACCTTAAGGCCTAAAGCTGCAGCAGCATGTTGGTATTTTTCAGACCTTCTGCGTTACATTAACACACAGTTTCTATTTGTATATATATCTATGTTGTCTGCACCAATGACATCAAGTCAAATTCCTTGTAAGGGAAAACCTACTTCTGTAAACTTCATTCTGGCTCCAAAATTAAGCCCCAACAGAAGATATGCATCTATCTTTGATTTTTAATTTTTTACAACAAATTTAACCTTCTAACCTTTCAATGATATTTATGGTCCTGTAACATCTTTTTCAGTGTAAAACCATGAGAAGATGTAAAATAAAAGTCTGGATAAAGACAAATAAAATAAAATAAAGGCTTTGAAAGATTAAAGAATTCTTAAAACATTTTAAAACAAACAGATCAACCAGCGTGTCAGCATTTCATAGCTGTTTCCATAGGAGGGGGTGTACAAACTAAACGACTGAACCGGTGTATGATTTAAACCTGTTTATTCTCACTCTCTGGGGAAAAAGAGTGAACCGGTGTATGATTAAACCCTGTTTACTCTCACTCTCTGGGGAAAAAGAGTGAACCGGTGTATGATTAAACCCTGTTTACTCTCACTCTCTGGGGAAAAAGAGTGAACCGGTGTATGATTAAACCCTGTTTACTCTCACTCTCTGGGGAAAAAGAGTGAACAGGTGTATGATTAAACCCTGTTTACTCTCACTCCCTGGGGAAAAAGAGTGAACCGGTGTATGATTAAACCCTGTTTACTCTCACTCTCTGGGGAAAAAGAGTGAACAGGTGTATGATTAAACCCTGTTTACTCTCACTCTCTGGGGAAAAAGAATGAACCGGTGTTATTCTCACTCTCTGGGGAAAAAGAGTGAACAGGTGTATGATTAAACCCTGTTTACTCTCACTCTCTGGGGAAAAAGAGTGAACCGGTGTATGATTAAACCCTGTTTACTCTCACTCTCTGGGGAAAAAGAGTGAACCGGTGTATGATTAAACCCTGTTTACTCTCACTCTCTGGGGAAAAAGAGTGAACAGGTGTATGATTAAACCCTGTTTACTCTCACTCTCTGGGGAAAAAGAATGAACCGGTGTTATTCTCACTCTCTGGGGAAAAAGAGTGAACAGGTGTATGATTAAACCCTGTTTACTCTCACCCTCTGGGGAAAAAGAGTGAACCGGTGTATGATTAAACCCTGTTTATTCACTCTCTGGGGAAAAAGAGTGAAACGGTGTATGATTTAAACCTGTTTACTCTCACTCTCTGGGGAAAAAGAGTGAACCGGTGTATGATTAAACCCTGTTTACTCTCACTCTCTGGGGAAAAAGAGTGAACCGGTGTATGATTAAACCCTGTTTACTCTCACTCTCTGGGGAAAAAGAGTGAACCGGTGTATGATTAAACCCTGTTTACTCTCACTCTCTGGGGAAAAAGAGTGAACAGGTGTATGATTAAACCCTGTTTACTCTCACTCTCTGGGGAAAAAGAATGAACCGGTGTTATTCTCACTCTCTGGGGAAAAAGAGTGAACAGGTGTATGATTAAACCCTGTTTACTCTCACCCTCTGGGGAAAAAGAGTGAACCGGTGTATGATTAAACCCTGTTTATTCACTCTCTGGGAAAAAAGAGTGAACCGGTGTATGATTAAACCCTGTTTACTCTCACTCTCTGAGGAAAAAGAGTGAACAGGTGTATGATTAAACCCTGTTTACTCTCACTCTCTGGGGAAAAAGAGTGAACCGGTGTATGATTAAACCCTGTTTACTCTCACTCTCTGGGGAAAAAGAGTGAACCGGTGTATGATTAAACCCTGTTTACTCTCACCCTCTGGGGAAAAAGAGTGAACCGGTGTATGATTAAACCCTGTTTATTCACTCTCTGGGGAAAAAGAGTGAAACGGTGTATGATTTAAACCTGTTTACTCTCACTCTCTGGGGAAAAAGAGTGAACCGGTGTATGATTAAACCCTGTTTACTCTCACTCTCTGGGGAAAAAGAGTGAACCGGTGTATGATTAAACCCTGTTTACTCTCACTCTCTGGGGAAAAAGAGTGAACCGGTGTATGATTAAACCCTGTTTACTCTCACTCTCTGGGGAAAAAGAGTGAACAGGTGTATGATTAAACCCTGTTTACTCTCACTCTCTGGGGAAAAAGAATGAACCGGTGTTATTCTCACTCTCTGGGGAAAAAGAGTGAACAGGTGTATGATTAAACCCTGTTTACTCTCACCCTCTGGGGAAAAAGAGTGAACCGGTGTATGATTAAACCCTGTTTATTCACTCTCTGGGAAAAAAGAGTGAACAGGTGTATGATTAAACCCTGTTTACTCTCACTCTCTGAGGAAAAAGAGTGAACAGGTGTATGATTAAACCCTGTTTACTCTCACTCTCTGAGGAAAAAGAGTGAACAGGTGTATGATTAAACCCTGTTTACTCTCACTCTCTGGGAAAAAAGAGTGAAACGGTGTATGATTTAACCCTGTTTATTCTCACTCTCTGGGGAAAAAGAGTGAACAGGTGTATGATTAAACCCTGTTTATTCTCACTCTCTGGGGAAAAAGAGTGAACCGGTGCATGATTAAACCCTGTTTACTCTCACTCTCTGGGGAAAAAGAGTGAACCGGTGTATGATTAAACCCTGTTTACTCTCACTCTCTGGGGAAAAAGAGTGAACCGGTGTATGATTAAACCCTGTTTACTCTCACTCTCTGGGGAAAAAGAGTGAACAGGTGTATGATTAAACCCTGTTTACTCTCACTCTCTGGGGAAAAAGAATGAACCGGTGTTATTCTCACTCTCTGGGGAAAAAGAGTGAACAGGTGTATGATTAAACCCTGTTTACTCTCACCCTCTGGGGAAAAAGAGTGAACCGGTGTATGATTAAACCCTGTTTATTCACTCTCTGGGGAAAAAGAGTGAACCGGTGTATGATTAAACCCTGTTTACTCTCACTCTCTGGGGAAAAAGAGTGAACAGGTGTATGATTAAACCCTGTTTACTCTCACTCTCTGGGGAAAAAGAATGAACCGGTGTTATTCTCACTCTCTGGGGAAAAAGAGTGAACAGGTGTATGATTAAACCCTGTTTACTCTCACCCTCTGGGGAAAAAGAGTGAACCGGTGTATGATTAAACCCTGTTTATTCACTCTCTGGGAAAAAAGAGTGAACAGGTGTATGATTAAACCCTGTTTACTCTCACTCTCTGAGGAAAAAGAGTGAACAGGTGTATGATTAAACCCTGTTTACTCTCACTCTCTGAGGAAAAAGAGTGAACAGGTGTATGATTAAACCCTGTTTACTCTCACTCTCTGGGAAAAAAGAGTGAAACGGTGTATGATTTAACCCTGTTTATTCTCACTCTCTGGGGAAAAAGAGTGAACAGGTGTATGATTAAACCCTGTTTATTCTCACTCTCTGGGGAAAAAGAGTGAACCGGTGCATGATTAAACCCTGTTTACTCTCACTCTCTGGGGAAAAAGAGTGAACCGGTGTATGATTAAACCCTGTTTACTCTCACTCTCTGGGGAAAAAGAGTGAACCGGTGTATGATTAAACCCTGTTTACTCTCACTCTCTGGGGAAAAAGAGTGAACAGGTGTATGATTAAACCCTGTTTACTCTCACTCTCTGGGGAAAAAGAATGAACCGGTGTTATTCTCACTCTCTGGGGAAAAAGAGTGAACAGGTGTATGATTAAACCCTGTTTACTCTCACCCTCTGGGGAAAAAGAGTGAACCGGTGTATGATTAAACCCTGTTTATTCACTCTCTGGGGAAAAAGAGTGAAACGGTGTATGATTTAAACCTGTTTACTCTCACTCTCTGGGGAAAAAGAGTGAACCGGTGTATGATTAAACCCTGTTTACTCTCACTCTCTGGGGAAAAAGAGTGAACCGGTGTATGATTAAACCCTGTTTACTCTCACTCTCTGGGGAAAAAGAGTGAACCGGTGTATGATTAAACCCTGTTTACTCTCACTCTCTGGGGAAAAAGAGTGAACAGGTGTATGATTAAACCCTGTTTACTCTCACTCTCTGGGGAAAAAGAATGAACCGGTGTTATTCTCACTCTCTGGGGAAAAAGAGTGAACAGGTGTATGATTAAACCCTGTTTACTCTCACCCTCTGGGGAAAAAGAGTGAACCGGTGTATGATTAAACCCTGTTTATTCACTCTCTGGGAAAAAAGAGTGAACCGGTGTATGATTAAACCCTGTTTACTCTCACTCTCTGAGGAAAAAGAGTGAACAGGTGTATGATTAAACCCTGTTTACTCTCACTCTCTGGGAAAAAAGAGTGAAACGGTGTATGATTTAACCCTGTTTATTCTCACTCTCTGGGGAAAAAGAGTGAACAGGTGCATGATTAAACCCTGTTTACTCTCACTCTCTGGGGAAAAAGAGTGAACCGGTGTATGATTAAACCCTCTTTATTCTCACTCTGGGGAAAAAGAGTGAACCGGTGTATGATTAAACCCTGTTTATTCTCACTCTCTGGGGAAAAAGAGTGAACCGGTGTATGATTAAACCCTGTTTACTCTCACTCTCTGGGGAAAAAGAGTGAACCGGTGTATGATTAAACCCTGTTTACTCTCACTCTCTGGGGAAAAAGAGTGAACCGGTGTATGATTAAACCCTGTTTACTCTCACCCTCTGGGGAAAAAGAGTGAACCGGTGTATGATTAAACCCTGTTTATTCACTCTCTGGGGAAAAAGAGTGAAACGGTGTATGATTTAAACCTGTTTACTCTCACTCTCTGGGGAAAAAGAGTGAACCGGTGTATGATTAAACCCTGTTTACTCTCACTCTCTGGGGAAAAAGAGTGAACCGGTGTATGATTAAACCCTGTTTACTCTCACTCTCTGGGGAAAAAGAGTGAACCGGTGTATGATTAAACCCTGTTTACTCTCACTCTCTGGGGAAAAAGAGTGAACAGGTGTATGATTAAACCCTGTTTACTCTCACTCTCTGGGGAAAAAGAATGAACCGGTGTTATTCTCACTCTCTGGGGAAAAAGAGTGAACAGGTGTATGATTAAACCCTGTTTACTCTCACCCTCTGGGGAAAAAGAGTGAACCGGTGTATGATTAAACCCTGTTTATTCACTCTCTGGGAAAAAAGAGTGAACAGGTGTATGATTAAACCCTGTTTACTCTCACTCTCTGAGGAAAAAGAGTGAACAGGTGTATGATTAAACCCTGTTTACTCTCACTCTCTGGGAAAAAAGAGTGAAACGGTGTATGATTTAACCCTGTTTATTCTCACTCTCTGGGGAAAAAGAGTGAACAGGTGCATGATTAAACCCTGTTTACTCTCACTCTCTGGGGAAAAAGAGTGAACCGGTGTATGATTAAACCCTGTTTATTCTCACTCTGGGGAAAAAGAGTGAACCGGTGTATGATTAAACCCTGTTTATTCTCACTCTCTGGGGAAAAAGAGTGAACCGGTGTATGATTAAACCCTGTTTATTCACTCTCTGGGGAAAAAGAGTGAAACGGTGTATGATTTAAACCTGTTTACTCTCACTCTCTGGGGAAAAAGAGTGAACCGGTGTATGATTAAACCCTCTTTATTCTCACTCTGGGGAAAAAGAGTGAACCGGTGTATGATTAAACCCTGTTTATTCTCACTCTCTGGGGAAAAAGAGTGAACCGGTGTATGATTAAACCCTGTTTACTCTCACTCTCTGGGGAAAAAGAGTGAACCGGTGTATGATTAAACCCTGTTTACTCTCACTCTCTGGGGAAAAAGAGTGAACCGGTGTATGATTAAACCCTGTTTACTCTCACCCTCTGGGGAAAAAGAGTGAACCGGTGTATGATTAAACCCTGTTTATTCACTCTCTGGGGAAAAAGAGTGAAACGGTGTATGATTTAAACCTGTTTACTCTCACTCTCTGGGGAAAAAGAGTGAACCGGTGTATGATTAAACCCTGTTTACTCTCACTCTCTGGGGAAAAAGAGTGAACCGGTGTATGATTAAACCCTGTTTACTCTCACTCTCTGGGGAAAAAGAGTGAACCGGTGTATGATTAAACCCTGTTTACTCTCACTCTCTGGGGAAAAAGAGTGAACAGGTGTATGATTAAACCCTGTTTACTCTCACTCTCTGGGGAAAAAGAATGAACCGGTGTTATTCTCACTCTCTGGGGAAAAAGAGTGAACAGGTGTATGATTAAACCCTGTTTACTCTCACCCTCTGGGGAAAAAGAGTGAACCGGTGTATGATTAAACCCTGTTTATTCACTCTCTGGGAAAAAAGAGTGAACAGGTGTATGATTAAACCCTGTTTACTCTCACTCTCTGAGGAAAAAGAGTGAACAGGTGTATGATTAAACCCTGTTTACTCTCACTCTCTGGGAAAAAAGAGTGAAACGGTGTATGATTTAACCCTGTTTATTCTCACTCTCTGGGGAAAAAGAGTGAACAGGTGCATGATTAAACCCTGTTTACTCTCACTCTCTGGGGAAAAAGAGTGAACCGGTGTATGATTAAACCCTGTTTATTCTCACTCTGGGGAAAAAGAGTGAACCGGTGTATGATTAAACCCTGTTTATTCTCACTCTCTGGGGAAAAAGAGTGAACCGGTGTATGATTAAACCCTGTTTACTCTCACTCTCTGGGGAAAAAGAGTGAACCGGTGTATGATTAAACCCTGTTTACTCTCACTCTCTGGGGAAAAAGAGTGAACCGGTGTATGATTAAACCCTGTTTACTCTCACCCTCTGGGGAAAAAGAGTGAACCGGTGTATGATTAAACCCTGTTTATTCACTCTCTGGGGAAAAAGAGTGAAACGGTGTATGATTTAAACCTGTTTACTCTCACTCTCTGGGGAAAAAGAGTGAACCGGTGTATGATTAAACCCTGTTTACTCTCACTCTCTGGGGAAAAAGAGTGAACCGGTGTATGATTAAACCCTGTTTACTCTCACTCTCTGGGGAAAAAGAGTGAACCGGTGTATGATTAAACCCTGTTTACTCTCACTCTCTGGGGAAAAAGAGTGAACAGGTGTATGATTAAACCCTGTTTACTCTCACTCTCTGGGGAAAAAGAATGAACCGGTGTTATTCTCACTCTCTGGGGAAAAAGAGTGAACAGGTGTATGATTAAACCCTGTTTACTCTCACCCTCTGGGGAAAAAGAGTGAACCGGTGTATGATTAAACCCTGTTTATTCACTCTCTGGGAAAAAAGAGTGAACAGGTGTATGATTAAACCCTGTTTACTCTCACTCTCTGAGGAAAAAGAGTGAACAGGTGTATGATTAAACCCTGTTTACTCTCACTCTCTGGGAAAAAAGAGTGAAACGGTGTATGATTTAACCCTGTTTATTCTCACTCTCTGGGGAAAAAGAGTGAACAGGTGCATGATTAAACCCTGTTTACTCTCACTCTCTGGGGAAAAAGAGTGAACCGGTGTATGATTAAACCCTGTTTATTCTCACTCTGGGGAAAAAGAGTGAACCGGTGTATGATTAAACCCTGTTTATTCTCACTCTCTGGGGAAAAAGAGTGAACCGGTGTATGATTAAACCCTGTTTACTCTCACTCTCTGGGGAAAAAGAGTGAACCGGTGTATGATTAAACCCTGTTTACTCTCACTCTCTGGGGAAAAAGAGTGAACAGGTGTATGATTAAACCCTGTTTACTCTCACTCTCTGGGGAAAAAGAATGAACCGGTGTTATTCTCACTCTCTGGGGAAAAAGAGTGAACAGGTGTATGATTAAACCCTGTTTACTCTCACCCTCTGGGGAAAAAGAGTGAACCGGTGTATGATTAAACCCTGTTTATTCACTCTCTGGGGAAAAAGAGTGAAACGGTGTATGATTTAAACCTGTTTACTCTCACTCTCTGGGGAAAAAGAGTGAACCGGTGTATGATTAAACCCTGTTTACTCTCACTCTCTGGGGAAAAAGAGTGAACCGGTGTATGATTAAACCCTGTTTACTGTCACTCTCTGGGGAAAAAGAGTGAACCGGTGTATGATTAAACCCTGTTTACTCTCACTCTCTGGGGAAAAAGAGTGAACAGGTGTATGATTAAACCCTGTTTACTCTCACTCTCTGGGGAAAAAGAATGAACCGGTGTTATTCTCACTCTCTGGGGAAAAAGAGTGAACAGGTGTATGATTAAACCCTGTTTACTCTCACCCTCTGGGGAAAAAGAGTGAACCGGTGTATGATTAAACCCTGTTTATTCACTCTCTGGGAAAAAAGAGTGAACAGGTGTACGATTAAACCCTGTTTACTCTCACTCTCTGAGGAAAAAGAGTGAACAGGTGTATGATTAAACCCTGTTTACTCTCACTCTCTGGGAAAAAAGAGTGAAACGGTGTATGATTTAACCCTGTTTATTCTCACTCTCTGGGGAAAAAGAGTGAACAGGTGCATGATTAAACCCTGTTTACTCTCACTCTCTGGGGAAAAAGAGTGAACCGGTGTATGATTAAACCCTGTTTATTCTCACTCTGGGGAAAAAGAGTGAACCGGTGTATGATTAAACCCTGTTTATTCTCACTCTCTGGGGAAAAAGAGTGAACCGGTGTATGATTAAACCCTGTTTACTCTCACTCTCTGGGGAAAAAGAGTGAACCGGTGTATGATTAAACCCTGTTTATTCTCACTCTCTGGGGAAAAAGAGTGAACCGGTGTATGATTAAACCCGGTTTACTCTCACTCTCTGGGGAAAAGAGTGAACCGGTGTATGTTTAAACCCTGTTTACTCTCACTCTCTGGGGAAAAAGAGTGAACCGGTGTATGTTTAAACCCTGTTTACTCTCACTCTCTGGGGAAAAAGAGTGAACCGGTGCATGATTAAACCCTGTTTACTCTCACTCTCTGGGGAAAAAGAGTGAACCGGTGTATGATTAAACCCTGTTTACTCTCACTCTCTGAGGAAAAAGAGTGAACCGATGTATGATTAAACCCTGTTTACTCTCACTCTCTGGGGAAAAAGAGTGAACCGGTGCATGATTAAACCCTGTTTATTCTCACTCTGGGGAAAAAGAGTGAACCGGTGCATGATTAAACCCTGTTTACTCTCACTCTCTGGGGAAAAAGAGTGAACCGGTGTATGATTAAACCCTGTTTATTCTCACTCTCTGGGGAAAAAGAGTGAACCGGTGTATGATTAAACCCGGTTTACTCTCACTCTCTGGGGAAAAGAGTGAACCGGTGTATGTTTAAACCCTGTTTACTCTCACTCTCTGGGGAAAAAGAGTGAACCGGTGTATGTTTAAACCCTGTTTACTCTCACTCTCTGAGGAAAAAGAGTGAACCGATGTATGATTAAACCCTGTTTACTCTCACTCTCTGGGGAAAAAGAGTGAACCGGTGCATGATTAAACCCTGTTTATTCTCACTCTGGGGAAAAAGAGTGAACCGGTGCATGATTAAACCCTGTTTACTCTCACTCTCTGGGGAAAAAGAGTGAACCGGTGTATGATTAAATATCCCTTTCTGAGAAAAAGGAGATCTTGTTCCCACTTCACCGTTATGTTTCGAAGCTACGAACAGGAGGAGCAGATTCCTGGAGGTCTGACACGTTAAAGAACGTCAGCATTCATCACGGGTTGATATACTGGTGCTATGAAATATGACTCCAGGACTGAAATGTGAGTCTTGTAGCATCGTACCAGGCTGATTGTCTGTTTTTCTTGTCCAGTGTGTAAAAAGGATATCGTGGGAGACATCGTCTTCCTGGTTGACGGCTCCTCCAGCATCACCACCGCGGGCTTTCAGGAGGTACGAACCTTTCTCCGCAACTTGATCAAGAACCTTGACATCGGCCCAGGGAAAGTAAGGGTCGGCCTGGCGCAGTACAGCGATGAGCCTCATCGTGAGTTCCTGCTGAACGAACACATGGACAAGAAATCCCTGCTGGATGCTGTTGAACAAGTTCCCTTCCGTACGGGTTACACGAATACCGGCAAAGCCATGGACTACATCCGGGAGCATTACTTCACTAAAGAGGCCGGGAGCAGGGCCAGCGAGCGGGTGCCTCAGGTCGCTGTGGTCCTCACAGATGGAGAATCCGCCGACAAGGTGGAGGGTCCTTCCCAGCATCTTCGGGAGCATGGAGCCATAGTGTTTGGCATCGGGGTGGGAGACTACAACAAGCAGCAGCTCGAGGACATCGCTAATCACCCCCCAGAGCGGTTCCTCCACACCATCGGCAGCTTCCAGGCTCTGCAGAGTCTGACGGACAGTCTGCTGAAAACCGTGTGCACCTCCATGGAGGAGCAGATGAACGGTAAGGTCAAACACCTGAGAGATTGTCCTGATAAATCAGTGAAGGTGTAGGAACCCGGCTGCCTGATGCTGGTGATGCTGGCAGCACTCACACAGCTGGAGGTTTTCACGAGTATGTGTGACCTTTTCTTTGTCTTGTGACCTTTTCCTTGTCTTGTGACCTTTTCTTTGTCTTGTGACCTTTTCTTTGTCTTGTGACCTTTTCCTTGTCTTGTGACCTTTTCTTTGTCTTGTTTCAGCTCTGGCAGACAGGTATGCAGACATTTTCTTCTTGGTGGACAGTGAACTACCTCAGCGACAGTTCGCCTTGTTTAGGAACGAGCTCTTCAAACTGATAAATCAGACCGATGTTGGACCTTCCACCTACCGTTTTGGTTTGGCCCAGTTCGGCCAAGACACCCAAGTCGTATTCAATCTGAGTACTCATGCAACCAAAACTCTGTCCATGAAAGCTGTTCGAAATTTTAAACAGCAGACCCGCTCTGCGCAACCGCAGAACCTGAGCCGTGCGCTGCAGAACGCGGTTCAGTTGTTCTCTGCTGATGTGGGGGGGCGTGCACACCTCGGTGCGCAGCAGTATCTCTTCGTTGTTACAGGACAAGACTCCGATGATCCCGTGGGTTTGGCAGCCAGAGCTGTGAAAGCAGCAGGAGTGATTGTCGGGGGGGTCAGTGCCAGTTTGTCAGAGGAGGCTCTGTTGCGTTTTGCCAGCCCAGGATTTGCATTCACCAGTCTCAAAGTGACTCAGCTGAAGAATGTCTTCACATCTGCAGTGGAAACGGTTACAGAAGGTGAGAAAGCATCACTGGTTACACTGTTACAGCAAACTTCAGTCCTGCACCTTTAAATGTCCGGTATTTAATCACATGTTGAATCATCGCTTCACACTGAAGCAGCACTGAAAATACAGACTCACTGCATCAAATAACTAATTATTGAACTGGATAGTGTAGTGGTGTGATTGCCACCTTCCATGTCGGAGTTCTGGGTTCAAATCCCCTGCATGAAAGGTATTACCTCCAGTAGGGGTCCTTAGGCAAGACCCCCCTACCCTACATGCCTACCTGTAAGTCGCTTTGGATAAAACCGTCTGCTAAATGCATAAACATATTTTAGAAAACATTTGATCAATGAAACAAGGATGAACGGCTGTAATTCCCCATTAGCCTGCTCACTTTTATGGGTCATATACCTGCTGTTGGAGGTGATAGCTGCTTCTGAAAGTCACGCAAAGGTCCCGAACGACATCCCATCCCATCAGAAGGACTAATCAGGTGTGAAGGACTCAAGGCTGCCTCCTCAGAACTCCCACAATCCTTTGTGCTTGTCTGAGATGTTGCAGACAGACTGATGCTGGTGCAGTGTACATTTGAATTAGGCCAGTCTTCCTCTTTTCTGTTTGTTGGCAGTAAGCTAACGCCACCACCTGTTCACCGAGCTACTTACTGTAGTCTGTGGCTGCTACCATCAACTAGTTCGTGACCACGAGGTCTTTTTTTACAGAAGACTCATAAAAGAAACAAAAATATTGTCTTTTGTAAAAGCCAAAAGTAACCGACTCAAAGCCATTTTAATTTCAGAGTATACAGGAAGCCACACTCTGCGTCTCAGAAGAGTTGGGTTGTCCTCGCCTTAATGTGCAGCCAAGGCAGTAAATGATCCGGTGACCAGCTGCATTAGATGCACGAGTTACTTTCTCACCTTCTCGTTACCAACATCTGAGGTCAGACCTCCAACCACAAGTATGCAGCCTCAGCTGGGCGCTTAGTGTTAAAAACTTTGATCCTGAAACCATGAGGTTCTGTCATTGTTAACCAATCTGAACCCATTTCAGACTCACCTGACCAAAAGCATGCTGGTCTGTTCCAACTCTGCTACATACCGACTTGTTCTGTCTGGATGAAATTAAATGATTTGACCTCTTTCACAGATTGCAAAAGAGCCAACGTCGCAGACATCGTGTTCATCGTTGATGAGTCAGGAAGCATCGGACTCGACAACTTCCAACTGATGCGCAGTTTCTTGCAGTCAGTTGTCAGGAACCTTGAAGTCGGTTTGGCTAGAGTCAGAGTGGGCATCGTTACCTACAACACCGAGCCCACGGTGCACGCCTCCCTCGACACGTTCAAGGACAAAGCAAAAATCCTGCAGTTCATCGACTATCTCCCTTATCGTGGCGGTGGCACCAACACCGGAGCTGCCCTGAACTTCACTCTGAACACAGTCTTCATCAAGGAACAAGGGAGCAGGAAGGATGTGCAGAAGGTCGCCATAGTGATCACAGATGGAAAATCCCAGGATAGTGTGAGTGAAATGGCCATTTCTCTCCGTCGGGCTGGGGTCATGGTTTTTGCTGTCGGAATCAAAGACGCCAACAAAACGGAGCTGGAGGACATGGCGTCTCACCCCCCCTGGAGACACGTTTTTAATGTGAACAGTTTCACCGATCTGAGACACCTGAAGAAACTCCTGCAGAAAAGCCTCTGCAGCAACATCATTAACAACGTCATCGCCTATGGGGACACCAGGACGGACATCAAGAAAGGTTAGAACTTTGGTCATAGTCAAACTCTACAGATGCATGTGATCCAAAGTCTGAGATAGTCTGGGATACCTCAGACTTACCCTTTACCTTTAGGTGCCTGAAACACAGTAAGCACATCCTGCTGTTTGACAGCATTATGTGTCCCAGAGCTAATCCGTAGGAGCTTTTTCATCCTCTGCAGAAGCATTTAAATGATTCTTTTTCTAACCGATGTCCTGTTTCCTCGCCTCTGTTCACCAAAGCTGAAACTCTTTGGAACACACCAGGATGGTCCTGCTCACACCTGATCTAAAGTAATAGGAAGCTGAATGAAAAGATTAAAGTAAAGAAGCTGTAACTTAATGATGTTTAATGAACTCCTCAGTGTTCAGCCAGAAGAGTCTTACCTTTTATATATTTCCGTTTATCCTTCCCTTGATTTGAGCTGAGAACTAACTGTTGTTTCCTCTCCAGCATGTGTACAAACGGATGAAGCGGACATCTACTTCCTCATGGATGACTCTGGAAGCATTGATAACCCGGACTTCAAGGACATGCAGACGTTCATCGTTGAGTTTCTTGATACCTTTCGTATCGGGCTGAATCACGTTCGTATTGGGATTGTGAAATACTCCACTTCAGCTACTCTTGAATTTAATCTGGCAAAGCACTCAAATGCTGAGGACATGAAGATAGCTGTGAATGCAATTAGACACTTAGGAGGTGGCACGAAGACAGGGTTAGCGCTGTCATTCATGGAGCCTTTGTTCAAGGAAGCAGCCGCCACTCGGCGGGTCCCAGAGTACCTGGTGGTGATCACCGATGGAGAGTCCACGGATAAAGTCAAAGATCCAGCAGAAAGACTGAGGGCGCAGGGCGTCACCATTTTTGCTATCGGAGTGAAGGACTCCAACGACACGCAGCTGCAGGAAATTGCCGGCGACTCCAAGAGAACTTTCAGTGTCAGTAATTTTGATGCCTTGAAGACCATCAGTAATGGCATCGTCACGGAAATCTGTGCCCCAGAAGGTAAGAAAAGTTCCCGCATGTTACATTACAAGACTTTAGTTTCTTCTGGAGCCCAAAAGCTGTTTTCAGTTGCAGGAAATTTCCCTTAGAGATGAAAGAGGATTTGTGTGGCGTCTGTTCCCGGAAGCTCTGCTCTCCCACCGCAGGAAAACGCAGGAAAGGGGGATTTCCTACAGTTTTAGAGCCAGGATGCTGGAGGGTGAAGTTGATGTAATCTGAGTTGTTCTGTCATGTTTAATGAAGCAGAACATTATTGATGAGTGACTGTTTCACAGCATAAAAACAGACGCCCCTCAGTATTTATACTTTACAGAAAGAAGCAATGATTTGCTGGTTCTTGTCATATTTAACCACGTAGACCCGAGTGCTACGGTAGGAGATGCTCTCTGCAGAGCTGGGGCTTCAACAGTTTGTTGAAGAGAGATCTATTGTAGGGTAGGCCAGTCTGAGCTCCCCGGAGGCCCTTATGACCCTTAACTTGGATGCTACTCCGAGGTCCTGCTCAGCGATGATGAGTTCTTTAACCAAACCTCTTTATAACATCCATTTGGTACCTTTTATCCGACCGTTCTCTCTGGTTCTCCTTTGTTTTGGCATCCCTGATGGGATGAAAGATACCGTTTCCCTGGAATGTCACCATCGCACAGGGATAACGGTCCGTGACAGACGCAACACTAACAGTTTCACATTCTGTCTCCACAGTTTGTAAAGACGTCCCCAGCGACATATTCTTCTTAATCGACAGCTCCGAGATGATCTCTGACAAGGACTTCAGCAAGATGAAAGATTTCATGAAATCTGTCATTAGCAAGTCCCTCATTGGGCCGGATGGGGTGCACGTGGGTGTCATGCAGTTCAGCACCAATCATAAACTGGAGTTTGACCTCAGCAAGGACCACAGCAAAGAAGTAATTATGAGCGAGATCAATAAAATGGTGCAGATGAAAGCAGGCGTTCGCCCTGGAAAAGCCATCTCAGAAGTCTCCGGCTACTTTGATGCATCCAGAGGAGGGCGTCCCGATGTGAGGCAGATACTGGTGATGATAACAGCCAGCAAGGCTAAAGACGAGGTCAAAGGCCCAGCCGAAGCTCTGAGGGCCAAAGGAGTGGTGATATACACCATTGGAGTGCTGGAAGCCAACTTGAACCAGCTGCAGCAGATCAGTGGATCATCAGACCACGTGTTCAATGGGGAAAACTTTGATTCACTGAAAGAACTAGACAGCAAGCTGGCCTTAAAGTTTTGTGACCCGCGAAGAGGTAAGAGTAGCACTCGACTGTCAGGTGAAGTGTTTTGCTTTACTCAGACAATGAGACAGGTTTTATTAGTCAACAGTTGTGTAAAACATTTAGAAGCTCATCACTGCTAATTAGCTCTTAATTTTCTGTGTTAACCAGATTGCAAGAAGACAGAAAAAGCTGACATTGTGTTCCTGGTGGATGGTTCTACAAGCATAAGTTCGGAGCAGTTCAAAAGCATGCAAACATTCATGAATTCAATCGTGAACCTGACCACGGTGGGCCAGAACGAGACTCGTTTTGGGGTCATTCTCTATTCAGACTATCCTGAATCCAAGTTTCAACTAAATGCTTTTGGGTCGAGAGCAGAAGTTATTCAAGCAGTAAACGGTTTGGTGCCACCAACTGGCAACACCTACACGGGCGAAGCTTTAAATTACTCATTACAGTTCTTTAATGAGGAACATGGCGGCCGGAAAAAACTCAAGGTACCTCAGGTCCTCATGGTCATCACAGACGGTGATGCCACCGACCATCACAAGCTGAAGGAGACGTCTGATGCACTGCGGCAAAACGACGTTTCTGTCATCAGCATCGGAGTGAAGAACGCGATCAAGGAGCAGCTGGAGACCATGGCGGGTGGAGACACGTCCAAAGTCTTCTTTGTAGATGACTTTAAGGAACTAGAGACTCTGTACAAGAATATGTCTAATGTCATCTGCGACACCACTAAACAAGGTAAGAGTGGGTTTAGGGTTCTGAAGTTCTGTCAAATTAAACCCTGTGACACCAAAGGGACATTTTTACACCAACGAATCGGGAGAAAATGGACTTTCTGTGATGTCACAACATCTGGCAACACAATCATCCCGTATCTGTTACGAATAACATAAACCTTACAACAACAACTTTGTTGTTGTTGTTGTTTATTGCCTTGTGAAACACACGGCCAAGCCGGTTAAACTGTAAACAAATAAATTTACAACATTTAACACAGTATTTTATAACATTCCAATAAACACATCCTTTAAACCTTTAAAATTTCACAGTAAACATATGAGCATATCACAGCCAAACATTATAAGTCACACATAATTTACTCTGAACACATCATAGTACAATCTGTTTGGTGCAATAAACAAGTGCTAGCATACCGCTAACGAGCCGCTAATGTACAGAACTCATAGAAACTGCTAGCATACCGCTAACTAGCTGCTAATGAAACTGCTGGTATGTTTCAGTAGCTTAATGCTTATTTGCCAAACAACTTATGTAGGAAAATCATATCTCCCGAATGTTTACAATGTTCAAAAGGAACTTACCACGTTGGGCAATATCTCAGAAGGTACGTGAACGTATTCCTTAGTTTTATGTAGCTGGTATGCTTCTTTTAATGACGGCAAACAAGTTCCCGTTTTTCCCGTTTCTTCTCGTTTTATTTTCCTAACAAAATCACTTCCGGTTTTCGTCAAAACCCAAATCAACGTCATATAAACAAAATATATAGACCCTCCCTGAAGGAGTGGAAAGAGTGAATGCAACACTTATCAAAGTAAAGCGTCGATATTTACTGAACAAATGTAACCGTATATATGTATGATCGTGTAAAAAAGACCCCAAAGTCTCATAATAAGCTCACCTGGGTTACACCAGGTGGTAAACACATGACGTATCACACCGTCTCATTATTTAAGGAACAGAAACTGAGACACAGAAGCAGTGTGTGAAAAACTAAGTGAACCCCTGATCCTGCAGCAGCAGGAAGTTGAAGTAATGGTGTTCTGTTCGACTCTTCCTTCCAACGCTGCTTCAGCTCTGATTCAAACATGGTGTCATGGGTTGTAGCGATACACTAATCTCACGATACAATACGATACGATATGACGCGACGCGATACGATGCGATACGACGCGATGCGATACGACACGATACGACGCGATACGATACGATACGATACGATGCGATCCGATACGATACGATACGATACGATACGACGCGATACGATACGATACGATACGACGCGATGCGATACGATACATGGCATTGGGCCAACGATTCAATACGATTTTACACGATTCGATTTGATATGATTTAATACACATAATTTTCTGACATATTTTAAAGGGACAGTGTGATTTGAGATGAGTCGTCGCTGATTGGACCGGTGGTCTGACCTTTGAACCGGAGGGCAGGAAACAAACAAACGTGTCTTCAGCGTACGCAGACTCATGTTTATGTTGTGAATATTACATCATCAACCTGCTTCTTTTACTTGCTAAAAAACATAAACAAAAATCCAAATCCTCTAATCACAAACCATCTTTTTTCATTTTTGAGAAGGAGCTCAAACATTACATTTCAACAATCCTACGTTCTATAAACAGAAAAGCCATCAAAACCACTGAGCTATGCACTTTATATATAAGTAATCTATCACTGTTTTGTATAATTTGACCCCCCCCCCCGGCATTGCTTTGTATTATGTTAATATTCTGTGATTTCACTAATTGTAACTTCTGACTTTTCAATAAAGTTTGCTAAAAAAATAGATAAAAAATATCGCGGCTGAAAAATCGATACTTTATCATGAAACAAATTATCGATATATATCGATATATATCGCGGTATCGATAAAATTGCTCAGCCCTAGTGTCATACTGGTTCCACATAAACGGCTTATATGAACACGCTGCTGAGCAGAACAATGTTGGTCACATGATCTGACACCGGCTCAGGTAATCAGAACACGAAACCCAGAAGAAGACCAGAAACAGGGAATTCTTTCTGAGCACAGCTGGTAATGAGTTCTCCGTCTTGCTTTTCCTTGGCAGCTTGTGAAAGGACAGACCTGGTCTTCGTGCTCGATTACTCCAGCAGCATCAACCCAGAGGAACACGCGTTCGCCATAAACTTTACGGCAGAAGTTATTGAGGAATTTGAGGTCAGTCCGGACTCTGTGCGTGTTGGTTTGGTGCAGTTCAGCGACGATCCTCAGCACGAGTTTTACCTCAACACCTACAACAAAAATGAGGATGTGGTGAAACACGTCCTCGGCCTGGAATACCGCGGCGGGGACACGTACATCGGGGAGGCCTTGAGGTTTGTGAAGGAGTATTTTACGGCATCCCGCGGCAGCCGCCCGGGCGTCCCGAAGACCCTGGTGCTGTTCTCAGATGGCGACTCTCACGATGATGTGGACCTGGATGCTGAGGAGCTCAGGAACATGGGGATCGAGATATTAGTCATTGCTGTTGGAGATGTCTACGACCTGCAGCTCCTGCAGATCACCGGTGACCCGGAGAAACTTTTTACTGTTGGGAACTTCAACAACTTGGCAAAAATCAAAACGGAGGTTTTTGAAGCCATCTGTAAAACACCTTCTGATAAGCCCTCTGGTAAATGCCTCTCTCAGTTCCCACATTATCCTTCTGTCTACGGCCGAAAACAGTAAAGAAATGTTCCCTTTCCTGCAGCCTGCAGCATCGACATCGGCATCGGATTCGATATTTCTGAATCCAGAGCCGCGGGGGAGCTGCTCAACAAGCACGTGGCGCGCCTGGAGGAGATCGTCCGGTACGTTTCCAAAGTGGAGGACCTCTGCTGCAGCGCGCCCATCCAGACCAACATCGGCTTCTACGCCGTGGGCGAGGACGGGCGGCCGCTGTTCGACTCGGACCTGGGGGCCTACAGCGGGGACGTGCTGGAGAAGGTGCTGACCAGGCCGTGGGCTCAGCCCACGTTCCTCAACTCCGCCACGCTCGGGTTCTTCAGGGACCGCTTCAAAGACAAGTCCACAGCGCGGGTCAAGGTGAAACGGGGTGAAACGGGGTGAATGAGTGAGTGAGTGAAGGAGTGAGTGAAGGAGTGAGTGAATGAGTGAGTGAGTGAGTGAATGAGTGAGTGAATGAGTGAAGGAGTGAGTGAGTGAAGGAGTGAGTGAAGGAGTGAGTGAGTCAAAGAGTGAAGGAGTGAGTGAGTGAAGGAGTGAGTGAAGGAGTGAGTGAGTCAAAGAGTGAAGGAGTGAGTGAGTGAAGGAGTGAGTGAAGGAGTGAGTGAATGAGTGAAGGAGTGAGTGAATGAGTGAATGAGTGAGTGAAGGAGTGAGTGAAGGAGTGAGTGAAGGAGTGAGTGAATGAGTGAGTGAGTGAGTGAAGGAGTGAGTGAAGGAGTGAGTGAAGGAGTGAGTGAATGAGTGAAGGAGTGAGTGAATGAGTGAATGAGTGAGTGAAGGAGTGAGTGAAGGAGTGAGTGAATGAGTGAGTGAAGGAGTGAAGGAGTGAGTGAAGGAGTGAGTGAATGAGTGAGTGAGTGAAGGAGTGAATGGGTGAGTGAATGAGTGAATGAGTGAGTGAATGAGTGAGTGAATGAGTGAGTGAGTGAAGGAGTGAATGAGTGAGTGAATGAGTGAAGGAGTGAGTGAAGGAGTGAGTGAAGGAGTGAGTGAAGGAGTGAGTGAAGGAGTGAGTGAAGGAGTGAGTGAGTGAGTGAATGAGTGAGTGAAGGAGTGAGTGAATGAGTGAAGGAGTGAATGAGTGAAGGAGTGAGTGAAGGAGTGAATGAATGAGTGAGTGAAGGAGTGAGTGAAGGAGTGAGTGAAGGAGTGAGTGAATGAAGGAGTGAGTGAATGAGTGAGTGAATGAGTGAAGGAGTGAATGAGTGAAGGAGTGAATGAAGGAGTGAGTGAATGAAGGAGTGAGTGAGTGAGTGAATGAACTTGGTAGTAATTCTCAGATATATCAATTTTAAATTACTTTTTGAACACTTAAGAAAGCAGCAGATTAGCTTCAGATTAGCTTCAGATTAGCTTCTGAATTTGGAATCAAGTTATGATCCTATTTCCAGTCCTTAAAATACAGGAAATTCCACTTAAGACTGGACAAAGATCAGAGTTTCTGTGTTGTAGAGTTCAACTTTGACGTGACCTGTACACTGTGAGCTGGTTAAAAGACAAATCTGAACCAGAACTAAGATAGAAAGCCTGCACTCGTGCTCTTTGAGAGGATGTTTGAGGAGGAACGTGAGAGTTCGGGAGGTCAATGAAGTGGAAACAGGTTATTTTTGTTCATTCACAACTCGAAACCTCCTTTAAACGGTCTTATGTAACAAAACCTTTCCATCAGGTGCTGCTGATCTTCTCAGATGGACTCAATGAGGACGTGATGAAACTGGAGCAGGAATCGGAGCTTCTGCGAGACTCTGGTGAAAAAACGCTTCTTCCACCTCATTCATTTCTGAGGAGGAGCTTCTGCTGCCTTCCTCTGGCGCTCCTGCCATTGCTAAAGATCCTCCTCTTCCTCATGAAGCTTTATACTTGTCTCTTGTTGCTGGAATGCTACATTTGTTAGCTTTACTTTGATTATCCCACTTTGCACATCCTGTTTGGTAAGTTGTGTTCAGAGAAGACTCCAGAAGTAAAGCCTCAAACATACATTTAATAATCCCTGTGATTTCTATAGGATTACTGCCCCCTGCAGGCAGTAAATATCAGTTTATCATTGACTGCAGGGTTCAGCGCTCTGCTGATGGTGGCTCTGGAAGGTGCCGACCCCTCCCAGCTACAAATGTTGGAGTTTGGCCGAGGATTCACCTACCAGCATCCTTTCAGCGTTGGGATGCAGGGCCTCGGCGCCGCCCTCCTCCAGCAGATTGTGAGTCATTCGTGTTTCCGCTGACCAAAGGTGAAAATCAGCCTCCGGGGGCCAGTCTGCCTCAGTCTGTCAGCCGAGGCTCCATGAAGCCCGAGAACAGACAAATCAGTTGATGAATACCTTGAATGTCTGTGAGTCATTACTTAGTTTTTGTAAATAGTAAAAGATGCTTAAAACCAGTTCTTAAAGATGTTTCCTGTGCAGTTAGAATAACTTAGTGAACCCGATAACTCAGCGGCTTAGTCGTCCGTAATCTGACTGCTGAGTTCAGGTTAGTGCCGGGCAAAGAGCAGAATGCTTCATGTTTCAGGAGAATACGTGGTTAATGGACAGTTAATGGAGGCAGATCTGCTCCATTAACTGTTAAATGAAGCCAGCTGCGGAGCTCCAACATGTAAAACAAGCATTTCCTGTAGGTTTATCTCAGTGATTCATGGCATAGTTATGGGATGTGTGCTAACTGCTCAACATTAGTTAGCAGTACGAATAGCAGGAATGAGACTTGATATGAGCTCATTGAGCTTTTTATCCTCTGATGATGCAGACGTTTCTTTTAAATGTTCTTCTGACATGAGTTGAATCCTTTAATAAAACAAACTGTGGGGAAGTTTCAGTACTCTCAGGGGTAATCGCGGCCTCAGTGTTCATGATTTATACGCAGATTGAGTTCACTGTTACTGTTACCCGTGAAAATGAGATGAACCCTGAACAGTTTCTGCTCTGTGACTCCCTGCAGAGCACCGTGGCGGATCGGGTGTGCTGCAAAGTCATGTGCAGATGTTCAGGACACGAAGGCGTCCGAGGTCCACCCGGCACACACGGGACAAAGGTGACAGCTCAGAATAATAAAGCAGAGAGAGGCTCCTTCTGCTCACTCTGACCCGCTGAACCTTTCTGTTGACGCCTCCGGACTTGTTTGTGTTCCTTTAAACAGGGTCCGCCTGGATTGATGGGTCCGCAGGGCTTTCCGGGGGAGGAGGGAGTCGCTGTAAGTGGCTCTTCAGTCGGTTTAGCATCACAGTGACATTTCATACCAGATTTGGTCAGGGTGAGATGAAAGTGGGAGGAGTTACAACCTCTGGACACAAATCCACTCTGACATGTTTAAACATCAACTGAAGATGAAGAGCATGTCCTCTTTTTCCAGTTCACTGCTCCTCTACCTCCAAAATGACTTTAAATGTGAAGTAACAGAGCTTGTTTGCTTTGAAAATTCTTGATCTGAAATCTGGAAACAAGCCATGCGTGTTTGAGCTGTAATACATGAACCGTTGGCTGGAGCTGTGTTACCCGCAGATCTCTGTGTTTGGTTCCTGCAGGGGGAGCGTGGGCCGCCGGGACCGAGTGGGCGTCAGGGCATCCAGGGCTGTGCAGGCATCAAAGGACCGAAGGTACAAACTGAGACGCCATCTACTGACTGCAGTTAGCTCTGAATGCTGCACAGTATCTGTTGTTAGAAAACTGTCCTCACATTCCTGCTCCACGAGCACAGAGCTGTGCACGACCGTGCACTAACACGGGCACAGCGCTGGCTCTCACTTCTGAGGAGACAACATGTCGACTCTGTTAAACCTCAGCAACGGGCGCCCTTCTCAAAGCTCGTCTATCAGGAAACCTAAAAAACTCCCTTATAGTACAGCAAAAGGCTGCATTTGATGGGAAAAGGGAACTGAATTTCATGTCTCATACAAAGAAATCCACAGAAAACTCCAGAAGAAGTTGGATTTCCCAGCTGGTGACTGTTAGTACAGAGTTCAAGGAGTGAAACACAGAGTAAACAGAGAAGAAGCTGTGGCTTCAGTGCAGTGCTGTGGCTTCAGTGCAGTGGCTGCAGTGCAGTGCTGTGGCTTCAGTGCAGCGGCTGCAGTGCTGCGGCTTCAGTGCAGCGGCTTCAGTGCAGTGGCTTCAGTGCAGTGGCTTCAGTGCAGTGGCTTCAGTGCAGTGGCTGCAGTGCTGTGGCTTCAGTGCAGTGGCTTCAGTGCTGTGGCTTCAGTGCAGTGGCTTCAGTGCAGTGGCTTCAGTGCAGTGGCTTCAGTGCAGTGGCTTCAGTGCAGTGGCTGCAGTGCAGTGGCTTCAGTGCAGTGGCTTCAGTGCAGTGGCTTCAGTGCAGTGGCTGCAGTGCAGTGGCTTCAGTGCAGTGGCTGCAGTGCTGCGGCTGCAGTGCTGCGGCTTCAGTGCTGTGGCTGCAGTGCTGTGGCTGCAGTGCAGTGGCTGCAGTGCAGGGGCTGCAGTGCTGTGGCTTCAGTGCAGGGGCTGCAGTGCTGTGGCTGCAGTGCTGTGGCTTCAGTGCAGTGGCTTCAGTGCAGCGGCTTCAGTGCAGCGGCTGCAGTGCTGCGGCTGCAGTGCTGCGGCTTCAGTGCTGCGGCTGCAGTGCTGTGGCTGCAGTGCTGTGGCTGCAGTGCAGGGGCTGCAGTGCTGTGGCTTCAGTGCAGCGGCTGCAGTGCTGTGGCTGCAGTGCTGTGGCTGCAGTGCTGTGGCTGCAGTGCAGGGGCTGCAGTGCTGTGGCTGCAGAGCTGTGGCTGCAGTGCTGTGGCTGCAGTGCTGTGGCTTCAGTGCAGCGGCTTCAGTGCAGCGGCTGCAGTGCTGCGGCTGCAGTGCTGCGGCTTCAGTGCTGCGGCTGCAGTGCTGTGGCTGCAGTGCTGTGGCTGCAGTGCAGGGGCTGCAGTGCTGTGGCTTCAGTGCAGCGGCTGCAGTGCTGTGGCTGCAGTGCTGTGGCTGCAGTGCTGTGGCTGCAGTGCAGGGGCTGCAGTGCTGTGGCTGCAGAGCTGTGGCTGCAGTGCTGTGGCTGCAGTGCTGTGGCTTCAGTGCAGCGGCTGCAGTGCTGTGGCTGCAGTGCAGGGGCTGCAGTGCTGTGGCTTCAGTGCAGCGGCTGCAGTGCTGTGGCTGCAGTGCTGTGGCTGCAGAGCTGTGGCTGCAGTGCTGTGGCTGCAGTGCTGTGGCTGCAGTGCAGGGGCTGCAGTGCTGTGGCTTCAGTGCAGCGGCTGCAGTGCTGTGGCTGCAGTGCTGCGGCTGCAGTGCTGTGGCTGCAGTGCAGGGGCTGCAGTGCTGTGGCTGCAGAGCTGTGGCTGCAGTGCAGTGGCTTCAGTGCAGCGGCTGCAGTGCTGTGGCTTCAGTGCAGCGGCTGCAGTGCTGTGGCTGCAGAGCTGTGGCTGCAGTGCTGTGGCTGCAGAGCTGTGGCTGCAGTGCTGTGGCTGCAGTGCTGTGGCTTCAGTGCAGCGGCTTCAGTGCAGCGGCTTCAGTGCAGGGGCTGCAGTGCTGTGGCTGCAGTGCTGTGGCTTCAGTGCAGCGGCTTCAGTGCAGTGGCTTCAGTGCTGTGGCTGCAGTGCTGTGGCTGCAGTGCTGTGGCTTCAGTGCTGCGGCTTCAGTGCAGCAGCTTCAGTGCAGCAGCTTCAGTGCAGCGGCTTCAGTGCAGCGGCTGCAGTGCTGTGGCTGCGGTTCAGATGAGGTTAAAGCATCAATAAAAGACTCTTTTATTTCAGCACTTACTCTAATGTTTTAGCTGCTGATTCTTTCTTCCAGAGATGCACCGAACCGAATATATTCAGCCGAATAAAAAAAGCCACATTCTGTAATCAGTGAAAAACAAGGCTGAATATATATATTATGTTTTTTTACTTTATTGCAAGGCCAAATAGACTATTAGCGGCGCATTTTACAGACAGTAACGACAGTCAGTGTGGAGCGTGAGAACGGAGCTGAGCGGTGACTCAGACTCGAGGTAAATTATGTGAACCTGCTCTTAGATTCGAAGCCCTAAAGCTTCAAAGTGTTTTATATTTTGAGAGCTCAGTTGTTTCTGAATTACGGTGTTATTATTTCAGAGTCATGACTGTATAACTGGTGGTTAAATAATGAGGTTTAAGTTGCATCCTTTCATGGAGATCAGCTTTTCTTGCTTATATTTAGCTTTCAGCTTTGCTTTGTTGCCATGACGCTGCAGTGACATCCCAAATCACAGACTGTAAGGAGGTCAGCGGGGTTCATATCGGTCACCATTTACCCCGAGCTGCTGGTGAGGTTAAATCCTGTTGTTTCTGTTGCAGGGCAGCCGAAGCTTCTCAGGCAGCAGGGTGAGTGACTCAGGGTTGCTGGAATGTTAAGTTAATTTGGCAAAGAACCAGTGTGAAGTGCTGCATTTATCTTTTGGTTTATGTTGAGTCGTATTGCCTGAGATCTGACGGCAGATTCTGCTCCACTGCTGCAGGGGGAAGACGGAGAAGATGGACTGGATGGAATCGATGGAGAGCAGGTATGAGAGTCGATGTTCACACGCATGATGAGTTACACACAAAACCATGTGATTTAGGACTTTGGAGCTAAACTAAAGACACAAGCTGAGGCAACCTGTAAATTACCCGTAAACTGAGAAAGAACAGGACAAAATGTCTGAAGTTATCCTGAACTCAGAACCAGAAGCCCAACAAGACCCTAAACCTAATAAGTCTGGTTTGTAAAGAAGCTGTGGAGCAACAGCTGGGTTTTAGACTCACGTTTAAAAGGTGAAAGGTCAACAAAGAGGAGGTTTCTGTTTAAGAGTCGATGCACATCAGGATAAATGGAGAAAACTGGGACTCTCATCTGATTCCCTGAGATAACGTGGAGCTCCACCACAGTTGTTGTTTTTTCCTTCCTGTTAGGGTAACTACTTCTTCTACTGAATTACTAACAGCGCAGCCCACAGCGCCTCCTCTGGTGACCTCTGGTGACCTCTGGTAACCTCTGGTGACCTCTGGTGACCTCTGGTGACCTCTGGTAACCTCTGGTGACCTCTGATGACCTCTGGTAACCTCTGGTAACCTCTGGTGACCTCTGGTGACCTCTGGTGACCTCTGGTGACCTCTGGTAACCTCTGGTAACCTCTGGTGACCTCTGGTGACCTCTGGTGACCTCTGGTGACGCCACGCAGCCGAGTTTATTGTTTGTTTTTGCATCTTTTCATGAGATCGCGTCATTAGAGTCAGAAAAATTCTCTCAAAATTAGGCTCAGAGTCGCTGGATACGATTAACACAAAACATTTATTTCTTACAAGAAAGAGACAAGTCGGCACAACCTGTCAGGAAGCTGCTCAGAGTTGTCTGCTAACTAAATGGTGCTAATGCTATTTATAATGTTTATGTTTGCTGGCCACACAAAGTTATGGGAAAAGGCATTACTAGCCCTTTAATGTCATGGGAAGACGAGTTCAGACAGTCAAAACACTTTTTCTTGCTGCATAGAGTTATGAGAACCAAAAGACAGGAGGAGCCACCCCCCCCCCCCCCCCCATCACAGAAACTCTTATTCTTGCAGCTTTTCCCATATTATAACTACATCATTTTTCTAACAGTTAGTGAAAGGAAAAATGACTTTTTCATGTTTCTTATGCAGTCAAACTGGTGCTGAGGTCTTATATTCTGATGGTTTCTGTTCACAGGGAGAGGCGGGAAAAAATGGAACCGATGGCGTGAAGGGAGACGCCGGAAACCCAGTAAAACCCTTAAAATCTTCCTTTTCTGTATTTTCATCTTTGAACCGTGATCAGTGAAGACGTCTTCAGGCCTTTTCAGGTGTAGAACGGACGCCGTCCGGTGACTCACAGGGTGAACTGTCGTCCTCAGGGGACTCCGGGTGTCAGGGGGGAGGCAGGGCTGAAAGGACAGCGAGGACTGAGAGGAGATCCGGTGAGTTCCAAACTGTCTTCTGTTTCCCTCTTCGGTGAAACTCCGAGTTCATTTCAGGTCATTGTTGTTTGAGTCCAAACAAAGTCAGGATAGATCGTCTGTGTACTGAGAGACGACAGGTTTGAGTTGAACCTCTCCTTCATCCCGTGAAACAATCGTCTAAATTCCTTCCGAGCGTCCAGAAACAGCTGTGAGCGAACACATCTGGGACGACATGGCGAACTGCAGCTGTTGGTTGTGTTGTTGCAAAGCGATGATGCAGAGGAAAATGCTGCATTCAGTGAAGGAAATGAAGAGAAATCACATCTCAGAGAGAGAAATCCACAGAAGAAGTGGGATTTCCCAGCTGGTAACTCAGGAGTCTGCAGCTGGGTCCTACAAAGTGTTTTGTCTTGAGAGAAAAACATCTTATCTGTTCATGATTTGCCTTTTCAGCTCTTCCAGCTGTTCTTCCATCCTTCAGAGTCTGTCGGCCGGCTGAACAGCAGCACTCCAGGATTTCAGCATCCGTACAGCTTCAGGATTCATTTACAGAAACAATCAACATTGTTTTAGTTCTGACCTTGAATGAAATGTTTTACAATGCAACGACCGAATGAATTAATGACTGAAAACCTTCAGCGAGCCCCTCCGAGAAGGAGAAACGAGGCTCAACAACAAACAGCTGTTTAGCCGTGAAGCTTCGGCAGGAAACCCCCAAACAAACCAGCAGAAGAAGCTGTAGCTGCTGTTTGAACCCATGAAAGGAAGGGGAACAGAGCAGGCTGATAACAGAAGACTTTATTGGGCTTTCTTTTAGAGCAAACTGACAAAGTGACGAAGACAGACACAAAGCCACCTTCCTCTGAGCTAACAGAGCTCTTTAATCCATCAGTGAAGCCCTTTTAGTGCCTTATTCTAAACAGAAAACCTAATGTTTGCTCTGCTGGAAGACAGCACAGCTGGAGCACAGCTGGAAGCTGTAGGAAAGCTGTGTGGGTTTATCTTCTCCCTCTGACGGAGTTTGTGTTGTTCCACAGGGCGAACCAGGCACCGACAACACCAGCCCAGGACCCAAAGGAGACCCCGGCAACCAAGGAATACCGGTAAGAGACTTCAGAGTGTTTAAAGCTCGGCTCAGGAGTTCGGTTAAAGTTCTCTTCATGGTGCAGCAGGTTCTGTTGGAGGCTCTGGTTGAGTGCAAACAAGTAGACTGAAAACATCCTTAGAAAAGGTCCAAAATGGTGCCGCTACAGATGCTGCATTGGACCCGACTGTAGTGACAGAACCACTAAGAGCAGCTCTGCTCTACGGGTCATAAACACAGTTCCTTTACCAAGCAGCTGAGCTAGAAATGAATAATTACAAGATGAGTTGTGTTTAATCTGTTTAATCTGAGTCAAATTCATATGAAGCCTGTTTAAAGTGTTCATGTTCCCAAGCTAAGGAAACCAAACCTTCGATCCAATCCCCGTCCTGAGCTGCAGGAGGCGACTGTGGAGAGAAAAAACTCCCTTTTAACAGGAAGAAACCTCCATCAGAACCAGAACCAGGAAGAAACCTCCATCAGAACCAGAACCAGGAAGAAACCTCCATCAGAACCAGAACCAGGAAGGGTCCATCTGCCTGGACCAGCTGGGGCTGAGAGGACAGGAAAGAGGGGACAACAAGCAGCGTAACACCAGGCCAGAGACACCTGCTGAGAGAGAGAAACACAAGTTAATGACAGCAATGATGTCATCTGTACATGGAGGGAGGAGAGGTGCATCATGGGAGCTCCCCCAGCAGGCTGGGCCTATAGCAGCAGAACATGGAGGGCGGAGAGGTGCATCATGGGAGCTGCTCAGCAGGCTGGGCCTACAGCAGCAGAACATGGAGGGAGGAGAGGTGCATCATGGGAGCTCCCCCAGCAGGCTGGGCCTGTAGCAGCAGAACATGGAGGGAGGAGAGGTGCATCATGGGAGCTCCCCCAGCAGGCTGGGCCTATAGCAGCAGAACATGGAGGGAGGAGAGGTGCATCATGGGAGCTCCCCCAGCAGGCTGGGCCTATAGCAGCAGAACATGGCGGGCGGAGAGGTGCATCATGGGAGCTCCCCCAGCAGGCTGGGCCTATAGCAGCAGAACATGGAGGGAGGAGAGGTGCATCATGGGAGCTCCCCCAGCAGGCTGGGCCTATAGCAGCAGAACATGGAGGGAGGAGAGGTGCATCATGGGAGCTCATATGTGGCAGCTTCAACAGTTCTGTGCTGTCTCTGGGCCTCCATGTGGGAACTTCCTCCTCTTCTGTCATCGGCGCTGCACCAGCTGCTGGGAGGTCTCAGTCTCAGCCTCAGACTCTCCTGGAATGAAGCGAGATGCCAGAAAACAGGATCTCTCCACCTCTGGGTTGGGATTAATAGACCAGCTCTGACTGATTCTAGCTGACGAACAGCTTTCACAGCTCAGATTGTGTTATTCCTCATTGCAGCGAAGTGTTTCAGGCTTTTGTGCTGTTCCAGCTGATATGAGCCAAAAACCTGACCGGTGTGTTTACATCCACAGGGTTCACCTGGAGTGGATGGGAGGCCTGGTGTGGCTGGAGTCAGTGGATTCCAGGTAAGGAATGTGGAAAAAAGTCCAACATCTTTCAACTCTGAGGCTTTATGTAAGAAAGATTAATAAAAGGCTCCAAAGCAGGTGGGAAAACTCAGTTAAACCAGATGAACACACAACTTATCACACATTTATGGAACAAAACTGAGACAAAACACAGCAGCAGAGTGTGAGAAGCTAAGTGAACCCTCACTAAGAGGAACTAAGAGCAGCAGCCAGGAGCTGCTGATCAATGCTCTGATTAACTGATCAATGCTCTGATTAACTGATCAATGCTCTGATAAACTGATCAATGCTCTGATTAACTGATCAATGCTCTGATTAACTGATCAATGCTCTGATTAACTGATCCTCAGTCAGTGTGAGCAGCTCTATAAAAGCAGAAGTTCTGTCAGTTTAACACGATGCCAAGGAGGAAAGACACCAGCAATGATCTCAGAGAAGCAGCTGCTGCTGCCCATCAGTCTGGGAAGGGTTATAAGGCCATTTCCAGACTATCTGGAGTCCATCATTCTACAGAGAGAAAGATTATTCACAAGTGGAAAACATTCAGGACAGCTGTCAATCTTCCCAGGAGTGGACGTCCCAGCAAGTTCACCCCAAGGTGAAGAAGCCCAGAGCTACATCTCAGACTCTACAGGCCTCAGTTAGCATGTTAAAGGTTAAAGGTCACCCCAAGGTGAAGAAGCCCAGAGCTACATCTCAGACTCTACAGGCCTCAGTTAGCATGCTAAAGGTTAAAGGTCACCCCAAGGTGAAGAAGCCCAGAGCTACATCTCAGACTCTACAGGCCTCAGTTAGCATGCTAAAGGTTAAAGGTCACCCCAAGGTGAAGAAGCCCAGAGCTACATCTCAGACTCTACGGGCCTCAGTTAGCATGTTAAAGGTTAAAGGTCACCCCAAGGTGAAAAAGCCCAGAGCTACATCTCAGACTCTACAGGCCTCAGTTAGCATGTTAAAGGTTAAAGGTCACCCCAAGGTGAAAAAGCCCAGAGCTACATCTCAGACTCTACAGGCCTCAGTTAGCATGTTAAAGGTTAAAGGTCACCCCAAGGTGAAAAAGCCCAGAGCTACATCTCAGACTCTACAGGCCTCAGTTAGCATGGTAAAGGTTAAAGGTCACCCCAAGGTGAAAAAGCCCAGAGCTACATCTCAGACTCTACAGGCCTCAGTTAGCATGTTAAAGGTTAAAGGTCACCCCAAGGTGAAAAAGCCCAGAGCTACATCTCAGACTCTACAGGCCTCAGTTAGCATGTTAAAGGTTAAAGGTCACCCCAAGGTGAAGAAGCCCAGAGCTACATCTCAGACTCTACAGGCCTCAGTTAGCATGTTAAAGGTTAAAGGTCACCCCAAGGTGAAGAAGCCCAGAGCTACATCTCAGACTCTACAGGCCTCAGTTAGCATGTTAAAGGTTAAAGGTCATACATCTCAGACTCTACGGGCCTCAGTTAGCATGTTAAAGGTTAAAGTTCACCCCAAGGTGAAAAAGCCCAGAGCTACATCTCAGACTCTACAGGCCTCAGTTAGCATGTTAAAGGTTAAAGGTCACCCCAAGGTGAAAAAGCCCAGAGCTACATCTCAGACTCTACAGGCCTCAGTTAGCATGTTAAAGGTTAAAGGTCACCCCAAGGTGAAAAAGCCCAGAGCTACATCTCAGACTCTACAGGCCTCAGTTAGCATGCTAAAGGTTAAAGGTCATGACAGCACAGTTAGAAAAAGACTGAACAAGGATGGCTTGTTTGGAAGGGCTGCAGGAGAAAGCCTCTTCTCTCTAAAAAGAACATGGCAGCACAGCTTAGGTTTGCAAAGCTGCATCTGAACAAAGCTCAAGACTTCTGGAACAATGTCCTTTGGACAGACCAGAGCAAAGTGGAGATGTTTGGTTAGTTTTACACTCACTGCTGCTGAAGCTGCTGGATCAGGGGTTCACTTAGTTTTACTCTCTGCTGCTGTGATTTAGTTTGTTCCATAAATAATGGGACAGTGTGATGTTGGAGTTTAACACCTTTTTATTTCGTCCTGAATTCGCTGAATTCGGTCGGTTTTGTTTCCTCATTCTTTGAGTGTTTCACCCAGAGGGAACATTTTGTGTCTCTTCCCTCGATGGAAGCAGGCAGACTGTGAGTTACTCACTCAGACTGAACCTTTTCTGCTGTGCAGGGTCCAAATGGAAGAAGAGGTGCCAGCGGTCAGCCGGTAGGTGAAGAAATCAATAAGCTGCAGGTTCACGTTATTGATTATTGAACGGTAGTTTAACTGATCATCTGCTGCAGGGCGAGCCCGGGGACAAAGGAGCCCGAGGACAGCCCGGAGTCCCAGGAGTCGTTGGTGAACAGGTGAGAAGGAAGTAATAAAGTCCAATTCAAGCCAATTGGAATTCAGTTCATTGTAATCATAATCCAATTAATTCATATGGAGCCAATTCAAAAATAATATCCGAGCTAAGGAAACCAACAGATTGGACCGAAACTTGTCTTCAGTCCAATCTCCCGTCCTGAGCCTGAGGGACTGTGGAAAGGAACGACTCCCTTTAACAGGAAGAAACCTCTGGCAGAACCAGAACCAGGAAGAAACCTCTGGCAGAACCAGAACCAGGAAGAAACCTCTGGCAGAACCAGGAAGAAACCTCTGGCAGAACCAGAACCAGGAAGAAACCTCTGGCAGAACCAGAACCAGGAAGAAACCTCTGGGAGAACCAGAACCAGGAAGAAACCTCTGGCAGAACCAGACTCAGGAAGAAACCTCTGGCAGAACCAGAACCAGGAAGAAACCTCTGGCAGAACCAGGAAGAAACCTCTGGCAGAACCAGAACCAGGAAGAAACCTCTGGCAGAACCAGAACCAGGAAGAAACCTCTGGGAGAACCAGAACCAGGAAGAAACCTCTGGCAGAACCAGACTCAGGAAGAAACCTCTGGCAGAACCAGGAAGAAACCTCTGGAAGAACCAGAACCAGGAGGAAACCTCTGGCAGAACCAGAACCAGGAAGAAACCTCTGGCAGAACCAGGAAGAAACCTCTGGCAGAACCAGAACCAGGAAGAAACCTCTGGCAGAACCAGACTCAGGAAGAAACCTCTGGCAGAACCAGGAAGAAACCTCTGGAAGAACCAGAACCAGGAGGAAACCTCTGGCAGAACCAGAACCAGGAAGAAACCTCTGGCAGAACCAGGAACAAACCTCTGGAAGAACCAGAACCAGGAGGAAACCTCTGGCAGAACCAGAACCAGGAAGAAACCTCTGGCAGAACCAGGAAGAAACCTCTGGCAGAACCAGAACCAGGAAGAAACCTCTGGCAGAATCAGAACCAGGAAGGGTGGCCATCCGCCTCGACCAGCTGGGGTTTGAGAAGACAGAAAAGAGGGAAAAGAGGGGGGAAAAACACCATAACACCATTCAAAGGATACCTGTTGGAACAGGGAAACACAGGTCAAACTCATGCTGTCTTCAGCTCTGCGGCCAACGTCTTTCTATCTGTTCTTTTAAAATAGAAGTTTCCTTAATTCGTTCATTAACTGGGAGAGTTGCAGCACAGAAGGGGGCAGATACAGAAGATAGAAACACAGAAAGACTTGGAGAGGTTAGAAAACACGAGATTTCACGTCTTTAAAGGTGAAATCTGACCGTTTCCTCTGTTTTCCGGGAGAAACTTTTATGGGAACACAGATTCTTCCACAGAATTATGTTTCCTGGGAACAGATTTTGAAAAGATTTCTTCTTTGGTTTCCATGGAAGTTTCCATGGAAGCTGAACCATCTGAGAAAGTACACCCACCTTGGTGTCTGCCAGGCCACCTCTCACAGGGCTCTGCTTTTCCCCAGAATCCTGCTCATGGCTGTTCTTTGGCGTAATACTGAACATGTGTGCATGACCTCAGGGGATGGCAGCAGCTGCTGAGCCATAAAACAAATGTTTCAATTTCTAAGCCGACTTGTTGCTCAGTGACAGTGATCGATGGAGCTGTTGTAAAGTTCTGCAGCAGCTCTGGACCTGCTGCGCCTTTCTTTGCAGCTTTTGTCCTGTGAAAACGCAGATTTTCAGCATTTTGGGAGCGTTTTCTGTGCTGTTGGAGCAGTCCAAAGCCTGGAATCAGACCCAAATCAAGGTGAGCTGCAGAGGAGATGTCTGGGATGCATCACAGGAAGAAAATGGAGGAAAAGGAGGAGGAAGTTTAAGCCATTTCTTCCTCCGATCATCAGGGGAAAGCTTGAAACGAGGGTTTCAGAGGCTCAGAGGCTGTTGTTTGGCTGATTTCTCTTTCATTTTCCACCTCTAACAGCAGCGTAATAAAAAATCTTGCAATGTAATTCCCCCTCAGGTGTTGATGAAGTGTTTTAAAACTGAAATGGTGCTGATTCTGCAGGGACGCAGCGGGGAACAAGGTGAACGGGGACCAAAAGGTTATCCTAGTTATCCTGGAGTTCAGGTCAGATCATCATGTTGTCCTGTTCGATTTGTCTTATTCAGCTGGTCCTCTTTTTGCTTCCTTTCCTCCCAGAATGGGAGATTCAGGCCTGATTTAACAGAGAGACAATTACCAGTAATATATTTAGCTTAAATATAGTCTGTTTCTGTTTGTTTAGTCATAACAGATCACAGGAACGTGCATTTTATGAATTATGTATGAAATGAACAAAGCTGTCCGACTCACCGCTTATTTATTTATTCATTTATTTATTTTAACATTGTTTTTATTGAACGTTTTCAAAGATTAAGACAGTCCAGCACAGTACAGACAGATTATATCTCAACAGTCCTTATTAGGTCTTACAGTTCAGGCAGCTGCAGTCTGAGCTCCAACACTCTGCTGTAAAAAGGTCATTCTGACCATTAATACCAAGTCTTTGTCTTTCCAGGGAAATATAATCTGATCTCAAAGCCTTCCACAGCTTTATTGAGGGAGGTTTGTCTCCTACGCATGTGGTCAGAACCGCCTTTAGGCCCAGACACGATGCTAATTTAACTAAGCTGTGTGTTTTAATCTGTAACACAACGTGGAAAAAGCCCAGTAGCAGCGAGCTGAGAGGTCATGTCACCTCTGGTTGTACAGTGGGACTTTCTGCCATTAAACACTGATTCCCATCCCACGAGTGCAGGCTGGGACCAGCAGAGAAGTCTTATTAAGTGGCCCGGTTGAGCTGTGCATGGAAACATTCTGACTGATACCGAACATCGGCTTAAGATAAGCGATAAGAAGATGGCGTCCGGGTCGTTAGTTCAGCTCTGACTCTGTTTCCTGCAGGGAAACCCGGGACCACTCGGAGACCTGGGAAAACCTGGAAGTCGTGGCGCTAACGGACGGAAGGTGGGCAGCATGGCTTCCTGCTTCTTACCTCTGAATCTGTGCTGAATGACAGATGTTAGGTTAAGGTTACCTCACCGTGACTGAGGCTCGATGTAATAATCTGTTTTTAATAATCTGTTTTTAATAATCTGTTTTTAATAATCTGTTTTTAATGATCTGTTTTTAATAATCTGTTTTTAATAATCTGTTTTTAATAAGCTGTTTTTAATAAGCTGTTTTTAATCATCTGTTTTTAATAAGCTGTTTTTAATAATCTGTTTTTAATAAGCTGTTTTTAATAAGCTGTTTTTAATAATCTGTTTTTAATCATCTGTTTTTAATAAGCTGTTTTTAATAAGCTGTTTTTAATAATCTGTTTTTAATGATCTGTTTTTAATAATCTGTTTTTAATAATCTGTTTTTAATAAGCTGTTTTTAATAAGCTGTTTTTAATCATCTGTTTTTAATAAGCTGTTTTTAATAATCTGGTTTTAATCATCTGTTTTTAATAAGCTGTTTTTAATAATCTGTTTTTAATAATCTGTTTTTAATAATCAAGAAGAGCTCTTTGGGATAGTTTAGTGTGGGAGTCGAAGGGCAAACAGACCTTTACAGTAAAAGAGAATTAAAGCTAAAGATTTGAATGAATGTGGAAAATGTAACTTTGAACCTGTTTGTTGTTGCTGAAGGGCCAACCAGGAGAGCCGGGTGTGAAGGGAGCTCCAGGACCACAAGGACCCAGAGGAGAGCCGGTAGGCAGCTCAACATCTGCTGAGTTTGTAAACTGCAGCCTTTTTTATACGTTCACTGCAGCCATGAAACGAGGTTCTGAAGTGTAAAACTCCTTCTTCCTGTTCCTGGGAGCAGATATCAGGGCGTCTGAAGTGTAAAACTCCTTCTTCCTGTTCCTGGGAGCATATATCAGGGCGTCTGAAGTGTAAAACTCCTTCTTCCTGCTCCTGGGAGCATATATCAGGGCGTCTGAAGTGTAAAACTCCTTCTTCCTGCTCCTGGGAGCATATATCAGAGCGTCTGAAGTGTAAAACTCCTTCTTCCTTCTCCTGGGAGCATATATCAGGGCGTCTGAAGTGTAAAACTCCTTCTTCCTGCTCCTGGGAGCATATATCAGGGCGTCTGAAGTGTAAAACTCCTTCTTCCTGTTCCTGGGAGCAGATATCAGGGCGTCTGAAGTGTAAAACTCCTTCTTCCTTCTCCTGGGAGCATATATCAGGGCATCTGAAGTGTAAAACTCCTTCTTCCTGCTCCTGGGAGCATATATCAGAGCGTCTGAAGTGTAAAACTCCTTCTTCCTGCTCCTGGGAGCATATATCAGGGCGTCTGAAGTGTAAAACTCCTTCTTCCTGTTCCTGGGAGCATATATCAGGGCGTCTGAAGTGTAAAACTCCTTCTTCCTGTTCCTGGGAGCATATATCAGGGCGTCTGAAGTGTAAAACTCCTTCTTCCTGCTCCTGGGAGCATATATCAGGGCGTCTGAAGTGTAAAACTCCTTCTTCCTGCTCCTGGGAGCAGATATCAGGGCGTCTGAAGTGTAAAACTCCTTCTTCCTTCTCCTGGGAGCATATATCAGGGCATCTGAAGTGTAAAACTCCTTCTTCCTGCTCCTGGGAGCATATATCAGAGCGTCTGAAGTGTAAAACTCCTTCTTCCTGTTCCTGGGAGCATATATCAGGGCGTCTGAAGTGTAAAACTCCTTCTTCCTGTTCCTGGGAGCATATATCAGGGCGTCTGAAGTGTAAAACTCCTTCTTCCTGTTCCTGGGAGCATATATCAGGGCGTCTGAAGTGTAAAACTCCTTCTTCCTGCTCCTGGGAGCATATATCAGGGCGTCTGAAGTGTAAAACTCCTTCTTCCTGTTCCTGGGAGCATATATCAGGGCGTCTGGAGTGTAAAACTCCTTCTTCCTGCTCCTGGGAGCATATATCAGAGCGTCTGAAGTGTAAAACTCCTTCTTCCTGCTCCTGGGAGCATATATCAGGGCATCTGAAGTGTAAAACTCCTTCTTCCTGTTCCTGGGAGCATATATCAGGGCGTCTGAAGTGTAAAACTCATTCTTCCTGCTCCTGGGAGCATATATCAGGGCGTCTGAAGTGTAAAACTCTTTCCTGTTCCTGGGAGCAGATATCAGGGCGTCTGAAGTGTAAAACTCATTCTTCCTGCTCCTGGGAGCAGATATCAGGGCATCTGAAGTGTAAAACTCATTCTTCCTGCTCCTGGGAGCATATATCAGGGCGTCTGAAGTGTAAAACTCCTTCTTCCTGTTCCTGGGAGCAGATATCAGGGCGTCTGAAGTGTAAAACTCCTTCTTCCTGTTCCTGGGAGCATATATCAGGGCGTCTGAAGTGTAAAACTCTTTCCTGTTCCTGGGAGCAGATATCAGGGCGTCTGAAGTGTAAAACTCCTTCTTCCTGCTCCTGGGAGCATATATCAGGGCGTCTGAAGTGTAAAACTCCTTCTTCCTGTTCCTGGGAGCATATATCAGGGCGTCTGGAGTGTAAAACTCCTTCCTCCTGTTCCTGGGAGCATATATCAGGGCGTCTGAAGTGTAAAACTCCTTCTTCCTGCTCCTGGGAGCATATATCAGGGCGTCTGAAGTGTAAAACTCCTTCTTCCTGTTCCTGGGAGCATATATCAGGGCGTCTGAAGTGTAAAACTCCTTCTTCCTGCTCCTGGGAGCATATATCAGGGCGTCTGAGGTGTAAAACTCCTTCTTCCTGTTCCTGGGAGCATATATCAGGGCGCTGAAGTGTAAAACTCCTTCTTCCTGTTCCTGGGAGCATATATCAGGGCGTCTGAAGTGTAAAACTCCTTCTTCCTGTTCCTGGGAGCATATATCAGGGCGCTGAAGTGTAAAACTCCTTCTTCCTGTTCCTGGGAGCATATATCAGGGCGTCTGAAGTGTAAAACTCCTTCTTCCTGCTCCTGGGAGCATATATCAGGGCGTCTGAGGTGTAAAACTCCTTCTTCCTGTTCCTGGGAGCAGATATCAGGGCGTCTGAAGTGTAAAACTCCTTCTTCCTGCTCCTGGGAGCATATATCAGGGCGTCTGAAGTGTAAAACTCCTTCTTCCTGTTCCTGGGAGCATATATCAGGGCGTCTGAGGTGTAAAACTCCTTCTTCCTGTTCCTGGGAGCATATATCAGGGCGTCTGAAGTGTAAAACTCCTTCTTCCTGTTCCTGGGAGCATATATCAGGGCGTCTGAAGTGTAAAACTCCTTCTTCCTGCTCCTGGGAGCATATATCAGGGCGTCTGAGGTGTAAAACTCCTTCTTCCTGTTCCTGGGAGCAGATATCAGGGCGTCTGAAGTGTAAAACTCCTTCTTCCTGCTCCTGGGAGCATATATCAGGGCGTCTGAAGTGTAAAACTCCTTCTTCCTGTTCCTGGGAGCATATATCAGGGCGTCTGAAGTGTAAAACTCCTTCTTCCTGTTCCTGGGAGCAGATATCAGGGCGTCTGAAGTGTAAAACTCCTTCTTCCTGTTCCTGGGAGCATATATCAGGGCGTCTGAGGTGTAAAACTCCTTCTTCCTGTTCCTGGGAGCATATATCAGGGCGTCTGAAGTGTAAAACTCCTTCTTCCTGTTCCTGGGAGCAGATATCAGGGCGTCTGAAGTGTAAAACTCCTTCTTCCTGTTCCTGGGAGCATATATCAGGGCGTCTGAAGTGTAAAACTCCTTCTTCCTGTTCCTGGGAGCATATATCAGGGCGTCTGAGGTGTAAAACTCCTTCTTCCTGCTCCTGGGAGCATATATCAGGGCGTCTGAAGTGTAAAACTCCTTCTTCCTGTTCCTGGGAGCATATATCAGGGCGTCTGAAGTGTAAAACTCCTTCTTCCTGTTCCTGGGAGCATATATCAGGGCGTCTGAAGTGTAAAACTCCTTCTTCCTGCTCCTGGGAGCATATATCAGGGCGTCTGAGGTGTAAAACTCCTTCTTCCTGTTCCTGGGAGCAGATATCAGGGCGTCTGAGGTGTAAAACTCCTTCTTCCTGTTCCTGGGAGCATATATCAGGGCGTCTGAAGTGTAAAACTCCTTCTTCCTGTTCCTGGGAGCAGATATCAGGGCGTCTGAAGTGTAAAACTCCTTCTTCCTGTTCCTGGGAGCATATATCAGGGCGTCTGAGGTGTAAAACTCCTTCTTCCTGTTCCTGGGAGCATATATCAGGGCGTCTGAGGTGTAAAACTCCTTCTTCCTGTTCCTGGGAGCATATATCAGGGCGTCTGAAGTGTAAAACTCCTTCTTCCTGCTCCTGGGAGCATATATCAGGGCGTCTGAGGTGTAAAACTCCTTCTTCCTGTTCCTGGGAGCAGATATCAGGGCGTCTGAGGTGTAAAACTCCTTCTTCCTGTTCCTGGGAGCATATATCAGGGCGTCTGAAGTGTAAAACTCCTTCTTCCTGTTCCTGGGAGCAGATATCAGGGCGTCTGAAGTGTAAAACTCCTTCTTCCTGTTCCTGGGAGCATATATCAGGGCGTCTGAAGTGTAAAACTCCTTCTTCCTGTTCCTGGGAGCATATATCAGGGCGTCTGAAGTGTAAAACTCCTTCTTCCTGCTCCTGGGAGCATATATCAGGGCGTCTGAAGTGTAAAACTCCTTCTTCCTGCTCCTGGGAGCATATATCAGGGCGTCTGAAGTGTAAAACTCCTTCTTCCTGCTCCTGGGAGCATATATCAGGGCGTCTGAAGTCACCAGCAGGTGTAAAACTCCCCAAAAACACAACCCTGGTATTTATTTAGTTCCCTTTGTTTGAAAGTTCCTCATTGAACGAGCCGTTCTGATTTTCATTACAAAACCTTTGATAAGCCCCGCCCACTCACATCCACCCTGCTAACGGTTCACATGCATTACTACAAGTTACGCTGTGCACATCTCCGACTTGGTCCATTACTGTTGATGAGAAAGCATCGTTTGCTAGTATCTGCTGCTAAATTACAGCTAACTGATAACTTACGGCTAACTGCTAACCCACAGCTAACTGATAACTTTCAGCTAACTGCTAACTTACAGCTAACTGCTAACTTACAGCTAACTGCTAACTTTCAGCTAACTGCTAACTTACAGCTAACTGCTAACTTTCAGCTAACTGCTAACTTACAGCTAACTGCTAACTTACAGCTAACTGCTGTCACTTTCTTTTCAGAAACTTCCTCATTGCAGCTTTTGAAAGAGCTCAGAAAGTTGAGTCAAATTGTTCAGAGGGGCAGAATATGCCACCTTTGATTTTTCTCCAGTTCAGGTCGTGACTGTCTGTGTTTTCAGGGCCGTGATGGCGCAGATGGTTTTGGACGTGAAGGACTCAAAGGTCCAAAGGTAAAAGCTGATTTGAACACTGTAAATGGGCTCAGAAAAGTGAATGAATGCTTGTTTTTTTCAGTTATTGTGATTGTATTTGTTATTGTAATATGAAACTGTTCCTTAATGGTAAACTGCAGCATAAGAAGATAAGTCTCCTATCGGAGCTCCTGCAGAAGCCTGAATGATTGCAGGATCCAGGATCTTATTATTTACATTTTTTTTCCATGTCAGATGTGGGCTGGAACTATAAAGGGGTATTTCCTGTGTTTATAATAAAATGGCTGGACAGAAATGTTTGGAAATCATCCTTTGTGAAATACTTTCTTCTCACTGTCTCCTTTCAGGGAGATCCTGGTTTTCCTGGTTATCCTGGTAAATCGGTGAGTCCAAGAACTGGAACCTTTTTGACATCACAGCTCAGAAAAGAGAAGCAAGAAGCTCGTTGAAGTTCAGACTGTTGGATCGAATGTTTTCTTGTGTTCAGGGCGAAGACGGTCAGGAGGGAACCAAAGGATATCCGGGACGTAAAGGGAGCCCAGGTCGAGCGGTGAGTGTCAGGCATCTTAATCATAAGTGCTTTTGCCTTTTTACTTATGTCTGTTTGTTGTTTTATTCATTCAGGGCAACTCAGGCTGGTCAGGAGAGTCAGGAGTGCCTGGGGAGCCAGGTCATCCAGGTCACAAGGTCAGTTAAACAACATTTTAAACCTGGAAATGTCTCATGTAGTTATTTGAGCTTCAGTAAGAGCAGCAGTATGAAGTGACAGCTCTTATCTTTCTCTGTGCTTTTCAAGGGTCCCAAAGGTCCTCCTGGAGAAAGAAGAAAGACTGTAAGTCCATCTTAAATCCACCTCACCAGCCAACATTTAGCAAAAGAAGAGACGTACTGATCATCTTTTGTGTTGTCAGGAGTGCGACCTTATCAACTTCATCAGAGAAAATTGTGGTGAGTGTATATTCATGAATGAGTTATTTCATTTTAAAATGCTGAAAGGTGTGAAAGAAAAGGCAGTTTGATCTTGTTGTGTGAAGTCTACGTCACAGACTAAACTCTAAATGTTATGTTCCTCCTTCACAGTTTGTTCCAAGGGTATGTATGTCTTTGTTTTCTCAGCCAGATAAAGTTGGTGAGTAACGTGGTTACCTTGTTGTTCTTATATGCCAAAACATCATCCAGAAAGTTGTTGGGAGTTATTGCAAAAGTTACCTAAAGTTACCCAAAGTTACCTGAAGCTAATCAAAGTTACCTAAAGTTACCCGAAAGCTAATCAAAGTTACCTAAAGTTACCCAAAGCTAACCAAAGTTACCCAAAGCTAACCAAAGTTACCCAAAGTTACCTAAAGTTACCCGAAGCTAATCAAAGTTACCTAAAGTTACCCGAAGCTAATCAAAGTTACCTAAAGTTACCCAAAGCTAACCAAAGTTACCCAAAGTTACCTAAAGTTACCCAAAGCTAATCAAAGTTACCTAAAGTTACCCAAAGCTAATCAAAGTTACCTAAAGTTACCCAAAGTTACCTAAAGTTACCCAAAGCTAATCAAAGTTACCCAAAGTTACCTGAAGCTAATCAAAGTTACTTAAAGTTACCCGAAGCTAATCAAAGTTACCTAAAGTTACCCAAAGCTAACCAAAGTTACCCAAAGTTACCCGAAGCTAATCAAAGTTACCTAAAGTTACCCGAAGCTAATCAAAGTTACCCAAAGTTACCTAAAGTTACCCAAAGCTAATCAAAGTTACCTAAAGTTACCCAAAGCTAATCAAAGTTACCTAAAGTTACCTAAAGTTACCCGAAGCTAATCAAAGTTACCCAAAGTTACCTAAAGTTACCCAAGGCTAATCAAAGTTACCCAAAGTTACCTTAAGTTACCCAAAGCTAATCAAAGTTACCTAAAGTTACCCGAAGCTAATCAAAGTTACCTAAAGTTACCCAAAGCTAATCAAAGTTACCTAAAGTTACCTAAAGTTACCCAAAGCTAATCAAAGTTACCTAAAGTTACCCGAAGCTAATCAAAGTTACCTAAAGTTACCCAAAGCTAATCAAAGTTACCCAAAGTTACCTAAAGTTACCCAAAGCTAATCAAAGTTACCTAAAGTTACCCAAAGCTAATCAAAGTTACCCAAAGTTACCTAAAGTTACCCAAAATTAATCAAAGTTACCCAAAGTTACCTAAAGTTACCCAAAGTTAATCAAAGTTACCTAAAGTTACCCAAAGCTAATCAAAGTTACCCAAAGTTACCTAAAGTTACCCAAAGCTAATCAAAGTTACCTAAAGTTACCCAAAGCTAATCAAAGTTACCCAAAGCTAATCAAAGTTACCTAAAGTTACCCAAAGCTAATCAAAGTTACCCAAAGCTAATCAAAGTTACCCAAAGTTACCTAAAGTTACCCAAAGCTAATCAAAGTTACCTAAAGTTACCCAAAGCTAATCAAAGTTACCCAAAGCTAATCAAAGTTACCCAAAGTTACCTAAAGTTACCCAAAGTTACCTAAAGTTACCCAAAACTAATCAAAGTTACCTAAAGTTACCCAAAGTTACCCAAAGTTACCTAAAGTTACCCAAAGCTAATCAAAGTTACCCAAAGTTACCTAAAGTTACCTAAAGTTACCCAAAACTAATCAAAGTTACCTAAAGTTACCTAAAGTTACCCAAAGCTAATCAAAGTTACCTAAAGTTACCCAAAACTAATCAAAGTTACCCAAAGTTACCTAAAGTTACCCAAAGTTACCTAAAGTTACCCAAAACTAATCAAAGTTACCTAAAGTTACCTAAAGTTACCTAAAGTTACCTAAAGTTACCCAAAGCTAATCAAAGTTACCTAAAGTTACCCAAAACTAATCAAAGTTACCCAAAGTTACCTAAAGTTACCCAAAGTTACCTAAAGTTACCCAAAACTAATCAAAGTTACCCAAAGTTACCCAAAGTTACCCAAAGTTACCCAAAGTTACCCAAAGTTATCTTTGACCTTCTCTGGTGCTTCGTGGATATTTTATAACTTGTGCTTCACTGACTCAGAGCTGGTTTCAGACTCAGTCTGAGCATTTCTTTTTATTTGTGCAGCACTTTGAGAAAAGTCTCTGCTTTCCCAACATCCCTCTGTGCAGGTAAGTCGCTCTGCCCGGCCTACCCCACCGAGCTGCTCTTTGCTTTGGACATGTCAAACGACGTGACCTCGGCCGTCTTCGACCGGCAGCGCCGGGCCCTGGTCTCCCTGCTGGATGACATCACCATCGCCGGGAGCAACTGTCTGTCGGGCGCCCGCATTGCTGTGGTGGCGTACAACAGCCACACCAAGCACCTGATCCGCTTCCATGAGCATCGCAGCATCAAAACGCTGAAGGAAGCCGTGGAGAACATCCCCTGGGAGCGCGCCACGTACCAGCGCCACCTCGGCAGCGCCATGAACTTTGTGGGTCAGAACATCTTTAAACGTGTCAGATCTGGGCTGATGATGAGGAAGGTGGCCATCTTCTTTGCCAACGGGCCGTCCCAGGACACTGAGGAGATCATGGGGGCCATGATGAGGTACCGGGCTCTCAACATTGTCCCAGCAGTCGTCTCTCTGAGGAACGCTCCCAGGATTAGTCAAGCGATGGAGGTAGGTCTGATAACTGGATCCCTTCACGTCACCACGATGAATACCAAGATTTAAAGAGCAGAAGAAGAGAGGGGAGCAGTCTGCAGAAGAACAGCAGCTGCAGGGAACTGAAAGTTACTGAAATTCTGCATCCAGTAGTGAAACTGGCCTTTTTGGGCAGTTTCAGGTGAACATGGTGGACCAAAGAAGGAGCAAACAGTTGTTAGATCAATCCAAAAGACAAGCCCAGGTCAGAAAAATCAGTCATTCTGACATAAACTCAGACTTTTATTTCATTACAGACAGTTTGAAGCCAAGATCGTTCATGTTTCATCTCATCAACTTCATTTATTTCTGCTTTTCTCAGAACAAAAAGTTGTTCTTTTTTTCCCCCTTGTCCTGTTCAGCTTCATGGCAGCAGAATTGTAGTCTGAATACCTTTGATGCCAAACAGATTTGCTTTGCCAAGGGAAGTTTTATAAATGTAAAGCTCCCCTTGATGCCCATTTATTTATTTCTGTTTACAATATATAACATGTAATAGAACTGAACCGGACCGGGGGACAAGGAAAGAAGAAGAAACAGAACAAAAGGTTGTTCTGAGGTTTGTTTAATGGGACGAACATTTAGCTCCTCCGAGCTAACCAGTTTCTCTCTGAAGTTATCTTCTTTTTTAAATCGTTTCTAGCAGCTGCAGAAGCCTCTGCAGGCCGATGAAATGTTTAAAGATCGTCTGCGTGTGAAGAGGCTTCACTCTTTGAGTAGTTCCCCGCTGCTGTTCATGCATCAGATCTGTAGCTCTGAGATCAGGATTTCTGCTCAAATGCAGACAGTTCCAGCTTCTCTTCTTTATCCATCAATAACCAACATTTCTGCCCATCCTCTGATGTTCAGACTGCTGCTGTTAATGTTGCTTTATTCAGTAGCTGCTGATAAAAAGTGTCTGTAGCTTCTCACCAACACGTCTTCAGTCTCACATTATAAAAGCTGAGCTTAAAACAGCTGAAAAGCAGAGCTCAGTCCAAGCTGAGTCTCCTTTCTGCCTCCTCTTACGTTTTCTCTGTAAAGTGTCAGAAGGAAATTATTCCTTTTCATTTAGTTCTGATTTACAGTTTCCCACCAAACTGAGATGCTTGCACATCTTTTTCAGTGGATGTTTGATTTAATGCAGATTAGGGAGGACATTTCTGAGGACTTTCAAACACATGAACTCACTCCTACTTAAGCTGGAAGTATTTCTCCTTCATGCTAGATCTGTTCCCACTTTAACTGCTGATCATAAATCAAACATACAGAGGAGCTGTGTCTGCAGGCTGCAGATGGATTTATGGGGAGTTAACGCTGTTTCTTTGCAGGTGGATGATTCGAGGAACTTCATCTTCACAGTGTTGGGGAGGCAGCAGGACATGTCAGCTGACCTGCAGAGGGTCAAGAACTGCGTCATCTGTCACGGTGAGTCTGGAGCTGATATCATAAATCTTTCACTATAACCTTTTACTTTGGGATATTTAGCCTCTAATGCAGCCTAATCCTGAAATGTAGAAAGCTTTGCTTTCAGCTTCTTCATCTGATCTCAGCCCAACAGTAAAATCAGGTCTGAGGGGAAGAAGATCAAACTTTTTTTAAATGTTAGTTAATGTTGATCTTTTAACAGATTTATGCTGTCAGATAAGACAGCAAATTCTTCTCGGTTCTGTTCATCTTGAATGACGAGCCGTCCCCTGACTGGCTGCTGTTTCCTCAGACCCCTGCAGACGCTCGGAGGAGTGTGCCTTCATCCCAGAAGAGTTGGCGCCCCAGCAGGTGGATGTGGACCTGGTCGTGCTGCTGGACGGCTCCAGGGAGATGAGGGCCGACGAGTACAGCGGAGCTCTGGAGCTGCTGGGTTCTGTGGTGGAGCAGCTGGCCGTGAGTCCTCAGCCCCGCAGAGCCAGAAACAACGCCCGAGTGGCTGTGGTCCAGCAGGGCTCCAGCGAGACCCCCAAGCTGGAGTTCGACCTGCTGACCTACCAGAGACAGGAAGCCATGAGGGAGCACCTGATGCAGAAGACGAAGCAGCAGGGCGGCTCCTCGGTGCTGGGACTGACGCTGGACTACACCCTGAGGGAGGTGCTGCTGAAGGCCGGCTCAGCCAGGAAGAAGGCTGTGCTGGCTGTGGTGGCCACCCAGACGGCCTACAGGGACCAGGCCCTGCTGCGCTACATCTCCCAGAAAGCCAAGTGTGAAGGGGTGGCGCTGTTTGTGGTGACAGTCGGCGGCCGCTACAACCGGACGCAGGCGGAGGAGCTGGCCAGTCTGCCTCTGCAGCAGCACCTGATCCACCTGGACAAGCTGAAGGCCGAGGACCAGGGCTACGCCCAGCGCTACTTCAGAGTCTTCCTCTCTGCCCTCAGCAGTAAGAACACACTCAGGTCACAGTGAGAAAGGCTCAGGTGTAACTCAGCCGAGCTTTTCCAGCTGGAACACATCCAAACATCTGCCTAAAAAAGCTCCGTCTGAGGAGTTCAGTCAGTAATGTGATTGGTAGAACATGGTTAATGACTCTGCTGCATCATGGGTACTGCGTCACCACATGAATGTGTTTGGTTGTTTCAGAGGGAATGAACTCATATCCACACACACTCAGCCTCTCAGCGTTTCCCTTGTTCTTTGTTTTCAGCCACAAACACAAAGCTTTTCTGTCTCGGTTCGTTTTAGAGGGAGTGAACTCGTATCCTCCACCTTCTGTAAAACCAACCTGCCTCAAGTTGCCCAGGCCAGATGACTCCGTCATCATCAGCAGGTAACGGATTCAAACACAGCATTCACATGGGTTTGTCTCCTCAAAGCTGAGCAGGATGAGCAGAAGCAGCAGGTCTGTGAGCATCTTCCACCCAAAATGTCCGCCTGAGATCATTCAGGAAGATAAAGGTGCTGGAATATTTGCTTCAGATATGTGTCCTGCCTTCATTTAGCCTTTATTACAGGTGTTTCACTTTCCTCCTTCAAGCATCCGCTTCCCTGCTGTCAATCAAAAGGACGTGAAGTGTGACATCATCACATCAGCCCCTTCAGCCACAGTTTCCCAGCGTCGACAAACCAAAATTCAGAGACTAATCTGCAGGATTCACGATAAAACTGAAGCATCTGTGGCGGTTCTAAAGCGAGTCTTTGAATGCTGCAGAAGGGTTCAGGATCATTTCTCCTTCAGCTGTTGAAGGTTCTGATCCGTTCTCATAGGAAAGACTGTAATTACCATCAGGACATTGTGTTTGTGTCCAGGCCCGACATGGAGGTCGGTGATGAGCCGCAGACTGAAGTCCTGAGTCAGACGGACCCGCTCAGCGGGGGAGGAGGACGGCGCTCGGATCCAGTCGCCGACCTCGACGGTAACACAAAGCTGTGATGGTGCTGCTTCTGTTTCAGGTCAGGAGTGAAGTCCTGAGAGGAATGTGAGCGTCGGCTCTGAACTTTCACGTTCCTCCTCTGAGATCAGACACATGTTGGGTTTCTCTCTGCTTGGATTTCATCTCTCTGCATGTTTAAACCCACAGGATTCCTCTGATAATTACTGCTGAGAGGACAGAAGCTCCCTGACTTTATTTCAGTTTCCTTTCCACCTTTGAACTGCAGATCACAGATTCAAGCTGAATCTAACCTCGTGCCGTGAGTCAGACGCTGCAGTGCTTTACAGAGCAGGCTGTGGAGCACAGTTCTGTCCGAGTTAAACACCAGAAAAAGGTTTACTTCAGTCAGACGTGTGGCAGAAAACCGCCGCTAACTGCTGAGGAAGACGTCTGACACCTCAGGGATCAGCTATGTTCTTAACTCCTGTTTCCTTCTTGCTTCCATCCAGACGTCTGTCTCCTCAGCAAAGACCAGGGCAGCTGCCACAAATACACCATGAAGTGGTTCTACAGTAGCAGCAGCGCCAAATGCCTTCGCTTCTGGTACGGCGGCTGTGGAGGAAACAAAAACCGCTTCAGGACGCAGAAGGAGTGCGAGGACCTGTGTGTGAGGAGGAGTTGAGGCAGCTCAAAGCTGACTCAGCATCTTCAAGGACAACACGACAACGACCTTTGAAGCATCTTCTGCTCCCGGCCGTCGGTTACTGTCAGTTCGACACATCGGAGAACATTTCAGGACTGTGGTGCAAGAAAAGGCGGTCCGATGCAGCAGCTCTTTGGATTTAATCAGTTGTGCCCTTTTGTTTGACTTATTTTAGCAGTAAGTTCATGGAGAGGGATTGGGTGGCCTCTAAAGGACGTTTCAGTCCAGCCACGGCGCCTCAGAGGAAAGAAAATCTGCCGTTTAATCCGAGTCTTGGACTAAAATTGACTTTAAATGTTTTGTTTTACTTTTACTGAGCTCTGACAGGCAGAAACAGCAGTTATTCACACAGCAGCACACGGTGAAACTGAGCAAAGCTTCCACCAGGCCGTTTCCCACAGCTGGGGATGATCCACTGATTATCTGTTAGGTGCTTCTCCTGAGCCTCCACCAGCGCCGGCTCCTCATTGGGCGGATAAAGCCGACCTCAGCGGGGATTTAGCCTCTGACACCCGTCAGAATTTTGTCCTTTTTGCTGCACCGTGAGGACTTAAAATCCAGCTGCTGCTGCATCCGAGGAGCAGTCTGGGCCGTCCACGGCTTCCTACAACACCACCAAAACACTTGCTTCATAGTTTGTTCTCTGTTGTTTTTGTACTTCGATAAAATGTGGTAGTTCCTTTTCTAAAATGTGCATTTCAAATAAAAAACTAAAAGTCAAACATCGTGTGTCGTGTCGGATTTGTACCCAACTCCAGAACCTTCTCTCAGAGACCAAAAATAGGTCTGAGGTTTGATTTTAGGCTCAGTAAAGTGACTTTGCTGCCTGAAGTTAATGTTCATGTTTCCCACTGAAGTGAGAGGCCGTCGGTTTGGATTATTTCTACTAAAAATGAACGATTAGATGAATGAACTTTATGTGAAATGAGTTGATCGCAGCAGAGTTTTTCTGTTGGAAGATCCATTCTTACACGTAACGTGATGATTTTGTCAGTCAAAACCACAACAAAGTCGTTTTTATTTCTTTTTTTAGCCCATCAACAAGCTGCGGGTCACAGCAACGTCACCCTGCTGCAGACGGTTCATTCAAATATAAATGTGTTATAAATCTAACATGTTCAAAGACAGCAAATGGAAGCAAAACGAGCTCAGTTGGGAAACTGTTATAATGAATAAATTTAAACACAATTATTACTGTAATCTGATTACTTTTTAAAATATTACTGTAATCTGATTACTTTTTAAAAGATTACTGTAATCTGATTAATTTTAAAATATGACTGTAATCTGATTACTTTAATTCCTTACCTTCCTTACTGACCGAGTGAAGAAGTTTCAGCCTAGATTTATCTGCGAGCCAGATACAGTCATGAGAAGAGCTGCATCTGGCAGGCCAACGCCTGGATTAGGGTACGGAAACATCTGAGTACGTGACACAGATGGACAGAGTATGTGGCCACAAATCAGAAGCGCAGGAAGACTTGTTGAGCTTTTTTCAGGAGTTATTTCTAAGTCATCACTGATATGTTTTCAGTCCAGTAACTCTGCTGGGTCTCCTGAAAACGGTCTCAGGAAATAATGAAGGCGCCAATCTGATTTGAACTCACAACCTTCTGATCTGTAGTCAGAAGCGCTACCATTGCGCCACAGAGTCACACGAAGCTGTTTGGTGGACCTCTGGTGTGAAGATCAGCAGTATGATGTCTGCTGATGAACATCTGGTGAAAGAATATTTAGCGCAGCCACCCATGCAACATCTTCCTGCTTAGCCACAAAACTTCTCACACACAGAAGTGTGTTTCCATACAAAGAAGTGTTATTGAAGCAGATTACAGTAATCTTTTTAAAAGTAATCAGATTACAGTAATTATTTTTAAAGTAATCAGATTACAGTAATCTTTTTAAAAGTAATCAGATTACAGTAATATTTTTAAAAGTAATCAGATTACAGCTCAGGAGGAAGAGCAGTCACCCAGGTCGGTGGTTCGACTCTGGCTTCCCCAGGATACATGTCGAAGCGTCCTTGGGCAAGAGCGCAGCTAAAGATCGGCCAATCAGAGTGAGAGTACTTACCAATCAGAGCGCAGCTAAAAATCGGCCAATCAGAGTGAGAGTACAGACCGACCAATCAGAGCGCAGCTAAAAATCGGCCAATCAGAGTGAGAGTCCAGACTGACCAATCAGAGCGCAGTCACCCACCAATCGGAAGGTCGGTGGTTCGACTCTGGCTTCCCCAGGCTACATGTCGAAGCGTCCTTGGGCAAGACACTGAACCCCACGTTGCTCCCCCAGTGTATCATTGGGGGTATGAATGTGTGTGAATGCTTAGAAAGCACGTAGTTATATCCTAAGACGTGCTGTATGAATGTGTGTGAGTGGGGTGAATGCGGCATGTAGTGAAGCGCTTTGAGTGGTCAGCTAGACTAGAAAAGCGCTATACAAGTACAAGTCCATTTACAGTAATAGTTTTTAAAAGTAATCAGATCAGCCAATCAGAGTGCAGCTAAAGATCGGCCAATCAGATTGAGAGTACAGACTGACCAATCAGAGCGTAATCAGATTAAAGTAATATTTTTAAAAAGTAATCAGATTACAGTAATAGTTTTTAAAAGTAATCAGATCGGCCAATCAGAGTGCAGCTAAAGATCGGCCAATCAGATTGAGAGTACAGACAAACCAATCAGAGCGCAGCTAAAAATCGGCCAGTGAGAGTCCAGACCGACCAATCAGAACGCAGCTAAAGATCGGCCAATCAGAGTGAGAGTACAGACTGACCAATCAGAGTGAGAGTACAGACTGACCAATCAGAGCGTAGCTAAAAATCGGCCAGTGAGAGTACAGACTCACCAATCAGAGCGCAGCTAAAGATCGGCCAATCAGAGTGAGAGTACAGACCGACCAATCAGAGTGAGAGTACAGACTGACCAATCAGAGCGTAATCAGATTACAGTAATATTTTTTAAAAGTAATCAGATTACAGTAATATTTTAAAAAGTAATCAGATTACAGTAATAGTTTTTAAAAGTAATCAGATCGGCCAATCAGAGTGCAGCTAAAGATCGGCCAATCAGATTGAGAGTACAGACAAACCAATCAGAGCGCAGCTAAAAATCGGCCAGTGAGAGTCCAGACCGACCAATCAGAACGCAGCTAAAGATCGGCCAATCAGAGTGAGAGTACAGACCGACCAATCAGAGTGAGAGTACAGACCGACCAATCAGAGTGAGAGTACAGACTGACCAATCAGAGCGTAGCTAAAAATCGGCCAATCAGAGTGAGAGGACCGACCGACCAATCCGAGAACAGCTATAAATCAGCCAATGGTCAGTCCTTAGTCTCACTTCAGTCTCACTCAGAGCTATAGAGTAATCACACTTTAAAAGTAATCAGATTACAGTAATCTTTTAAAAAGTAATCAGATTACAGTAATTATTTTTTAAAAGTAATCAGATTACAGTAATATTTTAAAAAGTAATCAGATTACAGTAATAGTTTTTAAAAGTAATCAGATCGGCCAATCAGAGTGCAGCTAAAGATCGGCCAATCAGATTGAGAGTACAGACATACTAATCAGAGCGCAGCTAAAAATCGGCCAGTGAGAGTCCAGACCGACCAATCAGAACGCAGCTAAAGATCGGCCAATCAGAGTGAGAGTGCAGACTGACCAATCAGAACGCAGCTACAGATCGGCCAATCAGAGTGAGAGTGCAGACTGACCAATCAGAACGCAGCTACAGATCGGCCAATCAGACCAGACCGACCAATCAGAACGCAGCAGTAATCTTATTAAAGTAATCAGATTACAGTAATATTTTTAAAAGTAAGCAGATTACAGTAATCTTTTTAAAAGTAATCAGATTACAGTAATAGTTTTTAAAAGTAATCAGATTACAGTAATATTTTAAAAAGTAATCAGATTACAGTAATAGTTTTTAAGAGTAATCAGATTACAGTAATATTTGTAAAGTAATCAGATTACAGTAAGCTTTTAAAAAGTAATCAGATTACAGTAATGTTTTTTAAAGTAATCAGATTACAGTAATGTTTTAAAAAGTAATCAGATTACAGTAATCTCATCAATAACCTTATTACTGTAATAAGTCTGTGAAACAGTCTATGAAACACTTGATAGTGGCTGATGTTGCGTAGGTTAACATCTGTCTGCTGATGAACATCTGGTGAAAGAATATTTAGCGCAGCCACCCATGCAACATCTTCCTGCTTAGCCACAAAACTTCTCACACACAGAAGTGTGTTTCCATACAAAGAAGTGTTATTGAAGCAGATTACAGTAATCTTTTAAAAAGTAATCAGATTACAGTAATTATTTTTAAAGTAATCAAATTACAGTAATCTTTTAAAAAGTAATCAGATTACAGTAATATTTTAAAAAGTAATCAGATTACTGACCCTGAAGCACTTAGCTGTCGGTCTCACTCCAGCTGGGACAGATGTGGTGTACCACAGTGTTGATAGTGTAGTGGTGAGCATAGCTGCCTTCCAAGCAGTTGATCCGAGTTCGATTCCCGGGTAACGCAGCAACAGTTTTCAGGAGACCCAGCAGAGTTACTGGGTTGAAAACCTATATGTAATGAAACCTATATGTAATGACGTAGAAATAACTAATAAAAATAGCTTAAATAATGAAAAGAATAATATATATCAGCATATCACAGTGAGAGCACCGACTGACCAATTAGAGCGCAGCTAAAAATCGGCCAATCAGAGCGAGAGTACAGACTGACCAATCAGAGCGCAGCTAAAAATCAGCCAATCAGAGTGAGAGTACAGACTGACCAATCAGAGCGCAGCTAAAAATCAGCCAATCAGAGTGAGAGTACAGACTGACCAATCAGAGTGAGAGTACAGACTCACCAATCAGAGCGCAGCTAACGATCGGCCAATCAGAGTGAGAGTACAGACCGACCAATCAGAGCGCAGCTAAAAATTGGCCAATCAGAGTGAGAGTCCAGACTGACCAATCAGAGCGTAGCTAAAAATCGGCCAATCAGAGTAATCAGATTACAGCTCAGGAGGAAGAGCAGTCACCCAGGTCGGTGGTTCGACTCTGGCTTCCCCAGGCTACATGTCGAAGCGTCCTTGGGCAAGACACTGAACCCCACGTTGCTGGTATGAATGTGTGTGAATGCTTAGAAAGCACGTAGTTATATCCTAAGACGTGCTGTTTGAGTGGGGTGAATGCGGCATGTAGTGAAGCGCTTTGAGTGGTCAGCGCTATACAAGTACAAGTCCATTTACCATTTACAGTAATAGTTTTTAAAAGTAATCAGATCAGCCAATAAGAGTGCAGCTGACCAATCAGAGCGTAATCAGATTACAGTAATATTTTTAAAAAGTAATCAGATTACAGTAATAGTTTTTAAAAGTAATCAGATCGGCCAATCAGAGTGCAGCTAAAGATCGGCCAATCAGATTGAGAGTACAGACAAACCAATCAGAGCGCAGCTAAAAATCGGCCAGTGAGAGTCCAGACCGACCAATCAGAACGCAGCTAAAGATCGGCCAATCAGAGTGAGAGTACAGACTGACCAATCAGAGTGAGAGTACAGACTGACCAATCAGAGCGTAGCTAAAAATCGGCCAGTGAGAGTACAGACTCACCAATCAGAGCGCAGCTAAAGATCGGCCAATCAGAGTGAGAGTACAGACCGACCAATCAGAGTGAGAGTACAGACTGACCAATCAGAGCGTAGCTAAAAATCGGCCAATCAGAGTGAGAGGACCGACCGACCAATCCGAGAACAGCTATAAATCAGCCAATGGTCAGTCCTTAGTCTCACTTCAGTCTCACTCAGAGCTATAGAGTAATCACACTTTAAAAGTAATCAGATTACAGTAATCTTTTAAAAAGTAATCAGATTACAGTAATTATTTTTAAAAAGTAATCAGATTACAGTAATATTTTAAAAAGTAATCAGATTACAGTAATAGTTTTTAAAAGTAATCAGATCGGCCAATCAGAGTGCAGCTAAAGATCGGCCAATCAGATTGAGAGTACAGACAAACTAATCAGAGCGCAGCTAAAAATCGGCCAGTGAGAGTCCAGACCGACCAATCAGAACGCAGCTAAAGATCGGCCAATCAGAGTGAGAATGCAGACTGACCAATCAGAACGCAGCTACAGATCGGCCAATCAGATTGAGAGTACAGACAAACCAATCAGAGCGCAGCTAAAAATCGACCAGTGAGAGTCCAGACCGACCAATCAGAACGCAGCTAAACAATTGTGTGTGTGTGTACAAGAAAAATAAAAAGAATAATAATATATATTTATTGTTATTACTATAAATAAGGCATATTATATTATTGATAAATAATGAAAAGAATAATATATATCAACCAATAATATAAAGATCAGCCAATCAGAGTGATCATATTACAGTAATCTTATTAAAGTAATCAGATTACAGTAATATTTTTAAAAGTAAGCAGATTACAGTAATATTTTTAAAGTAATCAGATTACAGTAATAGTTTTTAAGAGTAATCAGATTACAGTAATATTTGTAAAGTAATCAGATTACAGTAAGCTTTTAAAAAGTAATCAGATTACAGTAATATTTTTAAAGTAATCAGATTACAGTAATGTTTTAAAAAGTAATCAGATTACAGTAATATTTTTAAAGTAATCAGATTACTGTAATCTCATCAATAACCTTATTACTGTAATAAGTCTGTGAAACAGTCTATGAAACACTTGATAGTGGCTGATGTTGCGTAGGTTAACATCTGTCTGCTGATGAACATCTGGTGAAAGAATATTTAGCGCAGCCACCCATGCAACATCTTCCTGCTTAGCCACAAAACTTCTCACACACAGAAGTGTGTTTCCATACAAAGAAGTGTTATTGAAGCAGATTACAGTAATCTTTTAAAAAGTAATCAGATTACAGTAATTATTTTTAAAGTAATCAAATTACAGTAATCTTTTAAAAAGTAATCAGATTACAGTAATATTTTAAAAAGTAATCAGATTACTGACCCTGAAGCACTTAGCTGTCGGTCTCACTCCAGCTGGGACAGATGTGGTGTACCACAGTGTTGATAGTGTAGTGGTGAGCATAGCTGCCTTCCAAGCAGTTGATCCGAGTTCGATTCCCGGGTAACGCAGCAACAGTTTTCAGGAGACCCAGCAGAGTTACTGGGTTGAAAACCTATATGTAATGAAACCTATATGTAATGACGTAGAAATAACTAATAAAAATAGCTTAAATAATGAAAAGAATAATATATATCAGCATATCACAGTGAGAGCACCGACTGACCAATTAGAGCGCAGCTAAAAATCGGCCAATCAGAGCGAGAGTACAGACTGACCAATCAGAGCGCAGCTAAAAATCAGCCAATCAGAGTGAGAGTACAGACTGACCAATCAGAGCGCAGCTAAAAATCAGCCAATCAGAGTGAGAGTACAGACTGACCAATCAGAGTGAGAGTACAGACTCACCAATCAGAGCGCAGCTAACGATCGGCCAATCAGAGTGAGAGTACAGACCGACCAATCAGAGCGCAGCTAAAAATTGGCCAATCAGAGTGAGAGTCCAGACTGACCAATCAGAGCGTAGCTAAAAATCGGCCAATCAGAGTAATCAGATTACAGCTCAGGAGGAAGAGCAGTCACCCAGGTCGGTGGTTCGACTCTGGCTTCCCCAGGCTACATGTCGAAGCGTCCTTGGGCAAGACACTGAACCCCACGTTGCTGGTATGAATGTGTGTGAATGCTTAGAAAGCACGTAGTTATATCCTAAGACGTGCTGTATGAATGTGTGTGAGTGGGGTGAATGCGGCATGTAGTGAAGCGCTTTGAGTGGTCAGCTAGACTAGAAAAGCGCTATACAAGTACAAGTCCATTTACCATTTACAGTAATAGTTTTTAAAAGTAATCAGATCAGCCAATCAGAGTGCAGCTGACCAATCAGAGCGTAATCAGATTACAGTAATATTTTAAAAAGTAATCAGATTACAGTAATAGTTTTTAAAAGTAATCAGATCGGCCAATCAGAGTGCAGCTAAAGATCGGCCAATCAGATTGAGAGTACAGACAAACCAATCAGAGCGCAGCTAAAAATCGGCCAGTGAGAGTCCAGACCGACCAATCAGAACGCAGCTAAAGATCGGCCAATCAGAGTGAGAGTACAGACCGACCAATCAGAGTGAGAGTACAGACCGACCAATCAGAGTGAGAGTACAGACTGACCAATCAGAGCGTAGCTAAAAATCGGCCAATCAGAGTGAGAGGACCGACCGACCAATCCGAGAACAGCTATAAATCAGCCAATGGTCAGTCCTTAGTCTCACTTCAGTCTCACTCAGAGCTATAGAGTAATCACACTTTAAAAGTAATCAGATTACAGTAATCTTTTAAAAAGTAATCAGATTACAGTAATTATTTTTTAAAAGTAATCAGATTACAGTAATATTTTAAAAAGTAATCAGATTACAGTAATAGTTTTTAAAAGTAATCAGATCGGCCAATCAGAGTGCAGCTAAAGATCGGCCAATCAGATTGAGAGTACAGACATACTAATCAGAGCGCAGCTAAAAATCGGCCAGTGAGAGTCCAGACCGACCAATCAGAACGCAGCTAAAGATCGGCCAATCAGAGTGAGAGTGCAGACTGACCAATCAGAACGCAGCTACAGATCGGCCAATCAGAGTGAGAGTGCAGACTGACCAATCAGAACGCAGCTACAGATCGGCCAATCAGACCAGACCGACCAATCAGAACGCAGCTAAACAATTGTGTGTGTGTGTACAAGAAAAATAAAAAGAATAATAATATATATTTATTGTTATTACTATAAATAATACATATTATATTATTGATAAATAATGAAAAGAATAATATATATCAACCAATAATATAAAGATCAGCCAATCAGAGTGATCATATTACAGTAATCTTATTAAAGTAATCAGATTACAGTAATATTTTTAAAAGTAAGCAGATTACAGTAATCTTTTTAAAAGTAATCAGATTACAGTAATAGTTTTTAAAAGTAATCAGATTACAGTAATATTTTAAAAAGTAATCAGATTACAGTAATAGTTTTTAAGAGTAATCAGATTACAGTAATATTTGTAAAGTAATCAGATTACAGTAAGCTTTTAAAAAGTAATCAGATTACAGTAATGTTTTTTAAAGTAATCAGATTACAGTAATGTTTTAAAAAGTAATCAGATTACAGTAATCTCATCAATAACCTTATTACTGTAATAAGTCTGTGAAACAGTCTATGAAACACTTGATAGTGGCTGATGTTGCGTAGGTTAACATCTGTCTGCTGATGAACATCTGGTGAAAGAATATTTAGCGCAGCAACCCATGCAACATCTTCCTGCTTAGCCACAAAACTTCTCACACACAGAAGTGTGTTTCCATACAAAGAAGTGTTATTGAAGCAGATTACAGTAATCTTTTAAAAAGTAATCAGATTACAGTAATTATTTTTAAAGTAATCAAATTACAGTAATCTTTTAAAAAGTAATCAGATTACAGTAATATTTTAAAAAGTAATCAGATTACAGTAATCTTTTTAAAAGTAATCAGATTACAGTAATAGTTTAAAAAGTAATCAGATTACAGTAATATTTGTAAAGTAATCAGATTACAGTACGCTTTTAAAAAGTAATCAGATTACAGTAATATTTTAAAAGTAATCAGATTACTGTAATGTTTTAAAAAGTAATCAGATTACAGTAATATTTTTAAAGTAATCAGATTACTGTAATCTCATCAATAACCTTATTACTGTAATAAGTCTGTGAAACAGTCTATGAAACACTTGATAGTGGCTGATGTTGCGTAGGTTAACATCTGTCTGCTGATGAACATCTGGTGAAAGAATATTTAGCGCAGCCACCCATGCAACATCTTCCTGCTTAGCCACAAAACTTCTCACACACAGAAGTGTGTTTCCATACAAAGAAGTGTTATTGAAGCAGATTACAGTAATCTTTTAAAAAGTAATCAGATTACAGTAATTATTTTTAAAGTAATCAAATTACAGTAATCTTTTAAAAAAGTAATCAGATTACAGTAATTATTTTTAAAGTAATCAGATTGCAGTAATCTTTTAAAAAGTAATCAGATTACAGTAATATTTTAAAAAGTAATCAGATTACTGACCCTGAAGCACTTAGCTGTCGGTCTCACTCCAGCTGGGACAGATGTGGTGTACCACAGTGTTGATAGTGTAGTGGTGAGTATAGCTGCCTTCCAAGCAGTTGACCCGAGTTCGATTCCCGGGTAACGCAGCAACAGTTTTCAGGAGACCCAGCAGAGTTACTGGGTTGAAAACATATATGTAATGACGTAGAAATAACTAATAAAAATAGCTTAAATAATGAAAAGAATAATATATATCAGCATATCACAGTGAGAGCACCGACTGACCAATCAGAGCGCAGCTAAAAATGGGCCAGTGAGAGTACAGACTGACCAATCAGAGTGAGAGTACAGACTGACCAATCAGAGCGTAGCTAAAAATCGGCCAATCAGAGTAATCAGATTACAGCTCAGGAGGAAGAGCAGTCACCAAGGTCGGTGGTTCGACTCTGGCTTCCCCAGGATACATGTCGAAGCGTCCTTGGGCAAGACACTGAACCCCACGTTGCTGGTATGAATGTGTGTGAATGCTTAGAAAGCACGTAGTTATATCCTAAGACGTGCTGTTTGAGTGGGGTGAATGCGGCATGTAGTGAAGCGCTTTGAGTGGTCAGCGCTATACAAGTACAAGTCCATTTACCATTTACAGTAATAGTTTTTAAAAGTAATCAGATCAGCCAATAAGAGTGCAGCTGACCAATCAGAGCGTAATCAGATTACAGTAATATTTTTAAAAAGTAATCAGATTACAGTAATAGTTTTTAAAAGTAATCAGATCGGCCAATCAGAGTGCAGCTAAAGATCGGCCAATCAGATTGAGAGTACAGACAAACCAATCAGAGCGCAGCTAAAAATCGGCCAGTGAGAGTCCAGACCGACCAATCAGAACGCAGCTAAAGATCGGCCAATCAGAGTGAGAGTACAGACTGACCAATCAGAGTGAGAGTACAGACTGACCAATCAGAGCGTAGCTAAAAATCGGCCAGTGAGAGTACAGACTCACCAATCAGAGCGCAGCTAAAGATCGGCCAATCAGAGTGAGAGTACAGACCGACCAATCAGAGTGAGAGTACAGACTGACCAATCAGAGCGTAGCTAAAAATCGGCCAATCAGAGTGAGAGGACCGACCGACCAATCCGAGAACAGCTATAAATCAGCCAATGGTCAGTCCTTAGTCTCACTTCAGTCTCACTCAGAGCTATAGAGTAATCACACTTTAAAAGTAATCAGATTACAGTAATCTTTTAAAAAGTAATCAGATTACAGTAATTATTTTTAAAAAGTAATCAGATTACAGTAATATTTTAAAAAGTAATCAGATTACAGTAATAGTTTTTAAAAGTAATCAGATCGGCCAATCAGAGTGCAGCTAAAGATCGGCCAATCAGATTGAGAGTACAGACAAACTAATCAGAGCGCAGCTAAAAATCGGCCAGTGAGAGTCCAGACCGACCAATCAGAACGCAGCTAAAGATCGGCCAATCAGAGTGAGAGTGCAGACTGACCAATCAGAACGCAGCTACAGATCGGCCAATCAGATTGAGAGTACAGACAAACCAATCAGAGCGCAGCTAAAAATCGACCAGTGAGAGTCCAGACCGACCAATCAGAACGCAGCTAAACAATTGTGTGTGTGTGTACAAGAAAAATAAAAAGAATAATAATATATATTTATTGTTATTACTATAAATAAGGCATATTATATTATTGATAAATAATGAAAAGAATAATATATATCAACCAATAATATAAAGATCAGCCAATCAGAGTGATCATATTACAGTAATCTTATTAAAGTAATCAGATTACAGTAATATTTTTAAAAGTAAGCAGATTACAGTAATATTTTTAAAGTAATCAGATTACAGTAATAGTTTTTAAGAGTAATCAGATTACAGTAATATTTGTAAAGTAATCAGATTACAGTAAGCTTTTAAAAAGTAATCAGATTACAGTAATATTTTTAAAGTAATCAGATTACAGTAATGTTTTAAAAAGTAATCAGATTACAGTAATATTTTTAAAGTAATCAGATTACTGTAATCTCATCAATAACCTTATTACTGTAATAAGTCTGTGAAACAGTCTATGAAACACTTGATAGTGGCTGATGTTGCGTAGGTTAACATCTGTCTGCTGATGAACATCTGGTGAAAGAATATTTAGCGCAGCCACCCATGCAACATCTTCCTGCTTAGCCACAAAACTTCTCACACACAGAAGTGTGTTTCCATACAAAGAAGTGTTATTGAAGCAGATTACAGTAATCTTTTAAAAAGTAATCAGATTACAGTAATTATTTTTAAAGTAATCAAATTACAGTAATCTTTTAAAAAGTAATCAGATTACAGTAATATTTTAAAAAGTAATCAGATTACTGACCCTGAAGCACTTAGCTGTCGGTCTCACTCCAGCTGGGACAGATGTGGTGTACCACAGTGTTGATAGTGTAGTGGTGAGCATAGCTGCCTTCCAAGCAGTTGATCCGAGTTCGATTCCCGGGTAACGCAGCAACAGTTTTCAGGAGACCCAGCAGAGTTACTGGGTTGAAAACCTATATGTAATGAAACCTATATGTAATGACGTAGAAATAACTAATAAAAATAGCTTAAATAATGAAAAGAATAATATATATCAGCATATCACAGTGAGAGCACCGACTGACCAATTAGAGCGCAGCTAAAAATCGGCCAATCAGAGCGAGAGTACAGACTGACCAATCAGAGCGCAGCTAAAAATCAGCCAATCAGAGTGAGAGTACAGACTGACCAATCAGAGCGCAGCTAAAAATCAGCCAATCAGAGTGAGAGTACAGACTGACCAATCAGAGTGAGAGTACAGACTCACCAATCAGAGCGCAGCTAACGATCGGCCAATCAGAGTGAGAGTACAGACCGACCAATCAGAGCGCAGCTAAAAATTGGCCAATCAGAGTGAGAGTCCAGACTGACCAATCAGAGCGTAGCTAAAAATCGGCCAATCAGAGTAATCAGATTACAGCTCAGGAGGAAGAGCAGTCACCCAGGTCGGTGGTTCGACTCTGGCTTCCCCAGGCTACATGTCGAAGCGTCCTTGGGCAAGACACTGAACCCCACGTTGCTGGTATGAATGTGTGTGAATGCTTAGAAAGCACGTAGTTATATCCTAAGACGTGCTGTATGAATGTGTGTGAGTGGGGTGAATGCGGCATGTAGTGAAGCGCTTTGAGTGGTCAGCTAGACTAGAAAAGCGCTATACAAGTACAAGTCCATTTACCATTTACAGTAATAGTTTTTAAAAGTAATCAGATCAGCCAATCAGAGTGCAGCTGACCAATCAGAGCGTAATCAGATTACAGTAATATTTTAAAAAGTAATCAGATTACAGTAATAGTTTTTAAAAGTAATCAGATCGGCCAATCAGAGTGCAGCTAAAGATCGGCCAATCAGATTGAGAGTACAGACAAACCAATCAGAGCGCAGCTAAAAATCGGCCAGTGAGAGTCCAGACCGACCAATCAGAACGCAGCTAAAGATCGGCCAATCAGAGTGAGAGTACAGACCGACCAATCAGAGTGAGAGTACAGACCGACCAATCAGAGTGAGAGTACAGACTGACCAATCAGAGCGTAGCTAAAAATCGGCCAATCAGAGTGAGAGGACCGACCGACCAATCCGAGAACAGCTATAAATCAGCCAATGGTCAGTCCTTAGTCTCACTTCAGTCTCACTCAGAGCTATAGAGTAATCACACTTTAAAAGTAATCAGATTACAGTAATCTTTTAAAAAGTAATCAGATTACAGTAATTATTTTTTAAAAGTAATCAGATTACAGTAATATTTTAAAAAGTAATCAGATTACAGTAATAGTTTTTAAAAGTAATCAGATCGGCCAATCAGAGTGCAGCTAAAGATCGGCCAATCAGATTGAGAGTACAGACATACTAATCAGAGCGCAGCTAAAAATCGGCCAGTGAGAGTCCAGACCGACCAATCAGAACGCAGCTAAAGATCGGCCAATCAGAGTGAGAGTGCAGACTGACCAATCAGAACGCAGCTACAGATCGGCCAATCAGAGTGAGAGTGCAGACTGACCAATCAGAACGCAGCTACAGATCGGCCAATCAGACCAGACCGACCAATCAGAACGCAGCTAAACAATTGTGTGTGTGTGTACAAGAAAAATAAAAAGAATAATAATATATATTTATTGTTATTACTATAAATAATACATATTATATTATTGATAAATAATGAAAAGAATAATATATATCAACCAATAATATAAAGATCAGCCAATCAGAGTGATCATATTACAGTAATCTTATTAAAGTAATCAGATTACAGTAATATTTTTAAAAGTAAGCAGATTACAGTAATCTTTTTAAAAGTAATCAGATTACAGTAATAGTTTTTAAAAGTAATCAGATTACAGTAATATTTTAAAAAGTAATCAGATTACAGTAATAGTTTTTAAGAGTAATCAGATTACAGTAATATTTGTAAAGTAATCAGATTACAGTAAGCTTTTAAAAAGTAATCAGATTACAGTAATGTTTTTTAAAGTAATCAGATTACAGTAATGTTTTAAAAAGTAATCAGATTACAGTAATCTCATCAATAACCTTATTACTGTAATAAGTCTGTGAAACAGTCTATGAAACACTTGATAGTGGCTGATGTTGCGTAGGTTAACATCTGTCTGCTGATGAACATCTGGTGAAAGAATATTTAGCGCAGCAACCCATGCAACATCTTCCTGCTTAGCCACAAAACTTCTCACACACAGAAGTGTGTTTCCATACAAAGAAGTGTTATTGAAGCAGATTACAGTAATCTTTTAAAAAGTAATCAGATTACAGTAATTATTTTTAAAGTAATCAAATTACAGTAATCTTTTAAAAAGTAATCAGATTACAGTAATATTTTAAAAAGTAATCAGATTACAGTAATCTTTTTAAAAGTAATCAGATTACAGTGATAGTTTAAAAAGTAATCAGATTACAGTAATATTTGTAAAGTAATCAGATTACAGTACGCTTTTAAAAAGTAATCAGATTACAGTAATATTTTAAAAGTAATCAGATTACTGTAATGTTTTAAAAAGTAATCAGATTACAGTAATATTTTTAAAGTAATCAGATTACTGTAATCTCATCAATAACCTTATTACTGTAATAAGTCTGTGAAACAGTCTATGAAACACTTGATAGTGGCTGATGTTGCGTAGGTTAACATCTGTCTGCTGATGAACATCTGGTGAAAGAATATTTAGCGCAGCCACCCATGCAACATCTTCCTGCTTAGCCACAAAACTTCTCACACACAGAAGTGTGTTTCCATACAAAGAAGTGTTATTGAAGCAGATTACAGTAATCTTTTAAAAAGTAATCAGATTACAGTAATTATTTTTAAAGTAATCAAATTACAGTAATCTTTTAAAAAAGTAATCAGATTACAGTAATTATTTTTAAAGTAATCAGATTGCAGTAATCTTTTAAAAAGTAATCAGATTACAGTAATATTTTAAAAAGTAATCAGATTACTGACCCTGAAGCACTTAGCTGTCGGTCTCACTCCAGCTGGGACAGATGTGGTGTACCACAGTGTTGATAGTGTACTGGTGAGTATAGCTGCCTTCCAAGCAGTTGACCCGAGTTCGATTCCCGGGTAACGCAGCAACAGTTTTCAGGAGACCCAGCAGAGTTACTGGGTTGAAAACATATATGTAATGACGTAGAAATAACTAATAAAAATAGCTTAAATAATGAAAAGAATAATATATATCAGCATATCACAGTGAGAGCACCGACTGACCAATCAGAGCGCAGCTAAAAATGGGCCAGTGAGAGTACAGACTGACCAATCAGAGTGAGAGTACAGACTGACCAATCAGAGCGTAGCTAAAAATCGGCCAATCAGAGTAATCAGATTACAGCTCAGGAGGAAGAGCAGTCACCAAGGTCGGTGGTTCGACTCTGGCTTCCCCAGGATACATGTCGAAGCGTCCTTGGGCAAGACACTGAACCCCACGTTGCTGGTATGAATGTGTGTGAATGCTTAGAAAGCACGTAGTTATATCCTAAGACGTGCTGTTTGAGTGGGGTGAATGCGGCATGTAGTGAAGCGCTTTGAGTGGTCAGCGCTATACAAGTACAAGTCCATTTACCATTTACAGTAATAGTTTTTAAAAGTAATCAGATCAGCCAATAAGAGTGCAGCTGACCAATCAGAGCGTAATCAGATTACAGTAATATTTTTAAAAAGTAATCAGATTACAGTAATAGTTTTTAAAAGTAATCAGATCGGCCAATCAGAGTGCAGCTAAAGATCGGCCAATCAGATTGAGAGTACAGACAAACCAATCAGAGCGCAGCTAAAAATCGGCCAGTGAGAGTCCAGACCGACCAATCAGAACGCAGCTAAAGATCGGCCAATCAGAGTGAGAGTACAGACTGACCAATCAGAGTGAGAGTACAGACTGACCAATCAGAGCGTAGCTAAAAATCGGCCAGTGAGAGTACAGACTCACCAATCAGAGCGCAGCTAAAGATCGGCCAATCAGAGTGAGAGTACAGACCGACCAATCAGAGTGAGAGTACAGACTGACCAATCAGAGCGTAGCTAAAAATCGGCCAATCAGAGTGAGAGGACCGACCGACCAATCCGAGAACAGCTATAAATCAGCCAATGGTCAGTCCTTAGTCTCACTTCAGTCTCACTCAGAGCTATAGAGTAATCACACTTTAAAAGTAATCAGATTACAGTAATCTTTTAAAAAGTAATCAGATTACAGTAATTATTTTTAAAAAGTAATCAGATTACAGTAATATTTTAAAAAGTAATCAGATTACAGTAATAGTTTTTAAAAGTAATCAGATCGGCCAATCAGAGTGCAGCTAAAGATCGGCCAATCAGATTGAGAGTACAGACAAACTAATCAGAGCGCAGCTAAAAATCGGCCAGTGAGAGTCCAGACCGACCAATCAGAACGCAGCTAAAGATCGGCCAATCAGAGTGAGAGTGCAGACTGACCAATCAGAACGCAGCTACAGATCGGCCAATCAGATTGAGAGTACAGACAAACCAATCAGAGCGCAGCTAAAAATCGACCAGTGAGAGTCCAGACCGACCAATCAGAACGCAGCTAAACAATTGTGTGTGTGTGTACAAGAAAAATAAAAAGAATAATAATATATATTTATTGTTATTACTATAAATAAGGCATATTATATTATTGATAAATAATGAAAAGAATAATATATATCAACCAATAATATAAAGATCAGCCAATCAGAGTGATCATATTACAGTAATCTTATTAAAGTAATCAGATTACAGTAATATTTTTAAAAGTAAGCAGATTACAGTAATATTTTTAAAGTAATCAGATTACAGTAATAGTTTTTAAGAGTAATCAGATTACAGTAATATTTGTAAAGTAATCAGATTACAGTAAGCTTTTAAAAAGTAATCAGATTACAGTAATATTTTTAAAGTAATCAGATTACAGTAATGTTTTAAAAAGTAATCAGATTACAGTAATATTTTTAAAGTAATCAGATTACTGTAATCTCATCAATAACCTTATTACTGTAATAAGTCTGTGAAACAGTCTATGAAACACTTGATAGTGGCTGATGTTGCGTAGGTTAACATCTGTCTGCTGATGAACATCTGGTGAAAGAATATTTAGCGCAGCCACCCATGCAACATCTTCCTGCTTAGCCACAAAACTTCTCACACACAGAAGTGTGTTTCCATACAAAGAAGTGTTATTGAAGCAGATTACAGTAATCTTTTAAAAAGTAATCAGATTACAGTAATTATTTTTAAAGTAATCAAATTACAGTAATCTTTTAAAAAGTAATCAGATTACAGTAATATTTTAAAAAGTAATCAGATTACTGACCCTGAAGCACTTAGCTGTCGGTCTCACTCCAGCTGGGACAGATGTGGTGTACCACAGTGTTGATAGTGTAGTGGTGAGCATAGCTGCCTTCCAAGCAGTTGATCCGAGTTCGATTCCCGAGTAACGCAGCAACAGTTTTCAGGAGACCCAGCAGAGTTACTGGGTTGAAAACCTATATGTAATGAAACCTATATGTAATGACGTAGAAATAACTAATAAAAATAGCTTAAATAATGAAAAGAATAATATATATCAGCATATCACAGTGAGAGCACCGACTGACCAATTAGAGCGCAGCTAAAAATCGGCCAATCAGAGCGAGAGTACAGACTGACCAATCAGAGCGCAGCTAAAAATCAGCCAATCAGAGTGAGAGTACAGACTGACCAATCAGAGCGCAGCTAAAAATCAGCCAATCAGAGTGAGAGTACAGACTGACCAATCAGAGTGAGAGTACAGACTCACCAATCAGAGCGCAGCTAACGATCGGCCAATCAGAGTGAGAGTACAGACCGACCAATCAGAGCGCAGCTAAAAATTGGCCAATCAGAGTGAGAGTCCAGACTGACCAATCAGAGCGTAGCTAAAAATCGGCCAATCAGAGTAATCAGATTACAGCTCAGGAGGAAGAGCAGTCACCCAGGTCGGTGGTTCGACTCTGGCTTCCCCAGGCTACATGTCGAAGCGTCCTTGGGCAAGACACTGAACCCCACGTTGCTGGTATGAATGTGTGTGAATGCTTAGAAAGCACGTAGTTATATCCTAAGACGTGCTGTTTGAGTGGGGTGAATGCGGCATGTAGTGAAGCGCTTTGAGTGGTCAGCGCTATACAAGTACAAGTCCATTTACCATTTACAGTAATAGTTTTTAAAAGTAATCAGATCAGCCAATAAGAGTGCAGCTGACCAATCAGAGCGTAATCAGATTACAGTAATATTTTTAAAAAGTAATCAGATTACAGTAATAGTTTTTAAAAGTAATCAGATCGGCCAATCAGAGTGCAGCTAAAGATCGGCCAATCAGATTGAGAGTACAGACAAACCAATCAGAGCGCAGCTAAAAATCGGCCAGTGAGAGTCCAGACCGACCAATCAGAACGCAGCTAAAGATCGGCCAATCAGAGTGAGAGTACAGACTGACCAATCAGAGTGAGAGTACAGACTGACCAATCAGAGCGTAGCTAAAAATCGGCCAGTGAGAGTACAGACTCACCAATCAGAGCGCAGCTAAAGATCGGCCAATCAGAGTGAGAGTACAGACCGACCAATCAGAGTGAGAGTACAGACTGACCAATCAGAGCGTAGCTAAAAATCGGCCAATCAGAGTGAGAGGACCGACCGACCAATCCGAGAACAGCTATAAATCAGCCAATGGTCAGTCCTTAGTCTCACTTCAGTCTCACTCAGAGCTATAGAGTAATCACACTTTAAAAGTAATCAGATTACAGTAATCTTTTAAAAAGTAATCAGATTACAGTAATTATTTTTAAAAAGTAATCAGATTACAGTAATATTTTAAAAAGTAATCAGATTACAGTAATAGTTTTTAAAAGTAATCAGATCGGCCAATCAGAGTGCAGCTAAAGATCGGCCAATCAGATTGAGAGTACAGACAAACTAATCAGAGCGCAGCTAAAAATCGGCCAGTGAGAGTCCAGACCGACCAATCAGAACGCAGCTAAAGATCGGCCAATCAGAGTGAGAATGCAGACTGACCAATCAGAACGCAGCTACAGATCGGCCAATCAGATTGAGAGTACAGACAAACCAATCAGAGCGCAGCTAAAAATCGACCAGTGAGAGTCCAGACCGACCAATCAGAACGCAGCTAAACAATTGTGTGTGTGTGTACAAGAAAAATAAAAAGAATAATAATATATATTTATTGTTATTACTATAAATAAGGCATATTATATTATTGATAAATAATGAAAAGAATAATATATATCAACCAATAATATAAAGATCAGCCAATCAGAGTGATCATATTACAGTAATCTTATTAAAGTAATCAGATTACAGTAATATTTTTAAAAGTAAGCAGATTACAGTAATATTTTTAAAGTAATCAGATTACAGTAATAGTTTTTAAGAGTAATCAGATTACAGTAATATTTGTAAAGTAATCAGATTACAGTAAGCTTTTAAAAAGTAATCAGATTACAGTAATATTTTTAAAGTAATCAGATTACAGTAATGTTTTAAAAAGTAATCAGATTACAGTAATATTTTTAAAGTAATCAGATTACTGTAATCTCATCAATAACCTTATTACTGTAATAAGTCTGTGAAACAGTCTATGAAACACTTGATAGTGGCTGATGTTGCGTAGGTTAACATCTGTCTGCTGATGAACATCTGGTGAAAGAATATTTAGCGCAGCCACCCATGCAACATCTTCCTGCTTAGCCACAAAACTTCTCACACACAGAAGTGTGTTTCCATACAAAGAAGTGTTATTGAAGCAGATTACAGTAATCTTTTAAAAAGTAATCAGATTACAGTAATTATTTTTAAAGTAATCAAATTACAGTAATCTTTTAAAAAGTAATCAGATTACAGTAATATTTTAAAAAGTAATCAGATTACTGACCCTGAAGCACTTAGCTGTCGGTCTCACTCCAGCTGGGACAGATGTGGTGTACCACAGTGTTGATAGTGTAGTGGTGAGCATAGCTGCCTTCCAAGCAGTTGATCCGAGTTCGATTCCCGGGTAACGCAGCAACAGTTTTCAGGAGACCCAGCAGAGTTACTGGGTTGAAAACCTATATGTAATGAAACCTATATGTAATGACGTAGAAATAACTAATAAAAATAGCTTAAATAATGAAAAGAATAATATATATCAGCATATCACAGTGAGAGCACCGACTGACCAATTAGAGCGCAGCTAAAAATCGGCCAATCAGAGCGAGAGTACAGACTGACCAATCAGAGCGCAGCTAAAAATCAGCCAATCAGAGTGAGAGTACAGACTGACCAATCAGAGCGCAGCTAAAAATCAGCCAATCAGAGTGAGAGTACAGACTGACCAATCAGAGTGAGAGTACAGACTCACCAATCAGAGCGCAGCTAACGATCGGCCAATCAGAGTGAGAGTACAGACCGACCAATCAGAGCGCAGCTAAAAATTGGCCAATCAGAGTGAGAGTCCAGACTGACCAATCAGAGCGTAGCTAAAAATCGGCCAATCAGAGTAATCAGATTACAGCTCAGGAGGAAGAGCAGTCACCCAGGTCGGTGGTTCGACTCTGGCTTCCCCAGGCTACATGTCGAAGCGTCCTTGGGCAAGACACTGAACCCCACGTTGCTGGTATGAATGTGTGTGAATGCTTAGAAAGCACGTAGTTATATCCTAAGACGTGCTGTTTGAGTGGGGTGAATGCGGCATGTAGTGAAGCGCTTTGAGTGGTCAGCGCTATACAAGTACAAGTCCATTTACCATTTACAGTAATAGTTTTTAAAAGTAATCAGATCAGCCAATAAGAGTGCAGCTGACCAATCAGAGCGTAATCAGATTACAGTAATATTTTTAAAAAGTAATCAGATTACAGTAATAGTTTTTAAAAGTAATCAGATCGGCCAATCAGAGTGCAGCTAAAGATCGGCCAATCAGATTGAGAGTACAGACAAACCAATCAGAGCGCAGCTAAAAATCGGCCAGTGAGAGTCCAGACCGACCAATCAGAACGCAGCTAAAGATCGGCCAATCAGAGTGAGAGTACAGACTGACCAATCAGAGTGAGAGTACAGACTGACCAATCAGAGCGTAGCTAAAAATCGGCCAGTGAGAGTACAGACTCACCAATCAGAGCGCAGCTAAAGATCGGCCAATCAGAGTGAGAGTACAGACCGACCAATCAGAGTGAGAGTACAGACTGACCAATCAGAGCGTAGCTAAAAATCGGCCAATCAGAGTGAGAGGACCGACCGACCAATCCGAGAACAGCTATAAATCAGCCAATGGTCAGTCCTTAGTCTCACTTCAGTCTCACTCAGAGCTATAGAGTAATCACACTTTAAAAGTAATCAGATTACAGTAATCTTTTAAAAAGTAATCAGATTACAGTAATTATTTTTAAAAAGTAATCAGATTACAGTAATATTTTAAAAAGTAATCAGATTACAGTAATAGTTTTTAAAAGTAATCAGATCGGCCAATCAGAGTGCAGCTAAAGATCGGCCAATCAGATTGAGAGTACAGACAAACTAATCAGAGCGCAGCTAAAAATCGGCCAGTGAGAGTCCAGACCGACCAATCAGAACGCAGCTAAAGATCGGCCAATCAGAGTGAGAATGCAGACTGACCAATCAGAACGCAGCTACAGATCGGCCAATCAGATTGAGAGTACAGACAAACCAATCAGAGCGCAGCTAAAAATCGACCAGTGAGAGTCCAGACCGACCAATCAGAACGCAGCTAAACAATTGTGTGTGTGTGTACAAGAAAAATAAAAAGAATAATAATATATATTTATTGTTATTACTATAAATAAGGCATATTATATTATTGATAAATAATGAAAAGAATAATATATATCAACCAATAATATAAAGATCAGCCAATCAGAGTGATCATATTACAGTAATCTTATTAAAGTAATCAGATTACAGTAATATTTTTAAAAGTAAGCAGATTACAGTAATATTTTTAAAGTAATCAGATTACAGTAATAGTTTTTAAGAGTAATCAGATTACAGTAATATTTGTAAAGTAATCAGATTACAGTAAGCTTTTAAAAAGTAATCAGATTACAGTAATATTTTTAAAGTAATCAGATTACAGTAATGTTTTAAAAAGTAATCAGATTACAGTAATATTTTTAAAGTAATCAGATTACTGTAATCTCATCAATAACCTTATTACTGTAATAAGTCTGTGAAACAGTCTATGAAACACTTGATAGTGGCTGATGTTGCGTAGGTTAACATCTGTCTGCTGATGAACATCTGGTGAAAGAATATTTAGCGCAGCCACCCATGCAACATCTTCCTGCTTAGCCACAAAACTTCTCACACACAGAAGTGTGTTTCCATACAAAGAAGTGTTATTGAAGCAGATTACAGTAATCTTTTAAAAAGTAATCAGATTACAGTAATTATTTTTAAAGTAATCAAATTACAGTAATCTTTTAAAAAGTAATCAGATTACAGTAATATTTTAAAAAGTAATCAGATTACTGACCCTGAAGCACTTAGCTGTCGGTCTCACTCCAGCTGGGACAGATGTGGTGTACCACAGTGTTGATAGTGTAGTGGTGAGCATAGCTGCCTTCCAAGCAGTTGATCCGAGTTCGATTCCCGGGTAACGCAGCAACAGTTTTCAGGAGACCCAGCAGAGTTACTGGGTTGAAAACCTATATGTAATGAAACCTATATGTAATGACGTAGAAATAACTAATAAAAATAGCTTAAATAATGAAAAGAATAATATATATCAGCATATCACAGTGAGAGCACCGACTGACCAATTAGAGCGCAGCTAAAAATCGGCCAATCAGAGCGAGAGTACAGACTGACCAATCAGAGCGCAGCTAAAAATCAGCCAATCAGAGTGAGAGTACAGACTGACCAATCAGAGCGCAGCTAAAAATCAGCCAATCAGAGTGAGAGTACAGACTGACCAATCAGAGTGAGAGTACAGACTCACCAATCAGAGCGCAGCTAACGATCGGCCAATCAGAGTGAGAGTACAGACCGACCAATCAGAGCGCAGCTAAAAATTGGCCAATCAGAGTGAGAGTCCAGACTGACCAATCAGAGCGTAGCTAAAAATCGGCCAATCAGAGTAATCAGATTACAGCTCAGGAGGAAGAGCAGTCACCCAGGTCGGTGGTTCGACTCTGGCTTCCCCAGGCTACATGTCGAAGCGTCCTTGGGCAAGACACTGAACCCCACGTTGCTCCCCCAGTGTATCATTGGGGGTATGAATGTGTGTGAATGCTTAGAAAGCACGTAGTTATATCCTAAGACGTGCTGTTTGAGTGGGGTGAATGCGGCATGTAGTGAAGCGCTTTGAGTGGTCAGCGCTATACAAGTACAAGTCCATTTACCATTTACAGTAATAGTTTTTAAAAGTAATCAGATCAGCCAATAAGAGTGCAGCTGACCAATCAGAGCGTAATCAGATTACAGTAATATTTTTAAAAAGTAATCAGATTACAGTAATAGTTTTTAAAAGTAATCAGATCGGCCAATCAGAGTGCAGCTAAAGATCGGCCAATCAGATTGAGAGTACAGACAAACCAATCAGAGCGCAGCTAAAAATCGGCCAGTGAGAGTCCAGACCGACCAATCAGAACGCAGCTAAAGATCGGCCAATCAGAGTGAGAGTACAGACTGACCAATCAGAGTGAGAGTACAGACTGACCAATCAGAGCGTAGCTAAAAATCGGCCAGTGAGAGTACAGACTCACCAATCAGAGCGCAGCTAAAGATCGGCCAATCAGAGTGAGAGTACAGACCGACCAATCAGAGTGAGAGTACAGACTGACCAATCAGAGCGTAGCTAAAAATCGGCCAATCAGAGTGAGAGGACCGACCGACCAATCCGAGAACAGCTATAAATCAGCCAATGGTCAGTCCTTAGTCTCACTTCAGTCTCACTCAGAGCTATAGAGTAATCACACTTTAAAAGTAATCAGATTACAGTAATCTTTTAAAAAGTAATCAGATTACAGTAATTATTTTTAAAAAGTAATCAGATTACAGTAATATTTTAAAAAGTAATCAGATTACAGTAATAGTTTTTAAAAGTAATCAGATCGGCCAATCAGAGTGCAGCTAAAGATCGGCCAATCAGATTGAGAGTACAGACAAACTAATCAGAGCGCAGCTAAAAATCGGCCAGTGAGAGTCCAGACCGACCAATCAGAACGCAGCTAAAGATCGGCCAATCAGAGTGAGAGTGCAGACTGACCAATCAGAACGCAGCTACAGATCGGCCAATCAGATTGAGAGTACAGACAAACCAATCAGAGCGCAGCTAAAAATCGACCAGTGAGAGTCCAGACCGACCAATCAGAACGCAGCTAAACAATTGTGTGTGTGTGTACAAGAAAAATAAAAAGAATAATAATATATATTTATTGTTATTACTATAAATAAGGCATATTATATTATTGATAAATAATGAAAAGAATAATATATATCAACCAATAATATAAAGATCAGCCAATCAGAGTGATCATATTACAGTAATCTTATTAAAGTAATCAGATTACAGTAATATTTTTAAAAGTAAGCAGATTACAGTAATATTTTTAAAGTAATCAGATTACAGTAATAGTTTTTAAGAGTAATCAGATTACAGTAATATTTGTAAAGTAATCAGATTACAGTAAGCTTTTAAAAAGTAATCAGATTACAGTAATATTTTTAAAGTAATCAGATTACAGTAATGTTTTAAAAAGTAATCAGATTACAGTAATATTTTTAAAGTAATCAGATTACTGTAATCTCATCAATAACCTTATTACTGTAATAAGTCTGTGAAACAGTCTATGAAACACTTGATAGTGGCTGATGTTGCGTAGGTTAACATCTGTCTGCTGATGAACATCTGGTGAAAGAATATTTAGCGCAGCCACCCATGCAACATCTTCCTGCTTAGCCACAAAACTTCTCACACACAGAAGTGTGTTTCCATACAAAGAAGTGTTATTGAAGCAGATTACAGTAATCTTTTAAAAAGTAATCAGATTACAGTAATTATTTTTAAAGTAATCAAATTACAGTAATCTTTTAAAAAGTAATCAGATTACAGTAATATTTTAAAAAGTAATCAGATTACTGACCCTGAAGCACTTAGCTGTCGGTCTCACTCCAGCTGGGACAGATGTGGTGTACCACAGTGTTGATAGTGTAGTGGTGAGCATAGCTGCCTTCCAAGCAGTTGATCCGAGTTCGATTCCCGGGTAACGCAGCAACAGTTTTCAGGAGACCCAGCAGAGTTACTGGGTTGAAAACCTATATGTAATGAAACCTATATGTAATGACGTAGAAATAACTAATAAAAATAGCTTAAATAATGAAAAGAATAATATATATCAGCATATCACAGTGAGAGCACCGACTGACCAATTAGAGCGCAGCTAAAAATCGGCCAATCAGAGCGAGAGTACAGACTGACCAATCAGAGCGCAGCTAAAAATCAGCCAATCAGAGTGAGAGTACAGACTGACCAATCAGAGCGCAGCTAAAAATCAGCCAATCAGAGTGAGAGTACAGACTGACCAATCAGAGTGAGAGTACAGACTCACCAATCAGAGCGCAGCTAACGATCGGCCAATCAGAGTGAGAGTACAGACTGACCAATCAGAGCGCAGCTAAAGATCGGCCAATCAGAGTGAGAGTACAGACCGACCAATCAGAGCGCAGCTAAAAATTGGCCAATCAGAGTGAGAGTCCAGACTGACCAATCAGAGCGTAGCTAAAAATCGGAAGTAATCAGAGTAATCAGATTACAGCTCAGGAGGAAGAGCAGTCACCCAGGTCGGTGGTTCGACTCTGGCTTCCCCAGGCTACATGTCGAAGCGTCCTTGGGCAAGACACTGAACCCCACGTTGCTCCCCCAGTGTATCATTGGGGGTATGAATGTGTGTGAATGCTTAGAAAGCACGTAGTTATATCCTAAGACGTGCTGTATGAATGTGTGTGAGTGGGGTGAATGCGGCATGTAGTGAAGCGCTTTGAGTGGTCAGCTAGACTAGAAAAGCGCTATACAAGTCCATTTACAGTAATAGTTTTTAAAAGTAATCAGATCAGCCAATCAGAGTGCAGCTGACCAATCAGAGCGTAATCAGATTACAGTAATATTTTTAAAAAGTAATCAGATTACAGTAATAGTTTTTAAAAGTAATCAGATCGGCCAATCAGAGTGCAGCTAAAGATCGGCCAATCAGATTGAGAGTACAGACAAACCAATCAGAGCGCAGCTAAAAATCGGCCAGTGAGAGTCCAGACCGACCAATTAGAACGCAGCTAAAGATCGGCCAATCAGAGTGAGAGTACAGACTGACCAATCAGAGTGAGAGTACAGACTGACCAATCAGAGCGTAGCTAAAAATCGGCCAGTGAGAGTACAGACTGACCAATCAGAGCGCAGCTAAAGATCGGCCAATCAGAGTGAGAGTACAGACCGACCAATCAGAGTGAGAGTACAGACTGACCAATCAGAGCGTAATCAGATTACAGTAATATTTTTAAAAAGTAATCAGATTACAGTAATATTTTAAAAAGTAATCAGATTACAGTAATAGTTTTTAAAAGTAATCAGATCGGCCAATCAGAGTGCAGCTAAAGATCGGCCAATCAGATTGAGAGTACAGACAAACCAATCAGAGCGCAGCTAAAAATCGGCCAGTGAGAGTCCAGACCGACCAATCAGAACGCAGCTAAAGATCGGCCAATCAGAGTGAGAGTACAGACCGACCAATCAGAGTGAGAGTACAGACTGACCAATCAGAGCGTAGCTAAAAATCGGCCAATCAGAGTGAGAGGACCGACCGACCAATCCGAGAACAGCTATAAATCAGCCAATGGTCAGTCCTTAGTCTCACTTCAGTCTCACTCAGAGCTATAGAGTAATCACACTTTAAAAGTAATCAGATTACAGTAATTATTTTTTTAAAAAGTAATCAGATTACAGTAATATTTTAAAAAGTAATCAGATTACAGTAATAGTTTTTAAAAGTAATCAGATCGGCCAATCAGAGTGCAGCTAAAGATCGGCCAATCAGATTGAGAGTACAGACAAACTAATCAGAGCGCAGCTAAAAATCGGCCAGTGAGAGTCCAGACCGACCAATCAGAACGCAGCTAAAGATCGGCCAATCAGAGTGAGAGTGCAGACTGACCAATCAGAACGCAGCTACAGATCGGCCAATCAGACCAGACCGACCAATCAGAACGCAGCTAAACAATTGTGTGTGTGTGTACAAGAAAAATAAAAAGAATAATAATATATATTTATTGTTATTACTATAAATAATACATATTATATTATTGATAAATAATGAAAAGAATAATATATATCAACCAATAATATAAAGATCAGCCAATCAGAGTGATCATATTACAGTAATCTTATTAAAGTAATCAGATTACAGTAATATTTTTAAAAGTAAGCAGATTACAGTAATCTTTTTAAAAGTAATCAGATTACAGTAATAGTTTTTAAAAGTAATCAGATTACAGTAATATTTTAAAAAGTAATCAGATTACAGTAATAGTTTTTAAGAGTAATCAGATTACAGTAATCTTTGTAAAGTAATCAGATTACAGTAAGCTTTTAAAAAGTAATCAGATTACAGTAATCTTTTTTAAAGTAATCAGATTACAGTAATGTTTTAAAAAGTAATCAGATTACAGTAATATTTTTAAAGTAATCAGATTACTGTAATCTCATCAATAACCTTATTACTGTAATAAGTCTGTGAAACAGTCTATGAAACACTTGATAGTGGCTGATGTTGCGTAGGTTAACATCTGTCTGCTGATGAACATCTGGTGAAAGAATATTTAGCGCAGCCACCCATGCAACATCTTCCTGCTTAGCCACAAAACTTCTCACACACAGAAGTGTGTTTCCATACAAAGAAGTGTTATTGAAGCAGATTACAGTAATCTTTTAAAAAGTAATCAGATTACAGTAATTATTTTTAAAGTAATCAAATTACAGTAATCTTTTAAAAAGTAATCAGATTACAGTAATATTTTAAAAAGTAATCAGATTACAGTAATCTTTTAAAAAGTAATCAGATTACAGTAATAGTTTAAAAAGTAATCAGATTACAGTAATATTTGTAAAGTAATCAGATTACAGTAAGCTTTTAAAAAGTAATCAGATTACAGTAATATTTTAAAAGTAATCAGATTACTGTAATCTCATCAATAACCTTATTACTGTAATAAGTCTGTGAAACAGTCTATGAAACACTTGATAGTGGCTGATGTTGCGTAGGTTAACATCTGTCTGCTGATGTACATCTGGTGAAAGAATATTTAGCGCAGCCACCCATGCAACATCTTCCTGCTTAGCCACAAAACTTCTCACACACAGAAGTGTGTTTCCATACAAAGAAGTGTTATTGAAGCAGATTACAGTAATCTTTTAAAAAGTAATCAGATTACAGTAATTATTTTTAAAGTAATCAGATTACAGTAATTATTTTTAAAGTAATCAAATTACAGTAATCTTTTAAAAAGTAATCAGATTACAGTAATTATTTTTAAAGTAATCAAATTACAGTAATCTTTTTAAAAAGTAATCAGATTACAGTAATATTTTAAAAAGTAATCAGATTACTGACCCTGAAGCACTTAGCTGTCGGTCTCACTCCAGCTGGGACAGATCTGGTGTACCACAGTGTTGATAGTGTAGTGGTGAGCATAGCTGCCTTCCAAGCAGTTGACCCGAGTTCGATTCCCGGGTAACGCAGCAACAGTTTTCAGGAGACCCAGATGAGTTACTGGGTTGAAAACATATATGTAATGACGTAGAAATAACTAATAAAAATAGCTTAAATAATGAAAAGAATACTATATATCAGCATATCACAGTGAGAGCACCGACTGACCAATCAGAGCGCAGCTAAAAATCGGCCAATCAGAGTGAGAGTACAGACTGACCAATCAGAATGAGAGTACAGACTGACCAATCAGAGCGTAGCTAAAAATCGGCCAGTGAGAGTACAGACTGACCAATCAGAGTGAGAGTACAGACTCACCAATCAGAGCGCAGCGAACGATCGGCCAATCAGAGTGAGAGTACAGACCGACCAATCAGAGTGAGAGTACAGACTGACCAATCAGAGCGTAGCTAAAAATCGGCCAGTGAGAGTACAGACTGACCAATCAGAATGAGAGTACAGACTGACCAATCAGAGTGAGAGTACAGACTCACCAATCAGAGCGCAGCTAACGATCGGCCAATCAGAGTGAGAGTACAGACCGACCAATCAGAGTGAGAGTACAGACTGACCAATCAGAGCGCAGCTAAAGATCGGCCAATCAGAGTGAGAGTACAGACCGACCTATCAGAGCGCAGCTAAAAATTGGCCAATCAGAGTGAGAGTCCAGACTGACCAATCAGAGCGTAGCTAAAAATCGGCCAATCAGAGTGAGAGTAATCAGAGCGTAGCTAAAAATCGGCCAATCAGAGTAATCAGATTACAGCTCAGGAGGAAGAGCAGTCACCCAGGTCGGTGGTTCGACTCTGGCTTCCCCAGGCTACATGTCGAAGCGTCCTTGGGCAAGACACTGACGTTGCTCCCCCAGTGTATCATTGGGGGTATGAATATGTGTGAATGCTTAGAAAGCACGTAGTTATATCCTAAGACGTGCTGTATGAATGTGTGTGAGTGGGGTGAATGCGGCATGTAGTGAAGCGCTTTGAGTGGTCAGCTAGACTAGAAAAGCGCTATACAAGTACAAGTCCATTTACCATTTACAGTAATAGTTTTTAAAAGTAATCAGATCAGCCAATCAGAGTGCAGCTGACCAATCAGAGCGTAATCAGATTACAGTAATATTTTAAAAAGTAATCAGATTACAGTAATAGTTTTTAAAAGTAATCAGATCGGCCAATCAGAGTGCAGCTAAAGATCGGCCAATCAGATTGAGAGTACAGACAAACCAATCAGAGCGCAGCTAAAAATCGACCAGTGAGAGTCCAGACCGACCAATCAGAACGCAGCTAAACAATTGTGTGTGTGTGTACAAGAAAAATAAAAAGAATAATAATATATATTTATTGTTATTACTATAAATAAGGCATATTATATTATTGATAAATAATGAAAAGAATAATATATATCAACCAATAATATAAAGATCAGCCAATCAGAGTGATCATATTACAGTAATCTTATTAAAGTAATCAGATTACAGTAATATTTTTAAAAGTAAGCAGATTACAGTAATCTTTTTAAAAGTAATCAGATTACTGTAATAGTTTTTAAAAGTAATCAGATTACAGTAATATTTTAAAAGTAATCAGATTACAGTAATAGTTTTTAAGAGTAATCAGATTACAGTAATATTTGTAAAGTAATCAGATTACAGTAAGCTTTTAAAAAGTAATCAGATTACAGTAATATTTTTAAAGTAATCAGATTACAGTAATGTTTTAAAAAGTAATCAGATTACAGTAATATTTTTAAAGTAATCAGATTACTGTAATCTCATCAATAACCTTATTACTGTAATAAGTCTGTGAAACAGTCTATGAAACACTTGATAGTGGCTGATGTTGCGTAGGTTAACATCTGTCTGCTGATGAACATCTGGTGAAAGAATATTTAGCGCAGCCACCCATGCAACATCTTCCTGCTTAGCCACAAAACTTCTCACACACAGAAGTGTGTTTCCATACAAAGAAGTGTTATTGAAGCAGATTACAGTAATCTTTTAAAAAGTAATCAGATTACAGTAATTATTTTTAAAGTAATCAGATTACTGTAATCTCATCAATAACCTCATTACTGTAATAAGTCTGTGAAACAGTCTATGAAACACTTGATAGTGGCTGATGTTGCGTAGGTTAACATCTGTCTGCTGATGAACATCTGCTGAAAGAATATTTAGCGCAGCCACCCATGCAACATCTTCCTGCTTAGCCACAAAACTTCTCACACACAGAAGTGTGTTTCCATACAAAGAAGTGTTATTGAAGCAGATTACAGTAATCTTTTAAAATGTAATCAGATTACAGTAATTATTTTTAAAGTAATCAAATTACAGTAATCTTTTAAAAAGTAATCAGATTACAGTAATATTTTAAAAAGTAATCAGATTACTGTAATAGTTTTTAAAAGTAATCAGATTACAGTAATATTTTAAAAGTAATCAGATGTGGTGTACCACAGTGTTGATAGTGTAGTGGTGAGCATAGCTGCCTTCCAAGCAGTTGACAGGAATTCGACTCCCGGGTAACGCAGCAACAGTTTTCAGGAGACCCAGCAGAGTTACTGGGTTGAAAACATATATGTAATGACGTAGAAATAACTAATAAAAATAGCTTAAATAATGAAAAGAATAATATATATCAGCATATCAGAGTGAGAGCACCGACTGACCAATCAGAGCGCAGCTAAAAATCGGCCAATCAGAGTGAGAGTACAGACTGACCAATCAGAGTGAGAGTACAGACTCACCAATCAGAGCGCAGCTAACGATCGGCCAATCAGAGTGAGAGTACAGACCGACCAATCAGAGTGAGAGTACAGACTGACCAATCAGAGCGTAGCTAAAAATCGGCCAGTGAGAGTACAGACTGACCAATCAGAATGAGAGTACAGACTGACCAATCAGAGTGAGAGTACAGACTGACCAATCAGAGTGAGAGTACAGACTGACCAATCAGAGCGCAGCTAAAGATCGGCCAATCAGAGTGAGAGTACAGACCGACCTATCAGAGCGCAGCTAAAAATTGGCCAATCAGAGTGAGAGTCCAGACTGACCAATCAGAGCGTAGCTAAAAATCGGCCAATCAGAGTGAGAGTAATCAGAGCGTAGCTAAAAATCGGCCAATCAGAGTAATCAGATTACAGCTCAGGAGGAAGAGCAGTCACCCAGGTCGGTGGTTCGACTCTGGCTTCCCCAGGCTACATGTCGAAGCGTCCTTGGGCAAGACACTGAACCCCACGTTGCTCCCCCAGTGTATCATTGGGGGTATGAATATGTGTGAATGCTTAGAAAGCACGTAGTTATATCCTAAGACGTGCTGTATGAATGTGTGTGAGTGGGGTGAATGCGGCATGTAGTGAAGCGCTTTGAGTGGTCAGCTAGACTAGAAAAGCGCTATACAAGTACAAGTCCATTTACCATTTACAGTAATAGTTTTTAAAAGTAATCAGATCAGCCAATCAGAGTGCAGCTGACCAATCAGAGCGTAATCAGATTACAGTAATATTTTAAAAAGTAATCAGATTACAGTAATAGTTTTTAAAAGTAATCAGATCGGCCAATCAGAGTGCAGCTAAAGATCGGCCAATCAGATTGAGAGTACAGACAAACCAATCAGAGCGCAGCTAAAAATCGACCAGTGAGAGTCCAGACCGACCAATCAGAACGCAGCTAAACAATTGTGTGTGTGTGTACAAGAAAAATAAAAAGAATAATAATATATATTTATTGTTATTACTATAAATAAGGCATATTATATTATTGATAAATAATGAAAAGAATAATATATATCAACCAATAATATAAAGATCAGCCAATCAGAGTGATCATATTACAGTAATCTTATTAAAGTAATCAGATTACAGTAATATTTTTAAAAGTAAGCAGATTACAGTAATCTTTTTAAAAGTAATCAGATTACTGTAATAGTTTTTAAAAGTAATCAGATTACAGTAATATTTTTAAAGTAATCAGATTACAGTAATAGTTTTTAAGAGTAATCAGATTACAGTAATATTTGTAAAGTAATCAGATTACAGTAAGCTTTTAAAAAGTAATCAGATTACAGTAATATTTTTAAAGTAATCAGATTACAGTAATGTTTTAAAAAGTAATCAGATTACAGTAATATTTTTAAAGTAATCAGATTACTGTAATCTCATCAATAACCTTATTACTGTAATAAGTCTGTGAAACAGTCTATGAAACACTTGATAGTGGCTGATGTTGCGTAGGTTAACATCTGTCTGCTGATGAATATCTGGTGAAAGAATATTTAGCGCAGCCACCCATGCAACATCTTCCTGCTTAGCCACAAAACTTCTCACACACAGAAGTGTGTTTCCATACAAAGAAGTGTTATTGAAGCAGATTACAGTAATCTTTTAAAAAGTAATCAGATTACAGTAATTATCTTTAAAGTAATCAAATTACAGTAATCTTTTAAAAAGTAATCAGATTACAGTAATATTTTAAAAAGTAATCAGATTACTGACCCTGAAGCACTTAGCTGTCGGTCTCACTCCAGCTGGGACAGATGTGGTGTACCACAGTGTTGATAGTGTAGTGGTGAGCATAGCTGCCTTCCAAGCAGTTGATCCGAGTTCGATTCCCGGGTAACGCAGCAACAGTTTTCAGAAGACCCAGCAGAGTTACTGGGTTGAAAACATATATGTAATGACGTAGAAATAACTAATAAAAATAGCTTAAATAATGAAAAGAATAATATATATCAGCATATCACAGTGAGAGCACAGACTGACCAATCAGAGCGCAGCTAAAAATCGGCCAATCAGAGCGAGAGTACAGACTGACCAATCAGAGTGTCAGTATAGACTGACCAATCAGAGCGTAGCTAAAAATCGGCCAATCAGAGTGAGAGTACAGACTGACCAATCAGAGCGCAGCTAAAAATCAGCCAATCAGAGTGAGAGTACAGACTCACCAATCAGAGCGCAGCTAACGATCGGCCAATCAGAGTGAGAGTACAGACCGACCAATCAGAGTGAGAGTACAGACTGACCAATCAGAGCGCAGCTAAAGATCGGCCAATCAGAGTGAGAGTACAGACCGACCAATCAGAGCGCAGCTAAAAATTGGCCAATCAGAGTGAGAGTCCAGACTGACCAATCAGAGCGTAGCTAAAAATCGGCCAATCAGAGTAATCAGATTACAGCTCAGGAGGAAGAGCAGTCACCCAGGTCGGTGGTTCGACTCTGGCTTCCCCAGGCTACATGTCGAAGCGTCCTTGGGCAAGACACTGAACCCCACGTTGCTCCCCCAGTGTATCATTGGGGGTATGAATGTGTGTGAATGCTTAGAAAGCACGTAGTTATATCCTAAGACGTGCTGTATGAATGTGTGTGAGTGGGGTGAATGCGGCATGTAGTGAAGCGCTTTGAGTGGTCAGCTAGACTAGAAAAGCGCTATACAAGACCATTTACAGTAATAGTTTTTAAAAGTAATCAGATCAGCCAATCAGAGTGCAGCTGACCAATCAGAGCGTAATCAGATTACAGTAATATTTTTAAAAAGTAATCAGATTACAGTAATAGTTTTTAAAAGTAATCAGATCGGCCAATCAGAGTGCAGCTAAAGATCGGCCAATCAGATTGAGAGTACAGACAAACCAATCAGAGCGCAGCTAAAAATCGGCCAGTGAGAGTCCAGACCGACCAATTAGAACGCAGCTAAAGATCGGCCAATCAGAGTGAGAGTACAGACTGACCAATCAGAGTGAGAGTACAGACTGACCAATCAGAGCGTAGCTAAAAATCGGCCAGTGAGAGTACAGACTCACCAATCAGAGCGCAGCTAAAGATCGGCCAATCAGAGTGAGAGTACAGACCGACCAATCAGAGTGAGAGTGCAGACTGACCAATCAGAGCGTAATCAGATTACAGTAATATTTTTAAAAAGTAATCAGATTACAGTAATATTTTAAAAAGTAATCAGATTACAGTAATAGTTTTTAAAAGTAATCAGATCGGCCAATCAGAGTGCAGCTAAAGATCGGCCAATCAGATTGAGAGTACAGACAAACCAATCAGAGCGCAGCTAAAAATCGGCCAGTGAGAGTCCAGACCGACCAATCAGAACGCAGCTAAAGATCGGCCAATCAGAGTGAGAGTACAGACCGACCAATCAGAGTGAGAGTACAGACTGACCAATCAGAGCGTAGCTAAAAATCGGCCAATCAGAGTGAGAGGACCGACCGACCAATCCGAGAACAGCTATAAATCAGCCAATGGTCAGTCCTTAGTCTCACTTCAGTCTCACTCAGAGCTATAGAGTAATCACACTTTAAAAAGTAATCAGATTACAGTAATTATTTTTTTAAAAAGTAATCAGATTACAGCACTTAGCTGTCGGTCTCACTCCAGCTGGGACAGATGTGGTGTACCACAGTGTTGATAGTGTAGTGGTGAGCATAGCTGCCTTCCAAGCAGTTGACCCGAGTTCGATTCCCGGGTAACGCAGCAACAGTTTTCAGGAGACCCAGCAGAGTTACTGGGTTGAAAACATATATGTAATGACGTAGAAATAACTAATAAAAATAGCTTAAATAATGAAAAGAATAATATATATCAGCATATCACAGTGAGAGCACCGACTGACCAATCAGAGCGCAGCTAAAAATCGGCCAATCAGAGTGAGAGTACAGACTGACCAATCAGAGTGAGAGTACAGACTCACCAATCAGAGCGCAGCTAACGATCGGCCAATCAGAGTGAGAGTACAGACCGACCAATCAGAGTGAGAGTACAGACTGACCAATCAGAGCGTAGCTAAAAATCGGCCAGTGAGAGTACAGACTGACCAATCAGAGTGAGAGTACAGACTGACCAATCAGAGCGCAGCTAAAGATCGGCCAATCAGAGTGAGAGTACAGACCGACCTATCAGAGCGCAGCTAAAAATTGGCCAATCAGAGTGAGAGTCCAGACTGACCAATCAGAGCGTAGCTAAAAATCGGCCAATCAGAGTGAGAGTAATCAGAGCGTAGCTAAAAATCGGCCAATCAGAGTAATCAGATTACAGCTCAGGAGGAAGAGCAGTCACCCAGGTCGGTGGTTCGACTCTGGCTTCCCCAGGCTACATGTCGAAGCGTCCTTGGGCAAGACACTGAACCCCACGTTGCTCCCCCAGTGTATCATTGGGGGTATGAATATGTGTGAATGCTTAGAAAGCACGTAGTTATATCCTAAGACGTGCTGTATGAATGTGTGTGAGTGGGGTGAATGCGGCATGTAGTGAAGCGCTTTGAGTGGTCAGCTAGACTAGAAAAGCGCTATACAAGTACAAGTCCATTTACAGTAATAGTTTTTAAAAGTAATCAGATCAGCCAATCAGAGTGCAGCTGACCAATCAGAGCGTAATCAGATTACAGTAATATTTTTAAAAAGTAATCAGATTACAGTAATAGTTTTTAAAAGTAATCAGATCGGCCAATCAGAGTGCAGCTAAAGATCGGCCAATCAGATTGAGAGTACAGACAAACCAATCAGAGCGCAGCTAAAAATCGACCAGTGAGAGTCCAGACCGACCAATCAGAACGCAGCTAAACAATTGTGTGTGTGTGTACAAGAAAAATAAAAAGAATAATAATATATATTTATTGTTATTACTATAAATAAGGCATATTATATTATTGATAAATAATGAAAAGAATAATATATATCAACCAATAATATAAAGATCAGCCAATCAGAGTGATCATATTACAGTAATCTTATTAAAGTAATCAGATTACAGTAATATTTTTAAAAGTAAGCAGATTACAGTAATCTTTTTAAAAGTAATCAGATTACTGTAATAGTTTTTAAAAGTAATCAGATTACAGTAATATTTTAAAAGTAATCAGATTACAGTAATAGTTTTTAAGAGTAATCAGATTACAGTAATATTTGTAAAGTAATCAGATTACAGTAAGCTTTTAAAAAGTAATCAGATTACAGTAATATTTTTAAAGTAATCAGATTACAGTAATGTTTTAAAAAGTAATCAGATTACAGTAATATTTTTAAAGTAATCAGATTACTGTAATCTCATCAATAACCTTATTACTGTAATAAGTCTGTGAAACAGTCTATGAAACACTTGATAGTGGCTGATGTTGCGTAGGTTAACATCTGTCTGCTGATGAACATCTGGTGAAAGAATATTTAGCGCAGCCACCCATGCAACATCTTCCTGCTTAGCCACAAAACTTCTCACACACAGAAGTGTGTTTCCATACAAAGAAGTGTTATTGAAGCAGATTACAGTAATCTTTTAAAAAGTAATCAGATTACAGTAATTATTTTTAAAGTAATCAAATTACAGTAATCTTTTAAAAAGTAATCAGATTACAGTAATATTTTTAAAAGTAATCAGATTACTGACCCTGAAGCACTTAGCTGTCGGTCTCACTCCAGCTGGGACAGATGTGGTGTACCACAGTGTTGATAGTGTAGTGGTGAGCATAGCTGCCTTCCAAGCAGTTGACAGGAATTCGACTCCCGGGTAACGCAGCAACAGTTTTCAGGAGACCCAGCAGAGTTACTGGGTTGAAAACATATATGTAATGACGTAGAAATAACTAATAAAAATAGCTTAAATAATGAAAAGAATAATATATATCAGCATATCACAGTGAGAGCACCGACTGACCAATCAGAGCGCAGCTAAAAATCGGCCAATCAGAGCGAGAGTACAGACTGACCAATCAGAGTGTCAGTATAGACTGACCAATCAGAGCGTAGCTAAAAATCGGCCAATCAGAGTGAGAGTACAGACTGACCAATCAGAGCGCAGCTAAAAATCAGCCAATCAGAGTGAGAGTACAGACTGACCAATCAGAGTGAGAGTACAGACTCACCAATCAGAGCGCAGCTAACGATCGGCCAATCAGAGTGAGAGTACAGACCGACCAATCAGAGTGAGAGTACAGACTGACCAATCAGAGCGCAGCTAAAGATCGGCCAATCAGAGTGAGAGTACAGACCGACCTATCAGAGCGCAGCTAAAAATTGGCCAATCAGAGTGAGAGTCCAGACTGACCAATCAGAGCGTAGCTAAAAATCGGCCAATCAGAGTGAGAGTAATCAGAGCGTAGCTAAAAATCGGCCAATCAGAGTAATCAGATTACAGCTCAGGAGGAAGAGCAGTCACCCAGGTCGGTGGTTCGACTCTGGCTTCCCCAGGCTACATGTCGAAGCGTCCTTGGGCAAGACACTGAACCCCACGTTGCTCCCCCAGTGTATCATTGGGGGTATGAATATGTGTGAATGCTTAGAAAGCACGTAGTTATATCCTAAGACGTGCTGTATGAATGTGTGTGAGTGGGGTGAATGCGGCATGTAGTGAAGCGCTTTGAGTGGTCAGCTAGACTAGAAAAGCGCTATACAAGTACAAGTCCATTTACCATTTACAGTAATAGTTTTTAAAAGTAATCAGATCAGCCAATCAGAGTGCAGCTGACCAATCAGAGCGTAATCAGATTACAGTAATATTTTTAAAAAGTAATCAGATTACAGTAATAGTTTTTAAAAGTAATCAGATCGGCCAATCAGAGTGCAGCTAAAGATCGGCCAATCAGATTGAGAGTACAGACAAACCAATCAGAGCGCAGCTAAAAATCGACCAGTGAGAGTCCAGACCGACCAATCAGAACGCAGCTAAACAATTGTGTGTGTGTGTACAAGAAAAATAAAAAGAATAATAATATATATTTATTGTTATTACTATAAATAAGGCATATTATATTATTGATAAATAATGAAAAGAATAATATATATCAACCAATAATATAAAGATCAGCCAATCAGAGTGATCATATTACAGTAATCTTATTAAAGTAATCAGATTACAGTAATATTTTTAAAAGTAATCAGATTACTGTAATAGTTTTTAAAAGTAATCAGATTACAGTAATATTTTAAAAGTAATCAGATTACAGTAATAGTTTTTAAGAGTAATCAGATTACAGTAATATTTGTAAAGTAATCAGATTACAGTAAGCTTTTAAAAAGTAATCAGATTACAGTAATATTTTTAAAGTAATCAGATTACAGTAATGTTTTAAAAAGTAATCAGATTACAGTAATATTTTTAAAGTAATCAGATTACTGTAATCTCATCAATAACCTTATTACTGTAATAAGTCTGTGAAACAGTCTATGAAACACTTGATAGTGGCTGATGTTGCGTAGGTTAACATCTGTCTGCTGATGAACATCTGGTGAAAGAATATTTAGCGCAGCCACCCATGCAACATCTTCCTGCTTAGCCACAAAACTTCTCACACACAGAAGTGTGTTTCCATACAAAGAAGTGTTATTGAAGCAGATTACAGTAATCTTTTAAAAAGTAATCAGATTACAGTAATTATTTTTAAAGTAATCAAATTACAGTAATCTTTTAAAAAGTAATCAGATTACAGTAATATTTTAAAAAGTAATCAGATTACTGACCCTGAAGCACTTAGCTGTCGGTCTCACTCCAGCTGGGACAGATGTGGTGTACCACAGTGTTGATAGTGTAGTGGTGAGCATAGCTGCCTTCCAAGCAGTTGACAGGAATTCGACTCCCGGGTAACGCAGCAACAGTTTTCAGGAGACCCAGCAGAGTTACTGGGTTGAAAACATATATGTAATGACGTAGAAATAACTAATAAAAATAGCTTAAATAATGAAAAGAATAATATATATCAGCATATCACAGTGAGAGCACCGACTGACCAATCAGAGCGCAGCTAAATATTGGCCAATCAGAGTGAGAGTACAGACTGACCAATCAGAATGAGAGTACAGACTGACCAATCAGAGCGTAGCTAAAAATCGGCCAATCAGAGTGAGAGTACAGACTGACCAATCAGAGCGCAGCTAAAAATTGGCCAATCAGAGTGAGAGTACAGACCGACCAATCAGAGTGAGAGTACAGACTGACCAATCAGAGCGCAGCTAAAGATCGGCCAATCAGAGTGAGAGTACAGACCGACCAATCAGAGCGCAGCTAAAAATTGGCCAATCAGAGTGAGAGTCCAGACTGACCAATCAGAGCGTAGCTAAAAATCGGCCAATCAGAGTGAGAGTAATCAGAGCGTAGCTAAAAATCGGCCAATCAGAGTAATCAGATTACAGCTCAGGAGGAAGAGCAGTCACCCAGGTCGGTGGTTCGACTCTGGCTTCCCCAGGCTACATGTCGAAGCGTCCTTGGGCAAGACACTGAACCCCACGTTGCTCCCCCAGTGTATCATTGGGGGTATGAATGTGTGTGAATGCTTAGAAAGCACGTAGTTATATCCTAAGACGTGCTGTATGAATGTGCGTGAGTGGGGTGAATGCGGCATGTAGTGAAGCGCTTTGAGTGGTCAGCTAGACTAGAAAAGCGCTATACAAGTCCATTTACCATTTACAGTAATAGTTTTTAAAAGTAATCAGATCAGCCAATCAGAGTGCAGCTGACCAATCAGAGCGTAATCAGATTACAGTAATATTTTTAAAAAGTAATCAGATTACAGTAATAGTTTTTAAAAGTAATCAGATCGGCCAATCAGAGTGCAGCTAAAGATCGGCCAATCAGATTGAGAGTACAGACAAACCAATCAGAGCGCAGCTAAAAATCGGCCAGTGAGAGTCCAGACCGACCAATCAGAACGCAGCTAAACAATTGTGTGTGTGTGTACAAGAAAAATAAAAAGAATAATAATATATATTTATTGTTATTACTATAAATAATGCATATTATATTATTGATAAATAATGAAAAGAATAATATATATCAACCAATAATATAAAGATCAGCCAATCAGAGTGATCATATTACAGTAATCTTATTAAAGTAATCAGATTACAGTAATATTTTTAAAAGTAAGCAGATTACAGTAATCTTTTTAAAAGTAATCAGATTACTGTAATAGTTTTTAAAAGTAAGCAGATTACAGTAATATTTTAAAAGTAATCAGATTACAGTAATAGTTTTTAAGAGTAATCAGATTACAGTAATATTTGTAAAGTAATCAGATTACAGTAAGCTTTTAAAAAGTAATCAGATTACAGTAATATTTTTAAAGTAATCAGATTACAGTAATGTTTTAAAAAGTAATCAGATTACAGTAATATTTTTAAAGTAATCATATTACTGTAATCTCATCAATAACCTTATTACTGTAATAAGTCTGTGAAACAGTCTATGAAACACTTGATAGTGGCTGATGTTGCGTAGGTTAACATCTGTCTGCTGATGAACATCTGGTGAAAGAATATTTTATGTAGTGGTGAGCATAGCTGCCTTCCAAGCAGTTGACAGGAATTCGACTCCCGGGTAACGCAGCAACAGTTTTCAGGAGACCCAGCAGAGTTACTGGGTTGAAAACATATATGTAATGACGTAGAAATAACTAATAAAAATAGCTTAAATAATGAAAAGAATAATATATATCAGCATATCACAGTGAGAGCACCGACTGACCAATCAGAGCGCAGCTAAATATTGGCCAATCAGAGTGAGAGTACAGACTGACCAATCAGAATGAGAGTACAGACTGACCAATCAGAGCGTAGCTAAAAATCGGCCAATCAGAGTGAGAGTACAGACTGACCAATCAGAGCGCAGCTAAAAATCGGCCAATCAGAGTGAGAGTACAGACCGACCAATCAGAGTGAGAGTACAGACTGACCAATCAGAGCGCAGCTAAAGATCGGCCAATCAGAGTGAGAGTACAGACCGACCAATCAGAGCGCAGCTAAAAATTGGCCAATCAGAGTGAGAGTCCAGACTGACCAATCAGAGCGTAGCTAAAAATCGGCCAATCAGAGTGAGAGTAATCAGAGCGTAGCTAAAAATCGGCCAATCAGAGTAATCAGATTACAGCTCAGGAGGAAGAGCAGTCACCCAGGTCGGTGGTTCGACTCTGGCTTCCCCAGGCTACATGTCGAAGCGTCCTTGGGCAAGACACTGAACCCCACGTTGCTCCCCCAGTGTATCATTGGGGGTATGAATGTGTGTGAATGCTTAGAAAGCACGTAGTTATATCCTAAGACGTGCTGTATGAATGTGCGTGAGTGGGGTGAATGCGGCATGTAGTGAAGCGCTTTGAGTGGTCAGCTAGACTAGAAAAGCGCTATACAAGTCCATTTACCATTTACAGTAATAGTTTTTAAAAGTAATCAGATCAGCCAATCAGAGTGCAGCTGACCAATCAGAGCGTAATCAGATTACAGTAATATTTTTAAAAAGTAATCAGATTACAGTAATAGTTTTTAAAAGTAATCAGATCGGCCAATCAGAGTGCAGCTAAAGATCGGCCAATCAGATTGAGAGTACAGACAAACCAATCAGAGCGCAGCTAAAAATCGACCAGTGAGAGTCCAGACCGACCAATCAGAACGCAGCTAAACAATTGTGTGTGTGTGTACAAGAAAAATAAAAAGAATAATAATATATATTTATTGTTATTACTATAAATAAGGCATATTATATTATTGATAAATAATGAAAAGAATAATATATATCAACCAATAATATAAAGATCAGCCAATCAGAGTGATCATATTACAGTAATCTTATTAAAGTAATCAGATTACAGTAATATTTTTAAAAGTAATCAGATTACTGTAATAGTTTTTAAAAGTAATCAGATTACAGTAATATTTTAAAAGTAATCAGATTACAGTAATAGTTTTTAAGAGTAATCAGATTACAGTAATATTTGTAAAGTAATCAGATTACAGTAAGCTTTTAAAAAGTAATCAGATTACAGTAATATTTTTAAAGTAATCAGATTACAGTAATGTTTTAAAAAGTAATCAGATTACAGTAATATTTTTAAAGTAATCAGATTACTGTAATCTCATCAATAACCTTATTACTGTAATAAGTCTGTGAAACAGTCTATGAAACACTTGATAGTGGCTGATGTTGCGTAGGTTAACATCTGTCTGCTGATGAACATCTGGTGAAAGAATATTTAGCGCAGCCACCCATGCAACATCTTCCTGCTTAGCCACAAAACTTCTCACACACAGAAGTGTGTTTCCATACAAAGAAGTGTTATTGAAGCAGATTACAGTAATCTTTTAAAAAGTAATCAGATTACAGTAATTATTTTTAAAGTAATCAAATTACAGTAATCTTTTAAAAAGTAATCAGATTACAGTAATATTTTAAAAAGTAATCAGATTACTGACCCTGAAGCACTTAGCTGTCGGTCTCACTCCAGCTGGGACAGATGTGGTGTACCACAGTGTTGATAGTGTAGTGGTGAGCATAGCTGCCTTCCAAGCAGTTGACAGGAATTCGACTCCCGGGTAACGCAGCAACAGTTTTCAGGAGACCCAGCAGAGTTACTGGGTTGAAAACATATATGTAATGACGTAGAAATAACTAATAAAAATAGCTTAAATAATGAAAAGAATAATATATATCAGCATATCACAGTGAGAGCACCGACTGACCAATCAGAGCGCAGCTAAATATTGGCCAATCAGAGTGAGAGTACAGACTGACCAATCAGAATGAGAGTACAGACTGACCAATCAGAGCGTAGCTAAAAATCGGCCAATCAGAGTGAGAGTACAGACTGACCAATCAGAGCGCAGCTAAAAATTGGCCAATCAGAGTGAGAGTACAGACCGACCAATCAGAGTGAGAGTACAGACTGACCAATCAGAGCGCAGCTAAAGATCGGCCAATCAGAGTGAGAGTACAGACCGACCAATCAGAGCGCAGCTAAAAATTGGCCAATCAGAGTGAGAGTCCAGACTGACCAATCAGAGCGTAGCTAAAAATCGGCCAATCAGAGTGAGAGTAATCAGAGCGTAGCTAAAAATCGGCCAATCAGAGTAATCAGATTACAGCTCAGGAGGAAGAGCAGTCACCCAGGTCGGTGGTTCGACTCTGGCTTCCCCAGGCTACATGTCGAAGCGTCCTTGGGCAAGACACTGAACCCCACGTTGCTCCCCCAGTGTATCATTGGGGGTATGAATGTGTGTGAATGCTTAGAAAGCACGTAGTTATATCCTAAGACGTGCTGTATGAATGTGCGTGAGTGGGGTGAATGCGGCATGTAGTGAAGCGCTTTGAGTGGTCAGCTAGACTAGAAAAGCGCTATACAAGTCCATTTACCATTTACAGTAATAGTTTTTAAAAGTAATCAGATCAGCCAATCAGAGTGCAGCTGACCAATCAGAGCGTAATCAGATTACAGTAATATTTTTAAAAAGTAATCAGATTACAGTAATAGTTTTTAAAAGTAATCAGATCGGCCAATCAGAGTGCAGCTAAAGATCGGCCAATCAGATTGAGAGTACAGACAAACCAATCAGAGCGCAGCTAAAAATCGGCCAGTGAGAGTCCAGACCGACCAATCAGAACGCAGCTAAACAATTGTGTGTGTGTGTACAAGAAAAATAAAAAGAATAATAATATATATTTATTGTTATTACTATAAATAATGCATATTATATTATTGATAAATAATGAAAAGAATAATATATATCAACCAATAATATAAAGATCAGCCAATCAGAGTGATCATATTACAGTAATCTTATTAAAGTAATCAGATTACAGTAATATTTTTAAAAGTAAGCAGATTACAGTAATCTTTTTAAAAGTAATCAGATTACTGTAATAGTTTTTAAAAGTAAGCAGATTACAGTAATATTTTAAAAGTAATCAGATTACAGTAATAGTTTTTAAGAGTAATCAGATTACAGTAATATTTGTAAAGTAATCAGATTACAGTAAGCTTTTAAAAAGTAATCAGATTACAGTAATATTTTTAAAGTAATCAGATTACAGTAATGTTTTAAAAAGTAATCAGATTACAGTAATATTTTTAAAGTAATCAGATTACTGTAATCTCATCAATAACCTTATTACTGTAATAAGTCTGTGAAACAGTCTATGAAACACTTGATAGTGGCTGATGTTGCGTAGGTTAACATCTGTCTGCTGATGAACATCTGGTGAAAGAATATTTTATGTAGTGGTGAGCATAGCTGCCTTCCAAGCAGTTGACAGGAATTCGACTCCCGGGTAACGCAGCAACAGTTTTCAGGAGACCCAGCAGAGTTACTGGGTTGAAAACATATATGTAATGACGTAGAAATAACTAATAAAAATAGCTTAAATAATGAAAAGAATAATATATATCAGCATATCACAGTGAGAGCACCGACTGACCAATCAGAGCGCAGCTAAATATTGGCCAATCAGAGTGAGAGTACAGACTGACCAATCAGAATGAGAGTACAGACTGACCAATCAGAGCGTAGCTAAAAATCGGCCAATCAGAGTGAGAGTACAGACTGACCAATCAGAGCGCAGCTAAAAATCGGCCAATCAGAGTGAGAGTACAGACCGACCAATCAGAGTGAGAGTACAGACTGACCAATCAGAGCGCAGCTAAAGATCGGCCAATCAGAGTGAGAGTACAGACCGACCAATCAGAGCGCAGCTAAAAATTGGCCAATCAGAGTGAGAGTCCAGACTGACCAATCAGAGCGTAGCTAAAAATCGGCCAATCAGAGTGAGAGTAATCAGAGCGTAGCTAAAAATCGGCCAATCAGAGTAATCAGATTACAGCTCAGGAGGAAGAGCAGTCACCCAGGTCGGTGGTTCGACTCTGGCTTCCCCAGGCTACATGTCGAAGCGTCCTTGGGCAAGACACTGAACCCCACGTTGCTCCCCCAGTGTATCATTGGGGGTATGAATGTGTGTGAATGCTTAGAAAGCACGTAGTTATATCCTAAGACGTGCTGTATGAATGTGCGTGAGTGGGGTGAATGCGGCATGTAGTGAAGCGCTTTGAGTGGTCAGCTAGACTAGAAAAGCGCTATACAAGTCCATTTACCATTTACAGTAATAGTTTTTAAAAGTAATCAGATCAGCCAATCAGAGTGCAGCTGACCAATCAGAGCGTAATCAGATTACAGTAATATTTTTAAAAAGTAATCAGATTACAGTAATAGTTTTTAAAAGTAATCAGATCGGCCAATCAGAGTGCAGCTAAAGATCGGCCAATCAGATTGAGAGTACAGACAAACCAATCAGAGCGCAGCTAAAAATCGGCCAGTGAGAGTCCAGACCGACCAATCAGAACGCAGCTAAACAATTGTGTGTGTGTGTACAAGAAAAATAAAAAGAATAATAATATATATTTATTGTTATTACTATAAATAATGCATATTATATTATTGATAAATAATGAAAAGAATAATATATATCAACCAATAATATAAAGATCAGCCAATCAGAGTGATCATATTACAGTAATCTTATTAAAGTAATCAGATTACAGTAATATTTTTAAAAGTAAGCAGATTACAGTAATCTTTTTAAAAGTAATCAGATTACTGTAATAGTTTTTAAAAGTAAGCAGATTACAGTAATATTTTAAAAGTAATCAGATTACAGTAATAGTTTTTAAGAGTAATCAGATTACAGTAATATTTGTAAAGTAATCAGATTACAGTAAGCTTTTAAAAAGTAATCAGATTACAGTAATATTTTTAAAGTAATCAGATTACAGTAATGTTTTAAAAAGTAATCAGATTACAGTAATATTTTTAAAGTAATCAGATTACTGTAATCTCATCAATAACCTTATTACTGTAATAAGTCTGTGAAACAGTCTATGAAACACTTGATAGTGGCTGATGTTGCGTAGGTTAACATCTGTCTGCTGATGAACATCTGGTGAAAGAATATTTAGCGCAGCCACCCATGCAACATCTTCCTGCTTAGCCACAAAACTTCTCACACACAGAAGTGTGTTTCCATACAAAGAAGTGTTATTGAAGCAGATTACAGTAATCTTTTTAAAAGTAATCAGATTACAGTCATTATTTTTAAAGTAATCAAATTACAGTAATCTTTTAAAAAGTAATCAGATTACAGTAATTATTTTTAAAGTAATCAAATTACAGTAATCTTTTAAAAAGTAATCAGATTACAGTAATATTTTAAAAAGTAATCAGATTACTGACCCTGAAGCACTTAGCTGTCGGTCTCACTCCAGCTGGGACAGATGTGGTGTACCACAGTGTTGATAGTGTAGTGGTGAGCATAGCTGCCTTCCAAGCAGTTGACAGGAATTCGACTCCCGGGTAACGCAGCAACAGTTTTCAGGAGACCCAGCAGAGTTACTGGGTTGAAAACATATATGTAATGACGTAGAAATAACTAATAAAAATAGCTTAAATAATGAAAAGAATAATATATATCAGCATATCACAGTGAGAGCACCGACTGACCAATCAGAGCGCAGCTAAAAATCGGCCAATCAGAGCGAGAGTACAGACTGACCAATCAGAGTGTCAGTATAGACTGACCAATCAGAGCGCAGCTAAAAATCAGCCAATCAGAGTGAGAGTACAGACTGACCAATCAGAGTGAGAGTACAGACTCACCAATCAGAGCGCAGCTAACGATCGGCAAATCAGAGTGAGAGTACAGACCGACCAATCAAAGTGAGAGTACAGACTGACCAATCAGAGCGTAGCTAAAAATCGGCCAATCAGAGTAATCAGATTACAGCTCAGGAGGAAGAGCAGTCACCCAGGTCGGTGGTTCGACTCTGGCTTCCCCAGGATACATGTCGAAGCGTCATTGGGCAAGACACTGAACCCCACGTTGCTCCCCAGTGTATCATTGGGGGTATGAATGTGTGTGAATGCTTAGAAAGCACGTAGTTATATCCTAAGACGTGCTGTATGAATGTAGTGAAGCGCTTTGAGTGGTCAGCTAGACTAGAAAAGCGCTATACAAGTACAAGTCCATTTACCATTTACAGTAATAGTTTTTAAAAGTAATCAGATCAGCCAATCAGAGTGCAGCTGACCAATCAGAGCGTAATCAGATTACAGTAATATTTTTAAAAAGTAATCAGATTACAGTAATAGTTTTTAAAAGTAATCAGATCGGCCAATCAGAGTGCAGCTAAAGATCGGCCAATCAGATTGAGAGTACAGACAAACCAATCAGAGCGCAGCTAAAAATCGGCCAGTGAGAGTCCAGACCGACCAATCAGAACGCAGCTAAAGATCGGCCAATCAGAGTGAGAGTACAGACTGACCAATCAGAACGCAGCTACAGATCGGCCAATCAGAGTGAGAGTGCAGACTGACCAATCAGAGCGTAGCTAAAAATCGGCCAGTGAGAGTACAGACTCACCAATCAGAGCGCAGCTAAAGATCGGCCAATCAGAGTGAGAGTACAGACCGACCAATCAGAGTGAGAGTACAGACTGACCAATCAGAGCGTAATCAGATTACAGTAATATTTTTTAAAAGTAATCAGATTACAGTAATATTTTAAAAAGTAATCAGATTACAGTAATAGTTTTTAAAAGTAATCAGATCGGCAAATCAGAGTGCAGCTAAAGATCGGCCAATCAGATTGAGAGTACAGACAAACCAATCAGAGCGCAGCTAAAAATCGGCCAGTGAGAGTCCAGACCGACCAATCAGAACGCAGCTAAAGATCGGCCAATCAGAGTGAGAGTACAGACCGACCAATCAGAGTGAGAGTACAGACTGACCAATCAGAGCGTAGCTAAAAATCGGCCAATCAGAGTGAGAGGACCGACCGACCAATCCGAGAACAGCTATAAATCAGCCAATGGTCAGTCCTTAGTCTCACTTCAGTCTCACTCAGAGCTATAGAGTAATCACACTTTAAAAGTAATCAGATTACAGTAATCTTTTAAAAAGTAATCAGATTACAGTAATTATTTTTTTAAAGTAATCAGATTACAGTAATATTTTAAAAAGTAATCAGATTACAGTAATAGTTTTTAAAAGTAATCAGATCGGCCAATCAGAGTGCAGCTAAAGATCGGCCAATCAGATTGAGAGTACAGACAAACTAATCAGAGCGCAGCTAAAAATCGGCCAGTGAGAGTCCAGACCGACCAATCAGAACGCAGCTAAAGATCGGCCAATCAGAGTGAGAGTGCAGACTGACCAATCAGAACGCAGCTACAGATCGGCCAATCAGACCAGACCGACCAATCAGAACGCAGCTAAACAATTGTGTGTGTGTGTACAAGAAAAATAAAAAGAATAATAATATATATTTATTGTTATTACTATAAATAATACATATTATATTATTGATAAATAATGAAAAGAATAATATATATCAACCAATAATATAAAGATCAGCCAATCAGAGTGATCATATTACAGTAATCTTATTAAAGTAATCAGATTACAGTAATATTTTTAAAAGTAAGCAGATTACAGTAATCTTTTTAAAAGTAATCAGATTACAGTGATAGTTTTTAAAAGTAATCAGATTACAGTAATATTTTAAAAAGTAATCAGATTACAGTAATAGTTTTTAAAAGTAATCAGATTACAGTAATATTTTAAAAAGTAATCAGATTACAGTAAGCTTTTAAAAAGTAATCAGATTACAGTAATCTTTTTTAAAGTAATCAGATTACAGTAATGTTTTAAAAAGTAATCAGATTACAGTAATATTTTTAAAGTAATCAGATTACTGTAATCTCATCAATAACCTTATTACTGTAATAAGTCTGTGAAACAGTCTATGAAACACTTGATAGTGGCTGATGTTGCGTAGGTTAACATCTGTCTGCTGATGAACATCTGGTGAAAGAATATTTAGCGCAGCCACCCATGCAACATCTTCCTGCTTAGCCACAAAACTTCTCACACACAGAAGTGTGTTTCCATACAAAGAAGTGTTATTGAAGCAGATTACAGTAATCTTTTAAAAAGTAATCAGATTACAGTAATTATTTTTAAAGTAATCAAATTACTATCAAATTACAGTAATATTTTTAAAAGTAATCAGATTACTGACCCTGAAGCACTTAGCTGTCGGTCTCACTCCAGCTGGGACAGATGTGGTGTACCACAGTGTTGATAGTGTAGTGGTGAGCATAGCTGCCTTCCAAGCAGTTGACCCAGGTTCGATTCCCAGGTAACCCAGCAACAGTTTTCAGGAGACCCAGCAGAGTTACTGGGTTGAAAACATATTAGTAATGACTTAGAAATAACTAATGAAAAGAGCTTATGTAATGAAAAGAATAATATATATCAGCATATAATATAAAGATAAGCCAATCAGAGTGAGATTACCGATGGACGAATCAGAGCGCAGCTAAAGGTCGTTCAATCAGAGGGAGAGTACAGACCGACCAATCGGAGCGCATATTAATTACACTAATCTTATTAAAGTAATCAGATTACAGTAATCTTTTAAAAAGTAATCAGATTACAGTAATTATTTTTAAAGTAATCAAATTACAGTAATCTTTTAAAAAGTAATCAGATTACAGTAATTATTTTTAAAGTAATCAGATTACAGTAATATTTTAAAAAGTAATCATATTACAGTAATATTTTCAAAAGTAATCAGATTACAGTAATAGTTTTTAAAAGTAATCAGATAACAGTAATATTTTTTAAAGTAATCAGATTACAGTAATCTTTTAAAAAGTAATCAGATTACAGTAATCTTTTAAAAAAGTAATCAGATTACAGTAATATTTTAAAAAGTAATCAGATTACAGTAATATTTTAAAAAGTAATCAGATTACAGTAATAGTTTTTAAAAGTAATCAGATCGGCCAATCAGAGTGCAGCTAAAGATCGGCCAATCAGATTGAGAGTACAGACAAACCAATCAGAGCGCAGCTAAAAATCGGCCAGTGAGAGTCCAGACCGACCAATCAGAACGTAGCTAAAGATCGGCCAATCAGAGTGAGAGTGCAGACTGACCAATCAGAACGCAGCTACAGATCGGCCAATCAGACCAGACCGACCAATCAGAACGCAGCTAAACAATTGTGTGTGTGTGTACAAGAAAAATAAAAAGAATAATATATATTTATTGTTATTACTATAAATAATACATATTATATTATTGATAAATAATGAAAAGAATAATATATATCAACCAATAATATAAAGATCAGCAAATCAGAGTGATCACATTACAGATTACAGTAATATTTTAAAAAGTAATCAGATTACAGTAATCTTTTTAAAAGTAATCAGATTACAGCAATATTTTTTAAGTAATCAGATTACAGTAATGTTTTGAAAAAGTAATCAGATTACAGTAATCTGATTACTTTTTAAAAAATTACTCTAATCTCATTACTCTCACCTTATTACTGTAATAAGTCTGTGAAACAGTCTATGAAACACTTGATAGTGGCTGATGTTGCGTAGGTTAACATCTGTCTGCTGATGAACATCTGGTGAAAGAATCTTTAGCGCAGCCACCCATGCAACATCTTCCTGCTTAGCCACAAAACTTCTCACACAAAACTTCTCTGTTTCCATACAAAGAAGTGTTATTGAACGACTGCGTCACAGAATCAAGGTGAGAGTGATCAGATTACTGTAATCTGATTACTTTAAAAATATTACTGTAATCTTATTACATTAAAGTATGTCGTAACTCTGTATATACTCTATAGCTCTGAGTGAGAGTACAGACTGACCATTGGCTGATTTATAGCTGTGCTCTGATTGGTCGGTACTCTCACTTTGATTGGACGACCTTTAGCTGCGCTCTGATTGGTCGGTCTGTACTCTCACTCTTATTGGCTTATCGTTATATTATTGGCTGATATATTATTCTTTTCATTATTTAAGCTCTTTTCAGTAGTTATTTCTAAGTCATCACTGATATGTTTTCAACTCAGTAACTCTGCTGGGGTTCCTGAAAACTGTCACTGCATTGTCCGGGAGTCGAATTCCTGTCAACTGCTTGGAAGGCAGCTATGCTCACCACTACACCACCAACGCTGTGGTACACCACATCTGTCCCAGCTGGAGTGAGACTGACATCAGCCACTATCAAGTGTCTCATAGACTGTTTCAAAGACTTATTACAGTAATAAGGTGAGTGATCAGATTACAGTAATCTGATTACTTTAAAAAATATTACTGTAATCTGATTACTTTAAAAATTATGACTGTAATCTGATTACTTTAAAAATTATGACTGTAATCTGATTACTTTTATAAGATTACTGTAATCTGATCACTTCCTGCATGAAAATGTTTCATATTTTCAACGTTATTTTTAACACTGGGATTTCTGTTGTGTTAAAATATAGTTGGAATTTTTCCTTACTGACCGAGTGAAGAAGTTTCAGCCTAGATTTATCTGCGATTCAGATACAGTCATGAGAAGAGCTGCATCTGGCAGGCCAACGCCTGGATTAGGGTACGGAAACATCTGAGTACGTGACACAGATGGACAGCGTATGTGGCCACAAATTAGAAGCGCAGGAAGACTTGTTGAGCTTTTTTCAGTAGTTATTTCTAATAATAATAATAATAATAACAATATTGATATATTCAGACAATTGAGAAACTTCTCCAAATATCACACTTGCCTTGCTTTGTCTTTGTGCTGTAAAGACCTTCTTTGAGCTTCCTTTCCACATCATTTATTGACATCCTGTCGCTAGGCTACATCCCGATCTCACAGTGTTTTTAGCCGCCAGCAGTTGAGTCGTGAACGAATCAAAACTGTTTCCTGTCCTGCTGACTGAGTTTATTCAGCAGCCGCCTGTCATATGGGGAGGAAGGGTGCCGCGTGAAAACGAACGAATCACTCACTGAGACTACTCATTACTCCCGAGTATGGCTGCGTCTGCATGAACTGCGCCGCTACGGTTTCCTCAGCTCTCCCACTGACACTTCCACCACGTCTGACATGTCCATCAGATTTGTCAAGCTGCTGGCTGCGCGATCGCGGACACTTTGTCACTTTGTGAAGGCACCGTGTCAGAAAGCTACCAGTACTACCATCCCTGCTAACTCCTCGATGCAAACTTCAACCCGTGAAACATTTTCCTCACCACCAACATTAGTGGGCAAAGGCTCTGAAGTTGGTGTTTGGTGCAGGGAAACACTTTGTCCAAGTGTTAGGGTTAGGCCACTAGCGCCGGGACCAGCTAACAGCTGACCGTCATCTTCTGAAGGTAGATTTTCCCCTTCAGAATAAGGATTATCGAATAGAAGATCCAGCGCTTCTTTGCAGGTAAACTTTTTAGTGGACATTGTGCGATTATTGGAAAAAAATACTCGCTAATGCTGCCTATATCGCTCTGCTGCTGCAGCTCAATGACTACTCGCTCCGTGAAGAACTCACACTGATTCAACTTGCTGTAGCTCAAAAAAATTATATTGAAGGATGACTTTTTTTGCGTCAAATGTGAAGTTTGACATGTCTGCCAACCAGAAGTGGAGAGTAGGAACAAAATATGACGTTATTTTTGCCACAATGGGACGTTTTATTCAAGGCGCCATCTTGTCGACTTCAGTCGACCATGGCGCTCAGAGGGTTAATAACAATGGCTGCTTTAGCGGTGTTGGAAGACATAGCAAATGGTGCAATAAGGAGATATTTAGAGACAGACATGATTCGTTGGCTCATCAGCCGCTTTAGGGTCCCGAGGGCAATCTTCCTGGAGCTGTGCGCAGAGCGGCGTTGGAGCGCAACACAGCGAGGAGCCACGCTGTTCCCATACAGGTGATGACCACGTTGGGGTTCCTGGCAACCGGGGCATTTCAAAGGGAGCTGGCCGACTGATCGGGACTGTGCCAGTCGACCCTGAGCCGAGCCATGCCAGCCGTGTGGGACGGGATTATCCGCATCTCAGCAGTATATCAAATTCCCACAATGCAGCTGAACAGGCCAACATTAAAGCGCAATTTGCAGCGACAGCCGGTTTTCCAAATGTATTCGGAGCTATCGACTGCACACACATGGCTATAAAAGCGCCATCACATGATGAATTTGTGTATGTCAACAGGAAGCAATTCCATTCCATCAATGTACAGATAATTTGTGACGCTCAGATGCACTTAACTGACATTGTGGGGGTGTCCTGGTTCAAGCTTCTTGGTGAGAAACTTTATCCGTGTCATTGTCCTCATATTATTCCCCATGAAGTGCATTGAGCACGTGTAACAGAGTTAGAAATGCACTTTATTAATTATTTCCAATTTGTAAGTTTTATTCATCATTTCATGATTATTTTGAGTATTTTTTAATTTAATCTGTATGATTTATTTTCATTTACCATTATTTTCTACATTTTCCCTGAGTTAATTACCCTCCTGCACTCTGCCCTTTTAGTTCCTCCTGGGCTTCTGTAGCCCCCCCCCCTGTGCTGTGGAAAATATAGGAATCGCAGGTGCAGGGCTCATTTAAATATGATTTGCATATTTAAGTAGGGGCGTGGACAGGGAGGAGGCGGGTACTCCGACATGTGCTCAGTTCCACGTTGATTGGGATGTACAAAGGAAATGTGCTTAGATATTTTTGTACGTTGGAGGGCATTTTGGTTTGTTTCAGTAGGAAATCCACGTGCAAGTCTTTGTACATGAGGCCCCTGGTGTGGTGAATCTCTGCTGATCTGTGGTTCTGAATGGAAACAGGAAGCAGACTGGAGGATGAACAGTGGCTCCTCAATTCTACAAGTTCCCAGCAGGGGGCGCTGATGCTCCACATCAGAGATCATTACAGCAGCAACAGCAGAAATAGCGGCACCCACGGGTCAGAAAGCCAACGGAAAATATCAAAGCGGTCCCACTGACTGTCCTGATGTCTGACAATAATAAAACACTTTATTTTATCTTGATTACACAATGATTGACTTCTCAGGTGTCAGAGCATCCCTCAGTTGGAGAGTTGGTGGTTCGATCCCTGACTTCCACATGTTCAGATCTGTCAGTCTTATTATTTATTGCAGATCTTTAACGCAGCTTTATTCAGAGAAGATGTTTAAAATCACATGTGCAGCTTGTACAGACAGGGAGACTGGAATGAGGTTTGTAATGGTTGAGCTGTAAGAAGTAGTTCATGTTCGCAGGTGGAAGATCAAACTCATTCAGCCTTAGTTCCTGACAGACATGCCTCTGGGTTTGGGATAGCATTCAGCTGTGTGTCCCTGGAGTAGCAGCTAAATATACAAATGTTTCCGCCCTGGAAAGCATGCTGATAATAAGCTATAATGATAATAATAAGCTTCTGGGTTGAGGTGTGTAATGATACAGTGTTAAAAGCTGAGAGATGCAATAAACTTTAGACTGGATCAAACCTCACTGAGTGTTCTTTTAAGGTCATGATAAGAGCAAATATCTGTCCAGTCGACTGTCGGGGTGCCCCAAGGCTCAGTGTTGGGAAGCCTTCTCTTTGCATTGTGCACCAACTCCACAGTGACTGCAGCCAGCTTTTTAGACTCAGTCTTACAGGCTAATTTCATCATTAATGTTTCTTAAATTAAAAAAAAAAGAAGCTAAATCTGACTATTAGTGTGTGTTTCAATCAATGGAATCTAATTAAATTTATTAGATATGCAGCAGTGAGGAAGCAATCCACAGCAACATAATCATCAAATACACTGATGACACCATGGTGGTGGGGCTCATCTCTGGGGGGGGGGGCAGCTGACAGTGAACATTCTGCTCCTCAACACCTCCAAAACGAAAGAGGTCATCATCGATTTCAGGAGGAAGAAAACGGATATCCTTCCATTATTCATTATTCATTATTCACTATTCCGCTTCCTGGGAGTCCATCATGAGGAGGACCGGACCTGGACCTCGGAGCTGCTAAAAAAGGCCCAGCAGAGACTGGACTTCCTGAGGGTTCTGAGGAAAAACAACATCTCCCTGATGGTGTCTTTTTATCGGTGCTGCATTGAGAGCATCCTGACATACTGAGGTACAGCATCTGCACAGTGGGCCAGAGGACAGCGCTTCAGAGGGTCACCGCATCTCCCCAATTCAATTCAAATTAATCATGTGCAGTACTGACCAGCGGCCACACAGAGGCGCCAAATATCCTCAGAAAGTATAGGAGCTGCTCTGAGAATTCAGCTCAATTACTGTGGTGAAAGTAGGTGTAACAGTGAAAAAATACTGACTAAACTATCCATCCATTTATTTTCTATACCCGCTTAATCCGTCGGTCGGGTCACGGGGGGCTGGAGCCTATCCCAGCAGTCACTTTAACAACTAGTTAACCTAAATACTTGAGATAAAGACAAAGGATTCAGTATGTCAGCAGTTAACTGCTTGTGAGGGTTAGATGCTAGCCTGGCTCGGATACCTCTGCGCTTTCCCCTCTTCTGTTTCCTCTCACGCCGCTTGTAGCACCTCCGGAGAAGACAGCAGCCTCGTAGCATAACCTCGTACATGTGTTTCTGCCAATGTCGAGCAGAAACTCACGGCTGTAAGATTGCCACAACACGACAAAGGCTTGGATCTTGGATCTGTTATGTGTCGACACAGAACAGACAACTTAGCAAAGAAGCCATTTTAAACTGGATCTTTAGGCTCTTTGTTACCAGCAGCCTGTCACAAAGACACATCATTTGTTCCCATTTCTTTAGCTGCATCTATGAAAAACAGCAAAGAAAACACAGTTTGACAGACAGAAAATAGGATTTCTGCAGCAACAAGGTGATTCCCAAAGAGCTATTAGCTGAAAACTTGTTACACTAGAAGCTACAGAAGAGGAAACTTCTACATAATAAGTTCTGTTGAGTGGTTTTACTGCAGTTTCTTCTCTGCTCGACGCCACGTCTTTGTTATCCTTCAGATGGAACTACTCTCGAGTTCTCATGATTAAACTCAGGTTAGTTTATAGAAATCACTCTAAAGACTCTTTATTGCTTCTTTTGCATCGTTTTGCTGATATTCTGGAGTCTGAATCAGCTCTCGTTCTTTAGGGGATACGTGTGATACCTGCAGATATGGTTCATCCAGTTGTCCTGAACATGAGGAACGATACCTGCAGATATCGTTCATCCTGTTGTCTTTAACATGAGGAACGATACCTGCAGATATGGTTCATCCTGTTGTCTTTAACATGAGGAACGATACCTGCAGATATGGTTCATCCAGTTGTCTTTAACATGAGGAACGATACCTGCAGATATGGTACATCCAGTTGTCTTTAACATGAGGAACGATACCTGCAGATATGGTTCATCCAGTTGTCTTTAACATGAGGAACGATACCTGCAGATATGGTTCATCCTGTTGTCTTTAACATGAGGAACGATACCTGCAGATATGGTTCATCCTGTTGTCTTTAACATTAGGAACGATACCTGCAGATATCGTTCATCCTGTTGTCTTTAACATGAGGAACGATACCTGCAGATATCGTTCATCCTGTTGTCTTTAACATGAGGAACGATACCTGCAGATATCGTTCATCCTGTTGTCTTTAACATGAGGAACGATACCTGCAGATATCGTTCATCCTGTTGTCTTTAACATGAGGAACGATACCTGCAGATATCGTTCATCCAGTTGTCCTGAACATGAGGAACGATATCTGCAGATATGGTTCATCCAGTTGTCTTTAACATGAGGAACGATACCTGCAGATATCGTTCATCCTGTTGTCTTTAACATGAGGAACGATACCTGCAGATATGGTTCATCCTGTTGTCTTTAACATGAGGAACGATACCTGCAGATATCGTTCATCCAGTTGTCCTGAACATGAGGAACGATATCTGCAGATATGGTTCATCCAGTTGTCTTTAACATGAGGAGCGATACCTGCAGATATCGTTCATCCTGTTGTCTTTAACATGAGGAACGATACCTGCAGATATGGTTCATCCTGTTGTCTTTAACATGAGGAACGATACCTGCAGATATGGTTCATCCTGTTGTCTTTAACATGAGGAGCGATACCTGCAGATATGGTTCATCCTGTTGTCCTGAACATGAGGAGCGATACCTGCAGATATCGTTCATCCAGTTGTCTTTAACATGAGGAGCGATACCTGCAGATATCGTTCATCCTGTTGTCTTTAACATGAGGAGCGATACCTGCAGATATCGTTCATCCTGTTGTCCTGAACATGAGGAACGATACCTGCAGATATGGTTCATCCTGTTGTCTTTAACATGAGGAACGATACCTGCAGATATCGTTCATCCTGTTGTCTTTAACATGAGGAACGATACCTGCAGATATGGTTCATCCTGTTGTCTTTAACATGAGGAGCGATACCTGCAGATATCGTTCATCCTGTTGTCTTTAACATGAGGAACGATACCTGCAGATATGGTTCATCCTGTTGTCTTTAACATGAGGAACGATACCTGCAGATATGGTTCATCCTGTTGTCTTTAACATGAGGAACGATACCTGCAGATATGGTTCATCCTGTTGTCCTGAACATGAGGAACGATACCTGCAGATATGGTTCATCCTGTTGTCTTTAACATGAGGAGCGATACCTGCAGATATGGTTCATCCTGTTGTCTTTAACATGAGGAACGATACCTGCAGATATCGTTCATCCTGTTGTCCTGAACATGAGGAACGATACCTGCAGATATGGTTCATCCTGTTGTCTTTAACATGAGGAACGATACCTGCAGATATCGTTCATCCTGTTGTCCTGAACATGAGGAACGATACCTGCAGATATCGTTCATCCAGTTGTCTTTAACATGAGGAGCGATACCTGCAGATATGGTTCATCCTGTTGTCTTTAACATGAGGAACGATACCTGCAGATATCGTTCATCCTGTTGTCCTGAACATGAGGAACGATACCTGCAGATATCGTTCATCCTGTTGTCTTTAACATGAGGAGCGATACCTGCAGATATGGTTCATCCTGTTGTCTTTAACATGAGGAACGATACCTGCAGATATCGTTCATCCTGTTGTCCTGAACATGAGGAACGATACCTGCAGATATCGTTCATCCAGTTGTCTTTAACATGAGGAGCGATACCTGCAGATATCGTTCATCCTGTTGTCCTGAACATGAGGAACGATACCTGCAGATATGGTTCATCCTGTTGTCTTTAACATGAGGAACGATACCTGCAGATATCGTTCATCCTGTTGTCTTTAACATGAGGAACGATACCTGCAGATATGGTTCATCCTGTTGTCTTTAACATGAGGAGCGATACCTGCAGATATGGTTCATCCTGTTGTCTTTAACATGAGGAACGATACCTGCAGATATGGTTCATCCTGTTGTCCTGAACATGAGGAACGATACCTGCAGATATCGTTCATCCTGTTGTCTTTAACATGAGGAACGATACCTGCAGATATGGTTCATCCTGTTGTCTTTAACATGAGGAGCGATACCTGCAGATATGGTTCATCCTGTTGTCTTTAACATGAGGAACGATACCTGCAGATATGGTTCATCCTGTTGTCCTGAACATGAGGAACGATACCTGCAGATATCGTTCATCCTGTTGTCTTTAACATGAGGAACGATACCTGCAGATATGGTTCATCCTGTTGTCTTTAACATGAGGAACGATACCTGCAGATATGGTTCATCCTGTTGTCCTGAACATGAGGAACGATACCTGCAGATATGGTTCATCCTGTTGTCCTGAACATGAGGAACGATACCTGCAGATATGGTTCATCCTGTTGTCTTTAACATGAGGAACGATACCTGCAGATATCGTTCATCCTGTTGTCTTTAACATGAGGAACGATACCTGCAGATATCGTTCATCCAGTTGTCTTTAACATGAGGAGCGATACCTGCAGATATCGTTCATCCTGTTGTCTTTAACATGAGGAACGATACCTGCAGATATGGTTCATCCTGTTGTCTTTAACATGAGGAACGATACCTGCAGATATGGTTCATCCTGTTGTCCTGAACATGAGGAACGATACCTGCAGATATGGTTCATCCTGTTGTCCTGAACATGAGGAACGATACCTGCAGATATGGTTCATCCTGTTGTCTTTAACATGAGGAACGATACCTGCAGATATGGTTCATCCAGTTGTCTTTAACATGAGGAACGATACCTGCAGATATGGTTCATCCTGTTGTCCTGAACATGAGGAACGATACCTGCAGATATGGTTCATCCTGTTGTCCTGAACATGAGGAACGATACCTGCAGATATCGTTCATCCTGTTGTCTTTAACATGAGGAACGATACCTGCAGATATGGTTCATCCTGTTGTCTTTAACATGAGGAACGATACCTGCAGATATGGTTCATCCTGTTGTCTTTAACATGAGGAGCGATACCTGCAGATATGGTTCATCCTTTTGTCTTTAACATGAGGAACGATACCTGCAGATATGGTTCATCCTGTTGTCCTGAACATGAGGAGCGATACCTGCAGATATCGTTCATCCTGTTGTCTTTAACATGAGGAGCGATACCTGCAGATATCGTTCATCCTGTTGTCTTTAACATGAGGAACGATACCTGCAGATATCGTTCATCCTGTTGTCTTTAACATGAGGAACGATACCTGCAGATATGGTTCATCCAGTTGTCCTGAACATGAGGAACGATACCTGCAGATATGGTTCATCCTGTTGTCTTTAACATGAGGAACGATACCTGCAGATATGGTTCATCCTGTTGTCTTTAACATGAGGAACGATACCTGCAGATATGGTTCATCCAGTTGTCTTTAACATGAGGAACGATACCTGCAGATATCGTTCATCCTGTTGTCCTGAACATGAGGAGCGATACCTGCAGATATGGTTCATCCTGTTGTCTTTAACATGAGGAACGATACCTGCAGATATGGTTCATCCTGTTGTCCTGAACATGAGGAGCGATACCTGCAGATATGGTTCATCCTGTTGTCTTTAACATGAGGAACGATACCTGCAGATATGGTTCATCCTGTTGTCTTTAACATGAGGAACGATACCTGCAGATATGGTTCATCCAGTTGTCTTTAACATGAGGAACGATACCTGCAGATATGGTTCATCCTGTTGTCTTTAACATGAGGAACGATACCTGCAGATATGGTTCATCCTGTTGTCTTTAACATGAGGAACGATACCTGCAGATATCATTCATCCTGTTGTCTTTAACATGAGGAACGATACCTGCAGATATGGTTCATCCTGTTGTCTTTAACATGAGGAACGATACCTGCAGATATGGTTCATCCTGTTATCTTTAACATGAGGAACGATACCTGCAGATATCATTCATCCTGTTGTCTTTAACATGAGGAACGATACCTGCAGATATCATTCATCCTGTTGTCTTTAACATGAGGAACGATACCTGCAGATATGGTTCATCCTGTTGTCCTGAATGTGAGGAACGATACCTGCAGATATGGTTCATCCAGTTGTCTTTAACATGAGGAACGATACCTACAGATATGGTTCATCCTGTTGTCTTTAACATGAGGAACGATACCTGCAGATATCGTTCATCCTGTTGTCTTTAACATGAGGAACGATACCTACAGATATGGTTCATCCTGTTGTCTTTAACATGAGGAGCGATACCTGCAGATATGGTTCATCCTGTTGTCCTGAACATGAGGAACGATACCTGCAGATATGGTTCATCCTGTTGTCCTGAACATGAGGAACGATACCTGCAGATATCGTTCATCCTGTTGTCTTTAACATGAGGAACGATACCTGCAGATATGGTTCATCCTGTTGTCCTGAACATGAGGAACGATACCTGCAGATATGGTTCATCCAGTTGTCTTTAACATTAGGAACGATACCTGCAGATATGGTTCATCCTGTTGTCTTTAACATTAGGAACGATACCTGCAGATATGGTTCATCCTGTTGTCCTGAACATGAGGAACGATACCTGCAGATATGGTTCATCCTGTTGTCCTGAACATGAGGAACGATACCTGCAGATATGGTTCATCCAGTTGTCTTTAACATGAGGAACGATACCTGCAGATATCGTTCATCCTGTTGTCTTTAACATGAGGAACGATACCTACAGATATGGTTCATCCTGTTGTCTTTAACATGAGGAGCGATACCTGCAGATATGGTTCATCCTGTTGTCCTGAACATGAGGAACGATACCTGCAGATATGGTTCATCCTGTTGTCTTTAACATGAGGAACGATACCTGCAGATATCGTTCATCCTGTTGTCTTTAACATGAGGAACGATACCTGCAGATATGGTTCATCCTGTTGTCCTGAACATGAGGAACGATACCTGCAGATATGGTTCATCCAGTTGTCTTTAACATTAGGAACGATACCTGCAGATATGGTTCATCCTGTTGTCTTTAACATTAGGAACGATACCTGCAGATATGGTTCATCCTGTTGTCCTGAACATGAGGAACGATACCTGCAGATATGGTTCATCCTGTTGTCCTGAACATGAGGAACGATACCTGCAGATATGGTTCATCCAGTTGTCTTTAACATTAGGAACGATACCTGCAGATATGGTTCATCCTGTTGTCTTTAACATGAGGAACGATACCTGCAGATATGGTTCATCCTGTTGTCCTGAACATGAGGAACGATACCTGCAGATATCATTCATCCTGTTGTCTTTAACATGAGGAACGATACCTGCAGATATGGTTCATCCAGTTGTCTTTAACATGAGGAACGATACCTGCAGATATGGTTCATCCTGTTGTCCTGAACATGAGGAACGATACCTGCAGATATCGTTCATCCTGTTGTCTTTAACATGAGGAGCGATACCTGCAGATATGGTTCATCCTGTTGTCTTTAACATGAGGAGCGATACCTGCAGATATGGTTCATCCTGTTGTCCTGAACATGAGGAACGATACCTGCAGATATCTTTCATCCTGTTGTCTTTAACATGAGGAACGATACCTGCAGATATGGTTCATCCAGTTGTCTTTAACATGAGGAGCGATACCTGCAGATATAGTTCATCCTGTTATCTTTAACATGAGGAACGATACCTGCAGATATCGTTCATCCTGTTGTCTTTAACATTAGGAACGATACCTGCAGATATGGTTCATCCAGTTGTCTTTAACATGAGGAGCGATACCTGCAGATATCGTTCATCCAGTTGTCTTTAACATGAGGAACGATACCTGCAGATATGGTTCATCCTGTTGTCCTGAACATGAGGAGCGATACCTGCAGATATGGTTCATCCTGTTGTCCTGAACATGAGGAACGATACCTGCAGATATGGTTCATCCTGTTGTCCTGAACATGAGGAACGATACCTGCAGATATCGTTCATCCTGTTGTCTTTAACATGAGGAACGATACCTGCAGATATGGTTCATCCTGTTGTCTTTAACATGAGGAACGATACCTGCAGATATCGTTCATCCTGTTGTCTTTAACATGAGGAACGATACCTGCAGATATGGTTCATCCAGTTGTCCTGAACATGAGTAACGATACCTGCAGATATCGTTCATCCTGTTGTCTTTAACATGAGGAACGATACCTGCAGATATGGTTCATCCTGTTGTCTTTAACATGAGGAACGATACCTGCAGATATCGTTCATCCTGTTGTCTTTAACATGAGGAACGATACCTGCAGATATCGTTCATCCTGTTGTCTTTAACATGAGGAACGATACCTGCAGATATGGTTCATCCAGTTGTCCTGAACATGAGTAACGATACCTGCAGATATCGTTCATCCTGTTGTCTTTAACATGAGGAACGATACCTGCAGATATCGTTCATCCTGTTGTCCTGAACATGAGGAACGATACCTGCAGATATGGTTCATCCTGTTGTCTTTAACATGAGGAACGATACCTGCAGATATGGTTCATCCTGTTGTCTTTAACATGAGGAGCGATACCTGCAGATATGGTTCATCCTGTTGTCCTGAACATGAGGAACGATACCTGCAGATATGGTTCATCCTGTTGTCTTTAACATGAGGAACGATACCTGCAGATATGGTTCATCCTGTTGTCTTTAACATGAGGAACGATACCTGCAGATATGGTTCATCCTGTTGTCTTTAACATGAGGAACGATACCTGCAGATATGGTTCATCCTGTTGTCTTTAACATGAGGAGCGATACCTGCAGATATGGTTCATCCTGTTGTCCTGAACATGAGGAACGATACCTGCAGATATCGTTCATCCTGTTGTCCTGAACATGAGGAACGATACCTGCAGATATGGTTCATCCTGTTGTCTTTAACATGAGGAACGATACCTGCAGATATGGTTCATCCTGTTGTCTTTAACATGAGGAACGATACCTGCAGATATGGTTCATCCTGTTGTCTTTAACATGAGGAACGATACCTGCAGATATGGTTCATCCTGTTGTCTTTAACATGAGGAGCGATACCTGCAGATATGGTTCATCCTGTTGTCCTGAACATGAGGAACGATACCTGCAGATATCGTTCATCCTGTTGTCCTGAACATGAGGAACGATACCTGCAGATATGGTTCATCCTGTTGTCTTTAACATGAGGAACGATACCTGCAGATATGGTTCATCCTGTTGTCTTTAACATGAGGAGCGATACCTGCAGATATGGTTCATCCTGTTGTCCTGAAGGTGAGGAACGATACCTGCAGATATGGTTCATCCTGTTGTCTTTAACATGAGGAACGATACCTGCAGATATGGTTCATCCTGTTGTCTTTAACATGAGGAACGATACCTGCAGATATGGTTCATCCTGTTGTCTTTAACATGAGGAGCGATACCTGCAGATATGGTTCATCCTGTTGTCCTGAAGGTGAGGAAACACTTAAGCAGAGAACTACATAACATGACTTCATACAGTGTTATTTTTCCCCTTTATTGGTTTTCTTCTCAGATTCTCAGAGGAACTGGGAACATTTCCAGAGGTATAAAATGTCCTCGGCTGCTAATGAGCTTTCATACGTAAGAGATACGCAGCTGTGTTTTATTTTGGCCTGACTCAGTTTATATCACAGCAGATTCTTATGTTATGTTTATGCATTTTGCAGACACTTCATCCAAAGCAACTGGAAGGCAGGTAGGGTAAGGAGTTTTGTTTAAGGACCCCCACCTTACATGCAGGGGATTTGAACCCAGGCCACCCACATGAAATTGGAAATCTTACCTCTGCACTTTCCAGCCCCCTTACTTCTGCAGGTATAACAATACACAGAATGTTCAGTATTTACGGCACAGAAAACAAACATTTTTGAACATTTTTGCACATAGTTTCAGAGTAAAAATGTAAATATTGATCATTTTCTGAATCTTAAACAGTGATTGAAAATAATCCAATAGTTTTTGCATCTATAATTTAGATTTTTGACCAGCTGCAGGGATTCATGCAGGTCTGCGCCGGCCACCATCCTCCTCTCCTCCTCCTCTCCTCCTCCGAGTGTTGCATGTTTCAGGTTTAGCTGCGCGATACAAGTTCAACACAGAAAGGCTTCCTCAGTGGTAACAGCTCAACCAAACCTTTGAAAAGACGTACATGCAGAAACATTAAGGAAAAACTAGTCAGAATGATAGAAGAATGGTTAATTATTTGAACCTGTTTGTGGTTTTCATGGACAGGATCTGGAGGTGCAGTCGGGGGGAGGAGGGCGTCTGGTTTGGGAACCTCAGGGTTACAGCTCTGCTTTCTGCAGATGATGAGGTTCTGATGACCTTCAGCTGAGGGTGAAGCAGCCGGGATGAGTCAGCTGATCCAGATCTGAGGCCACCGTTCTGAACCGGATCAAAGGAAGTTCTGAGCAGAGATGTCCTTCATCACAGCGGAAAACGTCTCAACGTCACCTCGAAAACTGGCAGAACTTCTGTGTTGCAGTTATTGGTTTTAAATGTGCAAGAAGTTAAAAATAAAATCAGTCATCGATGTGTCTGAGGAGCAGAGTTTCTGTTAATGATCCAGATCCCTGAGAGTTCCAGGGAACTCTTTGAATCTTTACGACTGGAACAGAAGTAACTCAAAGCAGATGGCGACAAACGTCTCATGTGAGTTTAATTGGTTCGGCCCACATTGATGTAACAACAACACATGTTTACATTGTCTGCCTCAATGTCCCAAACAGACCAAATTCTACAGAAAATTCCTCAAGTTCACTTCTGCAGAAATGAATGTTTGCATTGGCCAAATGAGAGCCAGACACAGACATGGCAACGATTACTGTTTCAGCTTTAAACTCGAACCTCACCCTGAAATATTGTGATTTTTGTTGGACTTTGAAAGGAAGTGAAGAGCCCACCGTGTCCTGATAGCTCCTCACACAATGAACAGACCCCACTCATGTGAAGGAACCCCACACTGCGTTAGTTTCTTCACTCCACATATGATCCCGTAAACCTCTGGAACCAACGCCTCTGCAGAGTTCAACAGTATGTTGTGAACAAAAACAGCTCCCTATGAATTCAGAGGAATTCTCTGGGTGCGTGCACACTCCGGATGGGTTTCAGACAACCTTTATTTCTTCCTTCAGCAGAGAAACACGCAGAGAAAAGAGAAAAACTCCAGGATCTCCTGACAGAAGATTTCCTGAGTTCATGGAAAACCTGGAAAAGTCACAACATTTCATAATTAAATGTTTTTAGATGTTTGTTACAGCAGATTTCCATAAAAAATCTTCATTAGAACTTCATTATAAGTCATGTTATCTCATCATATAATGGTTTATAACCGTTTCTTTGTTCTTAAAAGGAACCCAGAGGAGAGAATTATACACTAATCTATTCTTTGGAAAATTCATTCTACATCCACAGCAGCTGAGTGTTGCATGGCACATTAATCCATCCCATCAACTGCTTTCTACCTGCTTTAATCAGGGCCACAGATGCAGAAATTGTACTCTAAGTTAAACATAAATGTACTTCAGAAACACCTTTAATGCTCTGCTGACACTGGTTTACCATCTGTTCACTTCTCAGGTTGGCAGGACTGAGAAGGAAAGACAGGAGTCAAAGATGTGCAAACAGGAAGTGGAACACCTGCAGGTTAAAAACCTTTCTGAGGAAAGAGGAAAAGAAAGAGGAAAAAATCCAGCTGTGACCTGACAGGACCTGAGAGATGCATCTGGACCTTCAGCTGATCCATCTACTGTTGGCCCAAGCCTCATCAGAAATGGTCTCCATGGAAGGGTGGCTGTCAAGAAGCCGTTCTTAAGGAAGGGAAACAGGGAGAAAAGGCTGAGCTGTGCCAAATGACACAAGAAGTGGACTGAAAATCAGTGGCAACAGGTCTTATGGAGGGATGAATCCTCCCCAGAGCCCGGACCTCAACATTATTGAAGCAGTGTGGGATCATCTGACAGAGAACGGAACAAAAGGCAGCCCACATCCAAAGAAGAGCTTTGGGATGTCCTTCAAGAAGCCTGGAGAACTATTCCTGAAGACTCCTTAAAGAAATGACAGAAAGCTTGTCTCAGAGGGTTCAGGCTGTGTTGGAGAATAAAGGAGCTCAGACCAGAGATTCACTTTAAAGCTGCTGAGAACTGATAAAAAAACTCTGTTTCTGCCTCAGATTCTGGGTTTATGTTCAGGTTTGAACATGTTTCAGTGAATCTCTGCTGCTTCCTGTTTTTATGGATATATAGAAAGAAATGAGTCTGTCTGCATTGGTCCTGTCCACCATCCTGAGATCATCCAGTGTTGGAGGCTTCTGCTCGCCACCAACAGGCCTTTAATGTGTCCTTTAATCCAGAGAAACTATCGAAGCTTTGGTTTCATGCAGTGACTGCAGGTAACATCCCCTGGTAGCAAACATCTTGAACATTACAACCGTTTATCATCTGTTTGGTTCGTCATTGTGTCTAAATCATCAGTTTAAGTTATTATTCTTCATCTGATGATTAATGATGGATAAATCTATATATGTGCATGATCCAAAAACAGAACAATGTGAAAAAGCAGCAGTTTTAGTGAACATTGAATGTATTTTTACTGTAGTTTTGACACTTTTTTAAGTGATTGAAAGTAAATTTCCCCATCAGTTAGTGAGTGAAAAGATGACATTCGGCTTACATAATAGTTAGATGTGTCTGTTTTAAATCCAGAGCTGTCAGCCTGCATGTGTGACTGATTTCCACCTCTGCAGCAGACGGTGCCCTTCGGTGGGAGGGGTGGGCGGCCGGGAGGCGTTTCCTGCAGAAAAAAAGCCTGTGCCTCCCTACATGGCCACAGGACTCGCATGTTTGGAGCGTGGAAGCGCGGACGCAGAGCGGCAGATCTGTAAGTTACTCTGAGTGCTGATGAATGAACGTGTGCAGCATGACATTAGAGCAGGAAAGGAGATGAATGGACTGTGAGCAGCAGATCTGCAGTGTGGGGCCACTCTCTGCCTCTGAGTGTCTTAATCTGTCAGTGGCAAGTTGTACAAAGTCTTAGACTACTGCAGTGTTTCATATTCCTGGAGATGTTTAACGACCCTCTAAGTGTTCTGAAGTCTCAGCAGAGGTGCTTGTGTACCTTTTCCAACTGTAACTCTTAAAGAAGAGTCTCCGGAGGCTTTTATATGCTGAGAAAGTGTGAGCAGTCTGAGGATTTGTCATTTTTATAAGACAGAACTGTGTCAGACAGACTGCTGGAGTCATTTTAGCCTAATCTTTTATTTTATCTGTGATTCCTGGTTGTAAATCTGTAAACCTCCCATCCGCCAACTGGTTTATTCTTTATCCTCAGGATCATACAGCTGTGAGTGCATATCTCAGCCTGTCAGAAACCGACAGAATAAAATAAGGGTCTCAGGTCCATCCATCCATTTTCTATACCTGCTTAATCCAACTGTCAGATAGCGGGGGGGCTGGAGCTTATGGAAAAACGGTCGTGTCTTCAAATATGTTGTTTTATCTGAACAGTCAAAAACCCAAAGATATTTGTTTTATATATATATATATACTCACCTCAGTGTGGTGGTTAGCGCTGTCTCCTCACAGGAAGAAGGTTCCTGATTCTGATCTCAGATTCTGATCTGTTCCCCACGTGCATGTAATAACTGCGTATATGTGCAGTAACTGTATGTATATGTGCAGTAACTGTATGTATATGTGCAGTAACTGTATCTATATGTGCAGTAACTGTATGTATATGTGCAGTAACTGTATGTATATGTGCAGTAACTGCATGTATATGTGCAGTAACTGTATGTATATGTGCAGTAACTGTATGTATATGTGCAGTAACTGCATATATGTGCAGTAATTGTATGTATATGTGCAGTAACTGTATATATATATGCAGTAACTGTATGTATATGTGCAGTAACTGTATGTATATGTGCAGTAACTGCATATATGTGCAGTAACTGTATATATATGTGCAGTAACTGTATGTATATGTGCAGTAACTGCGTATATATGCAGTAACTGTATGTATATGTGCAGTAACTGTATCTATATGTGCAGTAACTGTATGTATATGTGCCGTAACTGCATGTATATGTGCAGTAACTGTATATATATGTGCAGTAACTGTATGTATATGTGCAGTAACTGTATGTATATGTGCAGTAACTGTATGTATATGTGCAGTAACTGCGTATATGTGCAGTAACTGTATGTATATGTGCAGTAACTGTATATATATGTGCAGTAACTGTATGTATATGTGCAGTAACTGCATATATGTGCAGTAATTGTATGTATATGTGCAGTAACTGTATGTATATGTGCAGTAACTGTATGTATATGTGCAGTAACTGCGTATATGTGCAGTAACTGCATGTATATGTGCAGTAACTGTATGTATATGTGCAGTAACTGTATGTATATGTGCAGTAACTGCATGTATATGTGCAGTAACTGCGTATATGTGCAGTAACTGTATGTATATGTGCAGTAACTGCGTATATGTGCAGTAACTGTATATATATGTGCAGTAACTGTATATATATGTGCAGTAACTGTATGTATATGTGCAGTAACTGCGTATATGTGCAGTAACTGCATGTATATGTGCAGTAACTGCGTATATGTGCAGTAACTGTATATATATGTGCAGTAACTGTATGTATATGTGCAGTAACTGCATATATGTGCAGTAATTGTATGTATATGTGCAGTAACTGTATGTATATGTGCAGTAACTGTATGTATATGTGCAGTAACTGCGTATATGTGCAGTAACTGCATGTATATGTGCAGTAACTGTATGTATATGTGCAGTAACTGTATGTATATGTGCAGTAACTGCATGTATATGTGCAGTAACTGCGTATATGTGCAGTAACTGCATGTATATGTGCAGTAACTGCGTATATGTGCAGTAACTGTATGTATATGTGCAGCAACTGCATGTATATGTGCAGTAACTGTATGTATATGTGCAGTAACTGTATGTATATGTGCAGTAACTGCATGTATATGTGCAGTAACTGCGTATATGTGCAGTAACTGCATGTATATGTGCAGTAACTGCGTATATGTGCAGTAACTGTATGTATATGTGCAGCAACTGCATGTATATGTGCAGTAACTGCATGTATATGTGCAGTAACTGTATGCATATGTGCAGTAACTGTATGCATATGTGCAGTAACTGTATGTATATGTGCAGTAACTGTATGTATATGTGCAGTAACTGTGTGTATATGTGCAGTAACTGTATGTATATGTGCAGTAACTGTATGTATATGTGCAGTAACTGTATGTATATGTGCAGTAACTGTATGTATATGTGCAGTAACTGTATGTATATGTGCAGTAACTGTATGTATATGTGTAGTAACTGCGTATATGTGCAGTAACTGTATATATATGTGCAGTAACTGTATGTATATGTGCAGTAACTGTATGTATATGTGCAGTAACTGTATGTATATGTGCAGTAACTGTATGTATATGTGCAGTAACTGTATGTATATGTGTAGTAACTGCGTATATGTGCAGTAACTGTATATATATGTGCAGTAACTGTATGTATATGTGCAGTAACTGTATGTATATGTGCAGTAACTGTATGTATATGTGCAGTAACTGCGTATATGTGCAGTAACTGTATGTATATGTGCAGTAACTGTATGTATATGTGCAGTAACTGTGTGTATATGTGCAGTAACTGTATGTATATGTGCAGTAACTGTATGTATATGTGCAGTAACTGTATGTATATGTGCAGTAACTGTATGTATATGTGTAGTAACTGCGTATATGTGCAGTAACTGTATGTATATGTGCAGTAACTGCGTATATGTGCAGTAACTGTATATATATGTGCAGTAACTGTATGTATATGTGCAGTAACTGCATATATGTGCAGTAACTGTATGTATATGTGCAGTAACTGTATGTATATGTGAAGTAACTGTATGTATATGTGCAGTAACTGTATGTATATGTGCAGTAACTGTATGTATATGTGAAGTAACTGTATGTATATGTGCAGTAACTTATGTATATATGCAGTAACTTATGTATATGTGCAGTAACTGTATGTATATGTGCAGTAACTTATGTATATATGCAGTATTTCCAGAGATGAAACCTCTATTTTAATCTATTTTAGTATTGATCCAAATTGTTTGGTGTCATCACTGAACCTCCACACAGCAGGCAGCTCTGCTTAATGTAACTGAAGCTGCCTTCAGGGACCAACCTCAGCCTTCATCTGCAGCCCATCTGTCTCCTTTTCAGCTTAAAGAAAAATCTCCTCATTAACATAAAACTGAGGCTTGAAATATGTTTCTGGAACGGTGCGGAAATGTGATCTTTATTCATTGTTTCTGCTCAGTTTCCTTTGAAGTTCCTGAACTCTTCTCTGCAACAAGTTGTTGTTTAATTACAAATGAACTGATTTACTGCCTTAAACTGCCTGTTTGACCTGAACATTAGACACGGTAGGGGGTCCCTCCCCGGCTCTGAAGCAACGAAATGTCGTCTCCGTTCAGCTGAGTCCTGAGGGAACAGTGAGGAATCCACAGCCGTCACATCTAACCACAGCTTTACGCTGCAGCATATTTCTGTAATCACAAAACTCTGCCGTTATGTTACACATCTACATAATGCATCCCGTCTGCTGGCTTTTCCATCACTGCTGCGCCTTTACGTCTGAGTGGGTCTTCCTCCACCTGCCTCCACCTTCTCTCCCCCCCGGAGGCTTTTCATTGCTCTCACCCGTCTTTATGAGAGTTTTCACACTAAGGACAGAAAAAACAGTGTGGAATCAGTCCATGATCTCCATAACAAAGTGTTTTAGTTTAACAGTAAAATGTGCTTTATTTCCAATAAAAGAAGAACATTAAAACTGTTTCCTGCTGCCTACCAGCCTGGAAACTGACTTTGGCCCAAACCGAGGGAACCGGCATGAGGTCACAGGTCATAAACGGTGCTGATGATGTCATCAAACTCCTGCAAATGGCTGATTTCAGCGATGAGCAGAGTCCAGCGGGAGCTGGGTGAAGCAGCACAAAGCGGATTACCTGTTCAGGGGGAATCCTTCAGAGTTTAGCCAGAATAATCAGCTCCTTCATGAGAGTCTTTGGAGTTCAGCTTCACTTCACCCACGTGTTTGTCTGCGTGGGTCAGGATCTGTTTCTGTGGATCTTTGCTTCAGCAACATGACAAACAGTTTGTTAATGAGCTGTTCAGAGGACACAGAAGTCTGGAAACTTTCTACTCTGAACCCGCTGACCTGAGCAGGATTTATGCTCACAGACACAGCTCGGTCCTGTCTCTACAGCCCCTGCTCCATCTAATTCAGCACCTCTGGGTTTGTTGGTGCCTTGTTGTGTAAATCAAGCATTTACTTGGTTGTTTTTTCACTTCAACATGCCGCAGATCCGTGTTAAAGGCTGATTCTGCCACAACGAGGAGAAGGAAACAAGAAGTTTGACCAAGCAAAAGATGGATGAAACATTAAAACAATAGAAACACCACAAATAAATGGTCGTGACATGGAAAATCCATTCAAGTCAAGGCTCAACGTTCTGATTTAAATGTGAAAGAATAAAGATGTTAGAAGATGCTGTGGGATGGAGAGGAGCCGGTTGATCCGAAGTGGTGTTAAATCCCCTCAGATTTAATCTAAAGGTGTTAAAGCCGTCCTCTGGGCTCAGATCAGACCGAAGAAAACTATCTCCAAACAGAATAAAGGAGGACAGGAACAAAGCTGAGCCGGGATCTGGTTATTTCATGGTTTGAATCCCTTTTCACAAAGCATTTCCATTATTTTCCTCCTGAGCGTGTATCCCACTGTGTGTGTGCGTGCACGTGGGCGTGCACGTGCGTGTTTGGTGCAGATGTGACCTTGTTTGGTCACGGTTTACAGTTCAGATAAACCTCATTAGCAGGGAGTGTCACTGGAGACAGGAACCAATCAGAGGATCAGATTTGGATGCAGACCGTGGCGGCTTCAGGACGCAGGCCACGCCCCTCACATACCTCAGCGTGTCTGGGTGTTGTCACGCTTCTTTGGACGTCCTCCTCTGGGCCTGTTTCTGTCACAGTGAACGGACCGGTGAGGCGGCTGTTTCCGAGGAAACCCCGTTAAACACGGCCACACCAGACCAGGAGGCTCAGCTTACAGCTTCTCTCCTGCACTTTCACTTTATTTTCACCAACATTTGGAGATGCTGGCGCCGTGGGAACTGGACCGGAACCAGGACCCGGGACATGTTGAGCTGGTTTAAAAAGCTGTTGAACTGTAGGACACAGACACAGGAGCAGGAACCCGTTAACCCCGTATCTGTCAGGGAATGAATCCGTCATATCTGCAGATGTTCTGTATCATTCTGCCAGTCTTTGTGGGGGGGGGGGCTGCTCCGGTCATCTCAGATGCTCCAACATGCTTTGATGTGAACTGAATTCCTCTTCAAAGAAGCTTTCCATTCCTGACCCGATCAGCTGATCAAAGAGCAGCATCACCTCTGACTTCCTGTCACATCAGCAGCCGTCGGCCCACTGAAACCCCCACAGACTCCCAGCTGTGGGAGATTAAACCGTCCTCTGACTCATTGGGCTGGAAATGTTCAGTCATCCTAAGAGTTGAATAAGAACTTCTTCTTCTTCTTGAAGACGTTTCACCTCTGATCCGACAGGCCTCTCCAGTTCTGCAGCGGCTGATGAATCGGCTCCAGGAGCTGATGGAGAACACAGTCCATCAGCCGGAGCTGAAGGTCACCCGGAGCTGAAGGTCAGCCATCCATCACCCCGCCTTCTTCACTCCTTCAGCTCCTCGCTCTTATTTCAGGAGCCTGTGTGGCCCTCTGGGGGTGAAGCCTCCTTCCCATTGATGCAGGCTCTTGGTGGATCCGTGTTCTGGAGGTTCTGGTTCCTCAGAAGGAGGAGAAAAGTCCTCACAAGTAAAGTAGAAATGAAGTTGATCTGAGCTCCATGTGACGTCAGAGCAGAGCTGGTGGATCACATCTAATCAGCCCTGCAGACGCAGGACTCTGATTGCTGCTGCTGGATGGAATCTGACACATTTTTCCTGTTTATCTCCTGTCAGACTGGAAGTCTCTTTGTTCCTGAGCACTTTATCTGCACTCTCTGTGCTGTTACTGATGGATTAGACTGAATCTAATCTAAACTGATGGTTAGACCAAACATAGAATGACTTTTCTCTGCAGTCTGAGCCGCTGGGAAGCTTTACACCATGAGAACGTGCTGTTTGTGTTGCTGACTTCCTGCTTTGTGACGTGTCCGTTTTGTTTTGTGCTCCAGGATCATCTGAGTGTCTCCTGCTGAAGTCCTCTGCAGCCAGACGGTGACCCTGTGCAGGTAGGCTTTCTCTGCCTCACCCCGCTGTGGGAGCTCATAAAGCCTGACAGCGGTTTGGTGTCTCCTACATCAGGGTTTTAACCTTGGTGTGATCAGGATTGACCCCTCAGTGTTCAACACAAGCAGAGATTCATGAAAACGGAGCAGAAACTGGAACGCTTTAAAAGGCGAGCCACAGTCTGACTTCCTTTCATCAAAGACTGTGGAGTCCGCCGGGTCCAAAGAGTCCAGACGAAACCAATCAAACAGGGTCACACCCTTCTTATCTCATTTATCCTGTAGAGGGAGCAGCTCCTCCAGATCCAAACTCTTTAACAAGCCGGGAAAATATCCAAGAAGGAAGAAAAAAGGCCAAATATCCTCATGAAAACATGGCTGCATTGTGACCTGACATCAGCTGGTCACCTGAGCTCACACCAGAGGAAGGATCTTCAGCTGATAGGAAACATCCATTCGAGTCATTTATAAAACAAACTCAGAAACATGTCGCATTCACCAAAACCGGAATAAATGTCCCATCAGGTTCAGACACAGAGAAAGAACCTGTAATCACAGCCAGAGACCAGAAATGAGTGATTTATGGGCTCCTTTCTGAGCTGAAACATAAAAGTACTGATGAGAATCTGCTGTTAATAAGCAAAGTGAATGCTTCGTCCTCACATAAAGCAACGATACGTAACATTACATTCAGTTTTACTCCCACCCGGGACCCTGCATGACTCCATCACCCGAAGCAGCCGTCACAGAACCCTGAAAAAGACTCTAAAAAAGACTAAAAAAGCAGGTAAAATAAAGCAGAGCCCAATAAACCTCAGAAGGACCAACTTCCTTTCAGTTCAGCCTGCAGTGACTGTCGATGTGAGGCAGCTTTAGAGCCAGAGTGTTGCTGGTGGAGATAAAGATGGAGGCTGGTGGTTCTGCTCTGAGCTGATGGAACAGAACCATCCCCTCAGAGCCCACCATGGGTCCATATCTGCAGCACTTCATCTCTCCGGCACTGCACAAAAACTGCTGTAATGGAATAAATGGGGTGAATGTTCAGGAGTCAAAGCTCAGACTTGAATAATTTCATCTCAAATCGATTAGTCCTGAAGCTCCGACTCAGCAGAACAAAAGCAGTCCCGTCATATTCAGGAGGGTTTCCGTGGAAACCGGAGATCCAGCCTGCATCTGGACCACTGCACTGATAAAAGTGAGATTTTGGTTCTGTTCACCTTCCTTTAACACATGTTGCTGTGTGTGGTGAGCAGTCAGTCTGTGAATGTGTTTCTTTCTCTGTGAAAGAACAAGTTTTAGCTTCTGAGCTCCGTTAGCTCTCCTATAGCTGCAAATAAACTGTGCTGCAGGGGGGCGTGTGGATGAAGTGGGCCCAGTAGAGTGCCTGTGTAGAAATCCCTCCGTTAGCTCTCCTATAGCTGCAAGTAGCCACATAACAGCAGCTCTGAGCTAACAGAGCTATGAGCTAACAGAGCTATGAGCTAACAGAGCTATGAGCTAACAGCAGCTATGAGCTAACAGAGCTATAGCTAACAGAGCTATGAGCTAACAGAGCTATGAGCTAACAGAGCTATGAGCTAACAGCAGCTATGAGCTAACAGAGCTATGAGCTAACAGCAGCTATGAGCTAACAGAGCTATGAGCTAACAGAGCTATAGCACACGTTCATTCATTCATTCTTCTTAAAGTATTGGTGAAATAAAGACAGATAATGCCTTATTTAGAGGCTGCATCCTCTAAGCCCCGTTCACTCCGTTATATGGATCTCCAGTTATCTAAATATCTTCTGAAGGACGCCGACTTTCACCAAACTGTTCTCTGTGAGCAGATGAACGTATTTCATGCCAAAAATAAGGTTTAAAAACACCGGAGTTCCCCTTTAAGGGAGCTGTGCATAAACCATTTAGAAGTTGGACCTCAAGTCCGTCTGTTTTCTTTCGATGAAGTGAGAGGAACCAACTTCCAAGGTTGTGGAAGTCTGAGTCTGGCAGTGGATTTACAGATTGTTTTCCCACTTCAGAGAAAATCCACCAAATGAAGCACAATAACAGAGTGTTTGAGTCATAAATGACTTCCAGAACACCAACCTGTCAGCCCAGGTTCTGAATGAATGAACGTGTGCTATAGCTCTGTTAGCTCATAGCTGCTGTTAGCTCATAGCTCTGTTAGCTCATAGCTCTGTTAGCTCATAGCTCTGTTAGCTCATAGCTGCTGTTAGCTCATAGCTCTGTTAGCTCATAGCTGCTGTTAGCTCATAGCTGCTGTTAGCTCATAGCTGCTGTTAGCTCATAGCTGCTGTTATGTGGCTACTTGCAGCTATAGGAGAGCTAACGGAGGGATTTCTACACAGGCACTCTACTGGGACCACTTCATAGTACACGTTCATGCCTTTAAAAACACCGGAGTTCCCCTTTAAAGTAAAAGCTAATGAGACAAATCTGAAAAGTCGTGTTTCTTTGCATCTGTTCCCACAGTTTTCCACCCCGGTTTGTACAGTTACAATAAGTTGTCCAACATGTGGTGACTGTGGGGGACGCAGGCAGCTGCATTCTGCAGATTTATCAGGACTAGACACAGAAAATAAACCACGGGGCTCCAGGATGGTGCATTGCTGTGTCAAAATGCTTTGTTTAAAAAGAGGAAAAGCAGAGAAAAGTTGAGGAAAGTATGTGTCAGGAGGCGGGATCTCAACAGATCATCAAAGATGTTCCATCAGCCGGACTTTGGGTCACTTTGTAATAAACTGTCAGCTTCTCACCTGCTGATGATCAACAAAAACCTTCTTTAGAGTTACAAGAAACAGCCTAAAACACACTTTGGACCGAACGGGCTCTCAGTTGGACTGAACCCAGTTTACATCAGACCACAGAGCAGTGAACCCAGCCTCCACCCCCCAGTTTGAGCTTTAACCCTCTCCTCTGAGGGGGCCCGCTGCCTTTGATGCCAAACAGGGTTTTTGAACTTGTTGCGTAGCTTAAATTTATGGAATGATGTCAGATGTTTTTGCCTTAAATAATCACCTGTCCATGTGAGTCAGAAACATCTGTTTCCACTCGTTCTGACGCAGGGTTTCTGTGCATCGGTTCCTCACATGCAACGCAGTCCATAAGTGCGGGTAATGAAAGTAGGGCCCCGGGCCCCGTGGGCGAAGCCCGGCGCTGCACCGTGGAGACGGAGCGGCTGGCAGCAGCCTCTGAGAGCAGAGATGTGGCTGTTTCCTGTACATTTATGCAGCAGAGAGCAAACATCTGCCTCCCAAACATCTGCCTTCCAAACACTGCAATCAGCAGCAGCAGCTCTCAGGGGAGGGAACCGTATCCACAGCACCAGGGGCCCAAAGGGGCCCAAAGGGGCCCCGAGTTGGTGTTTGACATCACAGAATGCAGCTGAGGTTAAAGGGGGTTCAAGGCTTTTTTCTTGAGTGTTCTGCAGCCTCTCAGCAGACTGATCCTGGTTCAGTTTGTGTCACTCAGCAGGATGAATCTACCACAAACACGCTTTCTCACACATTTACACCCCCCTAAAGCTGTAACGCCGCCTGTTTTTACCTCAGATCCTGTTTTAATGCTTTCCTCCAACTGACAGAACATTTCAGGCTGATTAAGGGCGCTGAGGGTTTCTGGCTCGGTGCATTTTTACGTCATTGGGGTGATTTTATCTCGGAGCTGATGAATGAATCGTTTGAATATTTCCGGGATATATTTGCATCGCAGCTGACACACAGACAGGCTTTGCTGGTCCGAAAAGACATCTGGAAAGTCACGCTTCTGCTGCTTCTCGGACAGGGTTTGGAGGTCAGGTCGTCTCCTACGGTGACAGCATTGTTAGCGGGACTTTTGATTTGTCCAGTTATTCTTCCAATGCGTTAGAGAAAGTTCTGGTCACACAGAACCAGTTCTGGATGAATCCAACTGGAATCTGTTCTGATGAGACGCTGCGGAGGATGAAGTGAGTTCCTCCGACTGCAGTCAGCTGCTGAGGTTCTGTTCGAAGGGTGGAAAACTTAAAATACTTTACATACCGTACATCTTCTTCTCAGAATGTGGGTAAAATGGGTAAAAGAACAGTTTCATGTCTGTCCTCTTGTTGACTAAAGGAACCAGAACCTGCTGGTGACAGTGCAGCATGATGGGAAGCATGTATCTCTCTCGCTCTGGAAGTCTTTGGACACGTCTCCTCATCTCAGGCCTGTTTTAACCTGATTTGTTGCAGCTGCATCGAAGGCATATTGCAGCACTTTCTGCAGTCTGGTTACTCCAGACGGAGACTTCCAGCTGATTGTTTTTAAGGTTTTCAAGATGTGAGCGTTGCATCGGTCAGCTGTGACTGCGATGTCCAAACACTGATGAGCTGGACCTCAAAGCTGCACAGAACCACTTGTTACTGCTACTGTTTCTGGGATGGAAGGTGATGGAAGGTTGTGCTTCACTGGATTCAGCCTGAAAGCAAGCAGAACCTTTTAGAAAAGTCTGCCTGTTTGGTCCTGAGATATCTGGATCTCTCCAGGCTCCGATCTGTCTGAGCTCATAGAAAGAAGCACAGTGTCATGCAGGCTCCTCCAAACATTTACTCTCCTCTTCACAGACACCTAAAGATAATCAACCACCTGCAAACACTTATCTGATAAAATGAGCCTGTTCTTTCAGATGTGAATGTAAACCCTCTTCCAGGGTCAGAGCCGGTGGGCCTCCGGGGCAGATTTCCTCCTGGTGGGTCTGAATGTTTGCAGCTTGCTGCAAACACTTCAGAGCAGCTGTAAGCTCAGCTTGTTGTTTAATAGCTTTTTAATTGCTCTTTTGTTAATTTTTTTTCATATTTAGGAAAGGAATTCAACCAAGTATTCAGATCAGACTTGTTCCAGCTGCAGAATCCCTGCAGAGCAGCAGCCTGAGGCCTCAAACTGCTTTTCTCTTTGAGTTAAAGAGTTAAAACCCTGCAGAGGCATGAAGCTGCGAGACGACATTAATGATGAGAGTCGGCAGGCACAGTACGATGAATCCAGTTTGTTCGGCAGATGTTTTTAATTAAGTCTCCATTTGGGATCGTTCATCTGAAATTTACATTTTTGGAAAAGCTTTTCAGCTCCGGCTGCAGGAGATCTGCTCAGTTCCTCTTTTAAAACCTCTCAGCCTTGTTTTTTTAGCTTTAGACCAGATTCCTTTAGTCGTTCATCTTCATGTCAACACAACTGGAAAGCTCTTATTCTGACTCGATATTTCATATGTTGTCATACTTCAAAGTTTTATTTTCACTTTCCAGATTAAGGCTAAAATGACGGTAAAACCTACGGCTGTAATCCTGATTTGGTCCAAGGGATTACTGTGGAAACACTACAACACAGAGTTCCATTCACAGACTTTACGGTGCAGAAAAGAAGCCTGATATTAACCTCGTCCACTTCTCTGGGCCCGGAGGCGTCTGGGATGGACCGTCACACTGTGGTCAGATACTCTGAGCTGTGCTCTCATGACCTTATGTTCAACTAGGATTCCTCTTTGTCTGCATTTCACAGTTAATTTCTGTATATTTAAGCCTTTTCACACTGTAAAGCGTGTAGTTCTCAGGTAAAAGTTCCCAACATGACGTTGTTCCATCACAGTTTATGGTCTGAGGTGCGGAGGTCCTGCTCTGAGCTCCTCACTGGGCCTGTTTGGCCTTGAACCGACCTCCTCCACCTTAACTGTAATCTGATCAGCGCATCAGTGAGATGAAATCCTCCAGATTCTCCCAAACTCTCTGCAGGATTCGAGCTTGGACCGGCACTTTAAACAATGAGGCCCTCATTCTTTAACATGAAACGCTCCATCTATAGAGCAGAACCAGAAAAAGCTGTCCAAACTCTGACTAAATAGAGTCCGAGCCCAGCCCGGAGGCCCATGTAAATAGAGCTGATGGATACATGATGCAGCTTTTCAATCAGCCTGTCACTGTGATTACGTCCACATGCTCCACATCAGAACGAGCCCCTTCCTCCTCCCAGGGCCTCAGGCGCTTGGCAGGCGATTAAAGGCAGGAACGAGTTTGTGGGGGGGCGGCGTGCCCGTGCACACATGTTCATACATGTGCACGGTATCCATGGAAGCATGCCTAATGCATTCCCACCCTGTGTAGTGTAAGTGTGGTTCCTGTAAGTGAGGGTAGGGGGACGAATGATGGCTGAAGGACCTGAAAACATCTCACAGATTCAGACAGAACTCTTCAGCATCACACTGTATTGAAATGGGATAAAAGACTTGAATGTTTATTTGGAGAGAAGGTTACGATGATCCCGTCGGAGCAGCTGCAGAGCAGAAAAATGCTCTTTTTTTCTATTCATCGGAGCGCTTTAAAGCCGCAAAAACAAAAGCATGTGAGAAGCGTCACTTTTCTTCTGCTCTGAATTGAATTCACATCTGGCTTTGAGCGGATCAAACACGGCCTGTTGAATTCTTCCTCTAAACTCACTGTTCTTCGCTCTTTACTGTAATGTGACTGCTGCACATGCAAAGCAAAACTCTGACTTCTTTCAGTAGATAAACACGTTTACAGGAGAAAAGTTAGAACTGAAATGGTTCCAAACTTCTTAAACACACCCAGATAAACTCAAACTTTTATCTTTTTGTAGAAATACTCAGATGTAGCTTAAATTACAGTCATGTGACCACGACAGAGCTTCGTTTGGTCATGCTTACTCTTACCTGCAGTCAGAGAGCTCTCCGTTTGGAGAATCAGTCCTGATGGGTGAGCTAAGCTAACAGCTACTCATGGTTTATATCAGAATGTGGCTGTGCATGCAACCACTTTTAGTTATTAACTGGCAGCCATAACATCGACGTTAGTCTGTCCAGCAAAGTTAAAGCTATAAGTGAAAGCTATAAGTTAAAACTATAAGTTAAAGCTATAAGTTAAAGCTATAAGTGAAAGCTATAAGTTAAAGCTATAAGTGAAAGCTATAAGTTAAAGCTATAAGTGAAAGCTATAAGTTAAAGCTATAAGTGAAAGCTATAAGTGAAAGCTATAAGTTAAAGCTATAAGCTAAAGCTATAAGTTAAAGCTATAAGTTAAAGCTATAAGTTAAAGCTATAAGTTAAAGCTATAAGCTAAAGCTATAAGTTAAAGCTATAAGTTAAAGCTATAAGTGAAAGCTATAAGTTAAAGCTATAAGCTAAAGCTATAAGTTAAAGCTATAAGTTAAAGCTATAAGTGAAAGCTAAAGCTATAAGTTAAAGCTATAAGTTAAAGCTAAAGCTATAACTTAAAGCTATAAGTTAAAGCTAAAGCTATAAGTTAAAGCTATAAGTGAAAGCTAAAGCTATAAGTTAAAGCTATAAGTTAAAGCTATAAGTGAAAGCTATAAGTTAAAGCTATACGTTAAAGCTATAAGTGAAAGCTATAAGTTAAAGCTATAAGTTAAAGCCATAAGTTAAAGCTATAAGTGAAAGCTATAAGTTAAAGCCATAAGTTAAAGCTATAAGTTAAAGCTAAAGCTTTAAGTTAAAGCTATAAGTTAAATCTATAAGTTAAAGCTATAAGTTAAAGCTATAAGTGAAAGCTATAAGTTAAAGCTATAAGTTAAAGCTATAAGTTAAAGCTATAACGTAAAGCTATAAGTTAAAGCTATAAGTTAAAGCTATAAGTGAAAGCTATAAGTTAAAGCCATAAGTAGAAGCTATAAGTGAAAGCTATAAGTGAAAGCTATAAGTGAAAGCTATAAGTTAAAGCTATAAGCTAAAGCTATAAGTTAAAGCTATAAGTGAAAGCTATAAGTTAAAGCTATAAGTTAAAGCTATAAGTTAAAGCTATAAGTTAAAGCTATAAGTGAAAGCTATAACGTAAAGCTATAAGTTAAAGCTATAAGTTAAAGCTATAAGTGAAAGCTATAAGTTAAAGCCATAAGTGGAAGCTATAAGTGAAAGCTATAAGTTAAAGCTATAAGTTAAAGCTATAAGTGAAAGCTAAAGCTATAAGTTAAAGCTATAAGTGAAAGCTAAAGCTATAAGTTAAAGCTATAAGTGAAAGCTAAAGCTATAAGTTAAAGCTATGAGTTAAAGCTATAAGTTAAAGCTATAAGTCAAAGCTATAAGTCAAAGCTATAAGTTAAAGCTATAAGTTAAAGCTATAAGTGAAAGCTAAAGCTATAAGTTAAAGCTATAAGTTAAAGCTATAAGTCAAAGCTATAAGTTAAAGCTATAAGTTAAAGCTATAAGTTAAAGCTAAAAGTTAAAGCTATAAGTTAAAGCTATAAGCTAAAGCTAGAAGTTAAAGCTATAAGCTAAAGCTATAAGTTAAAGCTATAAGTCAAAGCTATAAGTGAAAGCTATAAGTGAAAGCTATAAGTTAAAGCTATAAGTGAAAGCTATAAGTTAAAGCTATAAGTTAAAGCCATAAGTTAAAGCTATAAGTTAAAGCCATAAGTTAAAGCTATAAGTTAAAGCTATAAGTGAAAGCTAAAGCTATAAGTTAAAGCTATAAGTGAAAGCTAAAGCTATAAGTTAAAGCTATAAGTGAAAGCTAAAGCTATAAGTTAAAGCTATAAGTTAAAGCTATAAGTTAAAGCTATAAGTGAAAGCTAAAGCTATAAGTTAAAGCTATAAGTGAAAGCTAAAGCTATAAGTTAAAGCTATAAGTTAAAGCTATAAGTGAAAGCTAAAGCTATAAGTTAAAGCTATAAGTGAAAGCTAAAGCTATAAGTTAAAGCTATAAGTGAAAGCTATAAGTGAAAGCTAAAGCTATAAGTTAAAGCTATAAGTTAAAGCTATAAGTTAAAGCTATAAGTGAAAGCTATAAGTCAAAGCTATAAGTTAAAGCTATAAGTTAAAGCTATAAGTGAAAGCTAAAGCTATAAGTTAAAGCTATAAGTGAAAGCTATAAGTGAAAGCTAAAGCTATAAGTTAAAGCTATAAGTTAAAGCTATAAGTTAAAGCTATAAGTGAAAGCTATAAGTCAAAGCTATAAGTTAAAGCTATAAGTTAAAGCTATAAGTGAAAGCTAAAGCTATAAGTTAAAGCTATAAGTTAAAGCTATAAGTTAAAGCTATAAGTGAAAGCTATAAGTTAAAGCTATAAGCTAAAGCTATAAGTTAAAGCTATAAGCTAAAGCTATAAGTTAAAGCTATAAGTGAAAGCTATAAGTTAAAGCTATAAGTTAAAGCTATAAGTTAAAGCTATAAGTTAAAGCTATGAGTTAAGGCTATAAGTTAAAGCTATAAGTTAAAGCTATAAGCTAAAGCTATAAGTTAAAGCTATAAGTGAAAGCTAAAGCTATAAGTTAAAGCTATAAGTCAAAGCTATAAGTTAAAGCTATAAGTTAAAGCTATAAGTGAAAGCTAAAGCTATAAGTTAAAGCTATAAGTTAAAGCTATAAGTTAAAGCTATAAGCTAAAGCTATAAGTTAAAGCTATAAGCTAAAGCTATAAGTTAAAGCTATAAGTTAAAGCTATAAGTTAAAGCTATAAGTTAAAGCTATAAGCTAAAGCTATAAGTTAAAGCTATAAGTGAAAGCTATAAGTTAAAGCTATAAGTTAAAGCTATAAGTTAAAGCTATAAGTTAAAGCTATGAGTTAAAGCTATAAGTTAAAGCTATAAGTTAAAGCTATAAGCTAAAGCTATAAGTTAAAGCTATAAGTTAAAGCTATAACTTAAAGCTTATCAGGTGTAACGCCCCATCTTTACTTCATGGCTGACCAGGTGAAGGCTCCTGCCTTTCCTGCTCCTGCAGAGACAGAAGAAGCTGAAACGCATCATTCATGACCAACAGAACAATGATTTTAGTATGAAGCTTGTTTCACATTTTACATTAGAAGCAGTTTGGCGTTTTGCAGCGTTGTTACTGAAAGATAGAACTCAAAATGAACCTAAAGTTCTGAATTAAAGGTCAATAAATTCCTGCTCCAGCAGTCTAATCCTGGATAAAGCTAAAGGTTTTAGGATATTGGCTCTTTGTCACATTCGTCTGTCATCACGCTGCTGATGAACTGGTCATAAAAAATGCAAACTGCAGCCAGCTTGACTGAGTTATTTGGTTTTTTTTTCAATATCTGAAAATAATTACATCCAATGATCTGCTGAATCCCAACAGAGTAAATCTGAGCTTGGAGTCTGTCGCACCCTGCCTCTGTGTGTACAGTTAAATGCAGATGTTGGCTAATATTCTTTCTGCAAAAGAAAGGTTCTCATGTGAGCAGGAGAAGGATGGAGAGAGAAAAGGACAAAAAGGACAAACAGCAGAGGTTTAATGGAGGAGAGGCTGGAGAGGTGGTTAAAAAGCAGCAGGGAGTCTCTGTTTGTAATTCCTCCTTTCTTCAGAAAGATGCCACAGTATGCAGCATTTCTGAGTGGATTCACATGACATTTAAAATAGTTTCTGGTCCATCTGAGCTGTGATGTGGCCAGACAGTGTCTGCTGCCCATAGATCGCAGGAAATGGTAACATTTGGCAGTAAGCTTAGCCAGATGGAGCGGACTGAGGAGAACTGGTTTGGATTCATCTGGCTGCCGGAGCCGCAGGCTTCTCTGGAGCTGCACAGGAAAAGAGGATTCATCAGCACATTAAAGGAGTTATGCTGCTTAGCACAATGCTTGTGTGAGCCGCAGAGTCTGCTTGTTTTTCAGCATCTTCTGTAGAAACCAGACCAGGGGCAGAGCTGCAGGTTTCTGTCTTTAATCACACTAACAGCGAATCAAATGCACAGAAAGTTTCCACCACTGATGAGGAAGGGTGAAAGAGCTCCTCCTGTTCCAGTCAGGGCTCAGCAGACTGAGCTGTAACATATTCATACCTTAAAGTGTGAAAGAAGTGGAGATGGTGCCACCAGCTAACAGACTGCCTTTACAGCCGTTACTCTGAAGGCTTTTCCTCTTCACTTTCATTCTTCTTCCTGCCTTCGTCCTTCCTGAATTCTCCTCTTCACGGTTTCTTTTTCTTTTATTACGTATAAATATGATCCTCAGATTTCATAAAAAACAGCATCCATAACCACGGATTCCTCCACTTTCTTCTTCTTTGCCCTCTGAACAGTCTTCTTCTTCTTCTTTGCCCTCTGAACAGTCTTCTTCTTCTTCTTTGCCCTCTGAACAGTCTTCTTCTTCTTCTTTGCCCTCTGAACAGTCTTCTTCTTCTTCTTTGCCCTCTGAACAGTCTTCTTCTTCTTCTTTGCCCTCTGAACAGTCTTCTTCTTCTTCTTTGCCCTCTGAACAGTCTTCTTCTTCTTCTTTGCCCTCTGAACAGTCTTCTTCTTCTTCTTTGCCCTCTGAACAGTCTTCTTCTTCTTCTTTGCCCTCTGAACAGTCTTCTTCTTCTTCTTTGCCCTCTGAACAGTCTTCTTCTTCTTCTTCTTTGCCCTCTGAACAGTCTTCTTCTTCTTCTTTGGTGGTGTTATGGACGTCCTCCGGTGCAGAAGCACCTGGAGAATAAATAGCTACAAATGGTTCATTCTCGGGTCATAAAAGCAAAACAATTCATTTAGCAACATATATATATATTTATATGTATAAAACTCAATTCTTACAGGAGACTTTGGAAATGAATCAGATTTCTCATGGATACTATTTCTTCTACTGAATCAGACGTCTGCTCTGCCTTTGGAGGGTTACGACTTTCTTCTCATGGCCCTTTCCCTGCTTTACAGAACGCCCCCTGCTGTCTACCTAATGTCAAATAATATCTATATCTATCTATATATATATATATATATAAAATCTATAATAATCTATGATATCAAAATGTTAACAACATTACTCAAAAACTGGTTAAATATTTGCTGTAAAATGTGAATGTTCGGCATTCTCGTGCACATAGAGCCCCTCGTGCACATAGAGCGCCTCGTGCACATAGCGCCCCTCGTGCACATAGAGCCCCTCGTGCACATAGAGCACCTCGTGCACATAGAGCCCCTCGTGCACATAGAGCGCCTCGTGCACATAGAGCGCCTCGTGCACATAGAGCGCCTCGTGCACATGGAGCCCCTCGTGCACATAGAGCGCCTCGTGCACATAGAGCGCCTCGTGCACATAGAGCGCCTCGTGCACATAGAGCGCCTCGTGCACATAGAGCCCCTCGTGCACATGTAAACCAGAACTAATCGGGCTCCATCCTAATTCTTTCCGTCCTGAGGAGCCGGTGGAGGCTTGTTGTTCTACTCATGGATCACTCTGACTCTGACACTTTAATGTTTGGCTCTTTTCACCACAGCAGCTTAGAACACAATGAACAAGTAAAATCATGCTCATGTAAGCTTTTACACAATTTGGGAACAATTGTTGCAGGGTTTTGTTTATATGCAGCAATTACAGCCTGATGAGAATCCATCTTTCATCTCAGTGTGGTAGAAATGTTCCAGCTGAAGGCAACAGGTCAACGTTTTACAAAGTCAAATTCTATCTTTAGTTTTTCAAAGGTTTAAAAGGAGTTTCAGAGGTTAAGCTCAGCGGCAGGGGTTAAAGGTTAAACTCAGAGGCGGAGGTTAAAGGTTAAACTCAGAGGCAGAGGTTAAAGGTTAAGCTCAGCGGCAGAGGTTAAAGGTTAAGCTCAGAGGCGGAGGTTAAAGGTTAAACTCAGCGGCGGAGGTTAAAGGTTAAGCTCAGAGGCGGAGGTTAAAGGTTAAACTCAGCGGCGGAGGTTAAAGGTTAAACTCAGAGGCAGAGGTTAAAGGTTAAACTCAGAGGCAGAGGTTAAAGGTTAAGCTCAGAGGCGGAGGTTAAAGGTTAAACTCAGCGGCGGAGGTTAAAGGTTAAGCTCAGAGGCGGAGGTTAAAGGTTAAACTCAGCGGCGGAGGTTAAAGGTTAAACTCAGAGGCGGAGGTTAAAGGTTAAACTCAGAGGCAGAGGTTAAAGGTTAAGCTCAGAGGCGGAGGTTAAAGGTTAAACTCAGCGGCGGAGGTTAAAGGTTAAACTCAGAGGCGGAGGTTAAAGGTTAAACTCAGCAGCGGAGGTTAAAGGTTAAACTCAGAGGCGGAGGTTAAAGGTTAAACTCAGAGGCGGAGGTTAAAGGTTAAACTCAGAGGCAGAGGTTAAAGGTTAAGCTCAGAGGCGGAGGTTAAAGGTTAAACTCAGCGGCGGAGGTTAAAGGTTAAACTCAGCGGCGGAGGTTAAAGGTTAAACTCAGCAGCGGAGGTTAAAGGTTAAGCTCAGAGGCGGAGGTTAAACTCAGCAGCAGAGGTTAAAGGTTAAACTCTCCTGTCCCTCCCTCTGAGACTCGTCCATCTGCAGCATCTCAGCTTTGCTTCTGCAGAACCTCCTTTATTTGTAGCCTCTGATTCCCAGTTTAGTTTAATCCTCCTGCTTTTTCTTCAGAAACTTTCTCTTTGCACCTTTCTGAAGGCAACAAGGAACACATTTTAGAGCATCTTTCTCCATTATTCTGGAGTCTTTTTAACTTCATATCTGAGGAACACCTGGAGGCAATTTTCTGGCATCTGGCAGCAACATTCACCTTGAAATAAAGGGAAGTACCTGTAACCTTTTTTGGCTGAAACTCAAGTCTTTATATCCGAATAATTTCACACAAACTCCTGACAGGCTAAGATGAAAAACGCATGTGAAGTGAAACTCGAACACTTCTAATTCTGTCAGTGACACACAGTCTGGGGTTTAATCATTTCCACGTGTTGTGCTGTTGTTTATTATCTGTGCTGTAAAACCGAGTCGATTTGTGACCTCGCTGGGCTCACTTAACGATTTATTTATCATTCTGGTGGAGCGGTTTTGGTCACCAGAGGATAGGAGTTCAGGGAAGTGTGCAAGCAAACCTAATTTAGATAATTACACTGATACTGAGGAAGACACCCACTTTAAATGAGTCTCAGCTCTCACAACAGGCAGCTTTCTAAATCACTGGGAAGTAAATCTGTCAGTGAGACAGTTTAAACTGACAATTTCATCCTCTTTCACATTTCATGGAAGCCCAAAAGTTACGATCCGATAAGTCATTATTACGGGAATATAAGGAAATAATGAGTTGGTTTAAAAGATAAAATGATATTATCTAAAATGATGATAAATCTAAGATGGTACCTGAAATGTTTGAGATTGAAATTAACTAATTTCAGCTGAATTTTGAAGAGATTAACTGGAGGTAAGGCAGAAAAGGCCTCATGCTCTTAGATTACCTGACTGTACAGACCCTTCAGATATCCAGGATGGAAACAACGAACTGGACACAGACAAAGAAGCTATGCTACGTTCGATCTATTGCCTCGGAAGCTGGGATCAGCATTTTATCCGGGTGAAACCATTCAGGCTTTAGAAAACCAGCAGGACTGACTCACTGACCTATTAGGAACGCTGTTATCAGTAAAGCAGGTGGGAAACCACACATTGTGCTGCGAAAACACCTCAGCAGCAGGTTCACTGCTCATGGTTGGGCAGAATAAATGATAATAAACACTTTATTACTGCAGCTGTCACCACTGTTTGTGCAGCCAAGGTCAGGGCTGGTGGTGCTCCTCCAGCTTTCCAGGTTAAAGGTCAACTTTGGGAGCACTCCAATAGATTTTCCCACTGGGACCTCCGACTCCCAGTAAGTTTAAAGCATTTTACAATACAGTGACCACAAAACCCCAAAAACTTACACCAAAAATGTTCCTTCATCGTATTCCCACAGAATGCTGCAGCCTAACCTCCAATGAGACAGCAGGAGTTTGTTTTTTGGTGGAGCTTTTGGGGTAAAATGTGAAAAAGTAAAAGTGCACTTTGGGACAAAGTGAAACAGGCCTGAAGAGGAAGTTTCAGACAAAGAGAGTCACGTTTCTGTGTGGAGCTGTTTGTGGAGAACAGCTCCATGCTGTCCCCAGCTCGGTCATTAAGCTATAAGCTTCATCAGAAAGGAAAGTTTCAGCCTGATCTTAAAGGTAGAGAGGGTGTCTGCTTCCTGAAGCCAAACTGGCAGCTGGTTCCACAGAGAGGGCCCTGATAACTGAAGGCTCTGCCTCCCATTCTGCTTTTAGGGGCCTGATAACTGAAGGCTCTGCCTCCCATTCTGCTTTTAGGGGCCTGATAACTGAAGGCTCTGCCTCCCATTCTGCTTTTAGGGGCCTGATAACTGAAGGCTCTGCCTCCCATTCTGCTTTTAGGGGCCTGATAACTGAAGGCTCTGCCTCCCATTCTGCTTTTAGGGGCCTGATAACTGAAGGCTCTGCCTCCCATTCTGCTTTTAGGGGCCTGATAACTGAAGGCTCTGCCTCCCATTCTGCTTTTAGGGGCCTGATAACTGAAGGCTCTGCCTCCCATTCTGCTTTTAGGGGCCTGATAACTGAAGGCTCTGCCTCCCATTCTGCTCTTAGGGGCCTGATAACTGAAGGCTCTGCCTCCCATTCTGCTTTTAGGGGCCTGATAACTGAAGGCTCTGCCTCCCATTCTGCTTTTAGGGGCCTGATAACTGAAGGCTCTGCCTCCCATTCTGCTTTTAGGGGCCTGATAACTGAAGGCTCTGCCTCCCATTCTGCTTTTAGAAACTCTGGGAACCACAAGGAAACCTGCAGCCTGAGAGCAAAGTGCTCTGTTGGGGAAATATCCAACTGTGAGATCTTTAAGATGTGATGGAGCTCGGTCATTAAGAGCTTTATATGTGAGGAGAAGAAGCTTAAATTCTATTCTGAATCTAACAGGGAGCCAATGAAGAGAAGCTAAAACTGGAGAAACATGATCTCTGCTGTTAGATCTCATCAGAACTCTGGCTGCAGGGTTTTGGATCAGCTGGAGGCTTTTCAGAGAATCTGTGGGACAGAACAATAATAAGGAATTACAGTAGTTCAGTCCTGAAGGAACAGATGCATGGAGCAGTTTCTCTGCATCACCCTGAGACAGGATGGTCCTGATTTTAATGATATTACGAAGGTGAAAGAAGGCAGAAACCTGTTTTATATGTGAGTCAGAGGACAGATCCTGGTCAGAAATAACTCCAAGGTTCCTCACTGTAGAACTAGAAGCCAAGGAAATAGCATCCAGAGTAACTATATAACCGGACAGTTTAGGTCCAAAGAGAACAACTTCAGTTCTTCTGAGTTAGAAGCAGAAAGTTCTGAGTCATCACTGCCTCTGAATAGCAGAGACGAACCCACAGAGTATTATTGTGCGATCCAGAGGAAATCTGGCTTTTAGCTGATTGTTTAGCTGTGGTTCCATCTGTGTGCTCTTAATGCCTTTGAGTTGCTTCATAGTTTTTACAGAAACAGGTGTAAAAAGCCTCCATACACAAACATCTGGGCCAGATGTTTGGCTGTGAGGAGGTTAGGCTCCTTTATCCTTATAAGCACACAGAATATGCTGTTTCTAATGCAGATTCATCCAAAATGTCCAAGGTGTTTTCAAACGTTCCAGTCCAATGTGGATGATTCCCTCTGGGTGTCTCTGGCTCACATGTAGAGATTTTAACGTTGTTTGCTGTGACTGAGCTGCCTCCACATACTGAGCATGTCACCCTCCACATTTACAGCCATCTTTGTGTTGCAGGAAGAGAGAAACCTGAGAGGCGGTCCAGCATGGAGGGGAGGCAGGGAGCTCTGCTTTGTCTCATCTTGGCCATGAGTTTCTACGGTAACGTCGCTCAGAAGGAAGGTGGGTGTGATGGTGCAGTTTGGTTTCCTGCATAGCAGCACAGAAAGGATCACATCAGCCCGTAACATCAGTAAAAGTCACCCTCACATGCATGTTTTCTGTCTTTGTGGTGATTTACCACATGTTAGCCCCCTAATCTGAGTTAAACCTTTACCCTGAACTTCAGCCTAATTCAAACCCTGGCCGTAAATACACCTTCTGGCCCTCAAAAATCCCTCCAAACACGTTGTCCCACAGTTTGGGCCCCATAAAGCCCGTTGGGCCCCAAAACTATGGTTTATTCACAGTTTATGGGCCGAACAAACACCAGAAAACAAGAATAAACACACAGAAACGTGTTTTTCTGTCTTTGTTAGCCCCCTAACCTGAGTTAAACCTTTACCCTGAACCTAACTTCAGCCTAATTCAAACCCTGACCATAAATCCACCTTCTGGCCCTCAAAAATCCCACCAAACACGTGGTCCCACAGTTTGGGCTCCATAAAGCCTGTTGGGCCCCAAAACTATGGTTTATTCACAGTTTCTGGGCCCCATAAAGCCTGTTGGGCCCCAAAACTATGGTTTGGTCACAGTTTCTGGGCCCCACAAACACCAGAAAACAAGAATAAACACACAGAAACGTGTTTTTCTATCTTTGTTAGCCCCCTAATCTGAGTTAAACCTTTACCCTGAACCTAACTTCAGCCTAATTCAAACCCTGACCGTAAATCCACCTTCTGGCCCTCAAAAATCCCACCAAACACGTAGTCCCACAGTTTATGGGCCCCATAAAGCCTGTTGGGCCCCAAAACTATGGTTTATTCACAGATTCTGGGCCCCACAAACACCAGAAAACAAGAATAAACACACAGAAACGTGTTTTTCTGTCTTTGTTAGCCCCCTAATCTGAGTTAAACCTTTACCCTGAACCTAACTTCAGCCTAATTCAAACCCTGACCATAAATACACCTTCTGGCCCTCAAAAATCCCACCAAACACGTGGTCCCACAGTTTATGGGCCCCATAAAGCCTGTTGGGCCCCAAAACTATGGTTTGCTCACAGTTTCTGGGCCCCACAAACACCAGAACACAAGAATAAACACACAGAAACGTGTTTTTCTGTCTTTGTTAGCCCCCTAATCTGAGTTAAACCTTTACCCTGAACCTAACTTCAGCCTAATTCAAACCCTGGCCGTAAATACACCTTCTGGCCCTCAAACATCCCACCAAACACGTGGTCCCACAGTTTATGGGCCCCATAAAGCCTGTTGGGCCCCAAAACTATGGTTTGCTCACAGTTTATGGGCCCCACAAACACCAGAAAACAAGAATAAACACACAGAAACGTGTTTTTCTGTCTTAGTGGTGATTTACCACATGTTATCCCCCTAATCTGAGTTAAACCTTTACCCTGAGCCTAACTTCAGCCTAATTCAAACCCTGACCGGAAATACACCTTCTGGCCCTCAAAAATCCCTCCAAACACGTGGTCCCACAGTTTATGGGCCCCATAAAGCCTGTTGGGCCCCAAAACTATGGTTTATTCACAGTTTATGGGCCCCACAAACACTAGAAAACAAGAATAAACACACAGAAACGTGTTTTTCTGTCTTTGTTAGCCCCCTAATCTGAGTTAAACCTTTACCCTGAGCCTAACTTCAGCCTAATTCAAACCCTGACCATAAATCCACCTTCTGGCCCTCAAAAATACCACCAAACACGGGGTCCCACAGTTTATGGGCCCCATAAAGCCTGTTGGGCCCCAAAACTATGGTTTGCTCACAGTTTATGGGCCCCACAAACACCAGAAAACAAGAATAAACACACAGAAACGTGTTTTTCTGTCTTTGTTAGCCCCCTAATCTGAGTTAAACCTTGACCCTGAACCTAACTTCAGCCTAATTCAAACCCTGACCATAAATCCACCTTCTGGCCCTCAAAAATCCCACCAAACACGTGGTCCCACAGTTTGGGCCCCATAAAGCCAATTGGGCCCCAAAACTATGGTTTGCTCACAGTTTCTGGGCCCCACAAACACCAGAAAACAAGAATAAACACACAGAAACGTGTTTTTCTGTCTTTGTTAGCCCCCTAATCTGAGTTAAACCTTTACCCTGAGCCTAACTTCAGCCTAATTCAAACCCTGACCATAAATCCACCTTCTGGCCCTCAAAAATCCCACCAAACACGTGGTCCCACAGTTTTGGGCCCCATAAAGCCTGTTGGGCCCCAAAACTATGGTTTATTCACAGTTTCTGGGCCCCACAAACACCATAAAACAAGAATAAACACACAGAAACGTGTTCTTTTGTCTTTGTTAGCCCCCTAATCTGAGTTAAACCTTTACCCTGAGCCTAACTTCAGCCTAATTCAAACCCTGACCATAAATACACCTTCTGGCCCTCAAAAATCCCACCAAACACGTGGTCCCACAGTTTATGGGCCCCATAAAGCCTGTTGGGGCCCAAAACTATGGTTTGCTGACAGTTTCTGGGCCCCACAAACACCAGAAAACAAGAATAAACACACATAACGGGTCACTAACTGTGCACATTTCTGTTGCTGCTGCACACACACGCTTCAGCTCACATCTGATCCAGTTATCTTTATGTTATTTATAGTTTCTGAAGAGTTCTGTCATGCAGGATGGCGACAGATTACAGAACCTAACAGAACCCAACCTGTAGTTCCAGTTTAAGCTGCCGTGAAACTGTTAGAAACAGGGACTTCTTTTGCTTATATCCATATAGATATATCTATCTATCTTTATAGATATGTATCTATATGTAGAGAGAGAGATTTCTGGTTCTAGATATTTCATTTTTAAACATTTTGAAGCTCCTCAGCTCAGAAAGGCTTCACGTAAGATGAGAGAAGCTGGATTTTTGTGCTTCATCAATGCTTTCTGATGTGAGCACCATCTGAAAGCTTCCTCACACTCTTCCACTGAAGGCATCTTTCAGTTCAGATCCTGCTCATTTTCCCTCTGGCTTCCAGCAAAGCTCCACCTGTTCATTCTGCTCACTCTTCACCTGTGGCCGGCACGCTTTCTAAGAACCACGATCTGCTTCGGTGGCAACATTTTTCTTTTTAGAATCTGAAAGCATGACCTGAAACTCCCTCACAGTCTGCAAGCAGGAGGCTGTGGCCGACATCGTCTTCTTGGTGGACGGCTCCTGGAGCATCGGCAGCAAGAACTTCGAGCAGATCCGTCAGTTTCTGTTCACACTGGTCAACAGCTTCGATGTCAGTCCTGATCGAGTGCGCATCGGTCTGGTTCAGTACAGCGAGGCTCCGCGCACCGAGTTCCTGCTCAACACCCACCAGAAGAAAGAGGACATCCTCAGCTACATCAGGACGTTACCTTACTGGGGCGGTGGAACCAAAACGGGCCAAGGTTTGGACTTCATGCTGAATCATCACTTTGTGGCGGCAGCTGGGAGCCGCCACAAAGTGCCGCAGATTGCTGTGGTGATCACTGATGGCAAATCGCAGGATGAAGTGAAGTCCAACGCTGAGAAACTGAAGAAGAAGGGAATCATTGTGTATGCCATCGGTATCAAAGACGCAGATGAGGGCCAGCTGAAGGAGATGGCGAATGAGCCGCACAGTCAGCATGTTTACAGCGTGTCAGACTTTGCTGCCCTGCAGGGAATTTCTGAGAGCATTGTCCAGACGCTGTGCACAACTGTAGAGGAAGCCAAGAGACAACTCCTCCAAGTGCCTGCAGGTAAAGTGTGGCGGTTTGCAAGGTATAAGCCCACCGGGTGGTCTGATTTCATTGGTGCTGATATAAGGAAGGAAGGATGGATGAAAGCATCAATAAAAAAAGCACATGATCTGACAGATTTAAAATCTTTGAAAACTTCCAGAGATGAGGGGGAAAGATTAGATAAGATAAGATAAGATAAGATAAGATAAGATAAGATAAGATAAGATAAGATAAGATAAGATAAGATAAGATAAGATAAGATAAGATAAGATAAGATAAGATAAGATAAGATAAGATAAGATAAGATAAGATAAGATAAGATAAGATAAGATAAGATAAGATAAGATAAGATAAGATCGAATCAGAATCAATTTAATGACATCCAGTACGGGACAAAAGTCCTGATCCAGACCTCATTTATTTCTGTATCTCCATAAAAACAGGAAGCAGCTGCAGAGATTCACTGAAACATGGTCAAACCTGAACATAAACCCAGAATCTGAGGCAGAAACAGAGTTTTTTCTCAGTTCTCAGCAGCTTTAAAGTGAATCTCTGGTCTGAGCTCCTTTATTCTCCAACACAGCCTGAACCCTCTGAGACCAGCTTTCTGTCATTTCTTTAAGGAGTCTTCAGGAATAGTTCTCCAGGCTTCTTGAAGGACATCCCAAAGCTCTTCTTTGGATGTGGGCTGCCTTTTGTTCCGTTCTCTGTCAGATGATCCCACACTGCTTCAATAATGTTGAGGTCCGGGCTCTGGGGAGGATTCATCCCTCCATAAGACCTGTTGCCACTGATTTTCAGTCCACTTCTTGTGTCATTTGGCACAGCTCAGCCTTTTCTCCCTGTTTCCCTTCCTTAAGAACGGCTTCTTGACAGCCACCCTTCCATGGAGACCATTTCTGATGAGGCTTGGGCCAACAGTAGATGGATCAGCTGAAGGTCCAGATGCATCTCTCAGGTCCTGTCAGGTCACAGCTGGATTTTTTCCTCTTTCTTAAGGACATCACTTTCAGATCCTGTTCAGCTGCTGGAGATAGTTTTTTAGGCCTGACACTTCTTCTTTTGTCCTCCACTTGTCCAGTTTCCTCAAATGTTTTAAGGACACACTGCACCCCATGCTGAGATATGCCAAGTTTTCAGCTAATAGCTCTTTGGGAATCACCTTGTTGCTGCAGAAATCCTATTTTCTGTCTGTCAAACTGTGTTTTCTTTGCTGTTTTTCATAGATGCAGCTAAAGAAATGGGAACAAATGATGTGTCTTTGTGACAGGCTGCTGGTAACAAAGTACCTAAAGATCCAGTTTAAAATGGCTTCTTTGCTAAGTTGTCTGTTCTGTGTCGACACAACACTGGTTCATCCCTTGAGTTAGGAGCCTTTTTCCTGCCTGAATGCTTCATAGCTCAGAGTTAAGTGGCTGAACAAAGAAAAACCGTCTAATGGCAGGTAGGTGATGACATAGCTGCCATAAGGTCGTCAGTAAGTGAAGCAGAGACACGTTAGTTATGGTTTCTGTCGGTTTGCAGCATTAATAAAAAAGATTCCCATCATCTTCTGGGTAAATAAACCCACGGTTGTTTCATATTCCTCAGTTTGTTGCTCCTTTTGCTGACCACCTTCTCCTTCCTTTGCAGAATGTGCTCGAGCCAACAAGGCTGACATCGTCTTCCTGGTCGACAGCTCCTCCAGCATCGGCATCCCTAACTTTGGGGAAATCAGGCTGTTCCTCCGAAATGTCATCTCAGGCCTCAACATCGGCTCTGACCACGTTCGGGTCGGCTTGGCCCAGTACAGTGATGAGCCTTATCAGGAGTTCCTGCTGAATGAACACCTGGACACGCAGTCCCTGCTGGCTCACGTGGACAGACTGCAGTACCGAGCAGGAAACACGTTCACGGGCAAAGCCATCAACTTCCTGCGCTCACAGTACTTCACAGAGAACGCCGGGAGCCGAGCCAGCCAGCGAGTGCCACAGATCGTCATGATCATCACGGATGGCAAATCCAACGATGACGTGCTCGTGCCTGCCCAGGAGCTGCAGCAGCAGGGCGTCATCGTGTTCGGCATTGCCGTCGGACAGGCCAGCCTGCAGCAGCTCCAGCAAATTGTTACGCAGCCTTCGGAGTTCTTCCTGTTGGCCATCGATAACTACCAGGCTCTGCAGACGCTGACGGAGCAACTGCTGGGAACTGTCTGCTCCTCCATGGAGGACCAGAGGCAAGGTGAGGCCGAGGGTAGTTCAGGTACCAGTCAGACGTTTGGATACACCTGCTCATTAGGAAGTAATCTGCAGGCATGTCCAAACATTTGACTGGTCCAAGAAAACAGGAACATGAACGAATTAAATGACTTTTACCTGCTGTTACTCTGCTGCAGATTAGACCTTCAGAGTTCTTCATCCAGTCCAACTGTGCTGGTTATTGGTGTGGAGGAGACATGAAGGTTTAGTTCAGAATTAGTTCAGGCTGTAATTCATCAGAAAATGTCTGAGGAAAAAGTGTAAAACAGCTGGGAGAGACTGCGACGTTATGTTTAAGCATTTAGCTTTAATCCAAAGCAATTTACAGGAAGGCAGGTAGGGTGAGGGGGTCTTTCCCAAGGATCCCTACTGGAGGTAAAACCTTTCATGCAGGGGATTTGAATCCAGGTCTCCCACATGGAAGGTGGCAATCATACCACTAATCAATAGCCGTAATAATACCACTAATATCCAGTCCCCGTTAGAAACTGCAGCGACTAATAAAACCTCACTGTCTCGTATCAGGAGATCTTTTACAATCGTTGTAATTTACATTCCCGGTGACCGACAGACAGCCGTGATACAGTTAAAGTTTCTAATCTTAAAGCTGCTGAACACTGAAAGAATCAATCAAAACGTGATCAGTCTTGGTGGATGTCAGACTATAAGGAACTGACATTGTTCAGTATTTCAAACGAAGAGAGGCTCAGGTTTCAGGGAAGTTTCAGGTCGGCCAGCAGAGAGATAGTGTTGGTACAAATATTCTAAGCTTCTGTGTTTAAATGGGACTGACTGTAATAAACAGGCCATTAGACCAGTTTGGATCATTAAGATCCATCCACCTGAAGTTTATTATGACCTTAGTTTGGAGTCCTATCTATACTTTCAGCTGGTTAACGTGGGATTCCCTGCCTCACACCAGCTTTATCCACAGACGTGGATCTATATTCTATATATAATCTGTATTTTCAGCTGGTTAACGTGGGATTCCCTGCCTCACTCCAGCTTTATCCACAGACGTGGATCTATATTCTATATATAATCTGTATTTTCAGCTGGTTAAAGTGGGATTCCCTGCCTCACACCAGCTTTATCCACAGACGTGGATCTATATTCTATATATAATCTGTATTTTCAGCTGGTTAACGTGGGATTCCCTGCCTCACACCAGCTTTATCCACAGACGTGGATCTATATTCTATATATAATCTGTATTTTCAGCTGGTTAACGTGGGATTCCCTGCCTCACACCAGCTTTATCCACAGACGTGGATCTATATTCTATATATAATCTGTATTTTCAGCTGGTTAACGTGGGATTCCCTGCCTCACACCAGCTTTATCCACAGACGTGGATCTATATTCTATATATAATCTGTATTTTCAGCTGGTTAACGTGGGATTCCCTGCCTCACACCAGCTTTATCCACAGACGTGGATCTATATTCTATATATAATCTGTATTTTCAGCTGGTTAAAGTGGGATTCCCTGCCTCACACCAGCTTTATCCACAGACGTGGATCTATATTCTATATATAATCTGTATTTTCAGCTGGTTAAAGTGGGATTCCCTGCCTCACACCAGCTTTATCCACAGACGTGGATCTATATTCTATATATAATCTGTATTTTCAGCTGGTTAAAGTGGGATTCCCTGCCTCACACCAGCTTTATCCACAGACGTGGATCTATATTCTATATATAATCTATATTTTCAGCTGGTTAACGTGGGATTCCCTGCCTCACACCAGCTTTATCCACAGACGTGGATCTATATTCTATATATAATCTATATTTTCAGCTGGTTAACGTGGGATTCCCTGCCTCACACCAGCTTTATCCACAGACGTGGATCTATATTCTATATATAATCTGTATTTTCAGCTGGTTAACGTGGGATTCCCTGCCTCACACCAGCTTTATCCACAGACGTGGATCTATATTCTATATATAATCTGTATTTTCAGCTGGTTAACGTGGGATTCCCTGCCTCACACCAGCTTTATCCACAGACGTGGATCTATATTCTATCTATAATCTGTATTTTCAGCTGGTCAACGTGGGATTCCCTGCCTCACACCAGCTTTATCCACAGACGTGGATCTATATTCTATATATAATCTGTATTTTCAGCTGGTTAACGTGGGATTCCCTGCCTCACACCAGCTTTATCCACAGACTTGGATCTATATTCTATATATAATCTGTATTTTCAGCTGGTTAACGTGGGATTCCCTGCCTCACACCAGCTTTATCCACAGACGTGGATCTATATTCTATATATAATCTGTATTTTCAGCTGGTTAACGTGGGATTCCCTGCCTCACACCAGCTTTATCCACAGACGTGGATCTATATTCTATATATAATCTGTATTTTCAGCTGGTTAAAGTGGGATTCCCTGCCTCACACCAGCTTTATCCACAGACGTGGATCTATATTCTATATATAATCTGTATTTTCAGCTGGTTAAAGTGGGATTCCCTGCCTCACACCAGCTTTATCCACAGACGTGGATCTATATTCTATATATAATCTGTATTTTCAGCTGGTTAAAGTGGGATTCCCTGCCTCACACCAGCTTTATCCACAGACGTGGATCTATATTCTATATATAATCTGTATTTTCAGCTGGTTAACGTGGGATTCCCTGCCTCACACCAGCTTTATCCACAGACGTGGATCTATATTCTATATATAATCTGTATTTTCAGCTGGTTAACGTGGGATTCCCTGCCTCACACCAGCTTTATCCACAGACGTGGATCTATATTCTATATATAATCTGTATTTTCAGCTGGTTAACGTGGGATTCCCTGCCTCACACCAGCTTTATCCACAGACGTGGATCTATATTCTATATATAATCTGTATTTTCAGCTGGTTAACGTGGGATTCCCTGCCTCACACCAGCTTTATCCACAGACGTGGATCTATATTCTATATATAATCTGTATTTTCAGCTGGTTAAAGTGGGATTCCCTGCCTCACACCAGCTTTATCCACAGACGTGGATCTATATTCTATATATAATCTGTATTTTCAGCTGGTTAAAGTGGGATTCCCTGCCTCACACCAGCTTTATCCACAGACGTGGATCTATATTCTATATATAATCTGTATTTTCAGCTGGTTAACGTGGGATTCCCTGCCTCACACCAGCTTTATCCACAGACGTGGATCTATATTCTATATATAATCTGTATTTTCAGCTGGTTAACATGGGATTCCCTGCCTCACACCAGCTTTATCCACAGACGTGGATCTATATTCTATATATAATCTGTATTTTCAGCTGGTTAACGTGGGATTCCCTGCCTCACACCAGCTTTATCCACAGACGTGGATCTATATTCTATATATAATCTGTATTTTCAGCTGGTTAAAGTGGGATTCCCTGCCTCACACCAGCTTTATCCACAGACGTGGATCTATATTCTATATATAATCTGTATTTTCAGCTGGTTAACGTGGGATTCCCTGCCTCACACCAGCTTTATCCACAGACGTGGATCTATATTCTATATATAATCTGTATTTTCAGCTGGTTAAAGTGGGATTCCCTGCCTCACACCAGCTTTATCCACAGACGTGGATCTATATTCTATATATAATCTGTATTTTCAGCTGGTTAACGTGGGATTCCCTGCCTCACACCAGCTTTATCCACAGACGTGGATCTATATTCTATATATAATCTGTATTTTCAGCTGGTTAAAGTGGGATTCCCTGCCTCACACCAGCTTTATCCACAGACGTGGATCTATATTCTATATATAATCTGTATTTTCAGCTGGTTAACGTGGGATTCCCTGCCTCACACCAGCTTTATCCACAGACGTGGATCTATATTCTATATATAATCTGTATTTTCAGCTGGTTAACATGGGATTCCCTGCCTCACACCAGCTTTATCCACAGACGTGGATCTATATTCTATATATAATCTGTATTTTCAGCTGGTTAACGTGGGATTCCCTGCCTCACACCAGCTTTATCCACAGACGTGGATCTATATTCTATATATAATCTGTATTTTCAGCTGGTTAAAGTGGGATTCCCTGCCTCACACCAGCTTTATCCACAGACGTGGATCTATATTCTATATATAATCTGTATTTTCAGCTGGTTAACGTGGGATTCCCTGCCTCACACCAGCTTTATCCACAGACGTGGATCTATATTCTATATATAATCTGTATTTTCAGCTGGTTAAAGTGGGATTCCCTGCCTCACACCAGCTTTATCCACAGACGTGGATCTATATTCTATATATAATCTGTATTTTCAGCTGGTTAACGTGGGATTCCCTGCCTCACACCAGCTTTATCCACAGACGTGGATCTATATTCTATATATAATCTGTATTTTCAGCTGGTTAAAGTGGGATTCCCTGCCTCACACCAGCTTTATCCACAGACGTGGATCTATATACTATATATAATCTGTATTTTCAGCTGGTTAAAGTGGGATTCCCTGCCTCACACCAGCTTTATCCACAGACGTGGATCTATATTCTATATATAATCTGTATTTTCAGCTGGTTAAAGTGGGATTCCCTGCCTCACACCAGCTTTATCCACAGACGTGGATCTATATTCTATATATAATCTGTATTTTCAGCTGGTTAACGTGGGATTCCCTGCCTCACACCAGCTTTATCCACAGACGTGGATCTATATTCTATATATAATCTGTATTTTCAGCTGGTTAACGTGGGATTCCCTGCCTCACACCAGCTTTATCCACAGACGTGGATCTATATTCTATATATAATCTGTATTTTCAGCAGGTTAACGTGGGATTCCCTGCCTCACACCAGCTTTATCCACAGACGTGGATCTATATTCTATATATAATCTGTATTTTCAGCTGGTTAACGTGGGATTCCCTGCCTCACACCAGCTTTATCCACAGACGTGGATCTATATTCTATATATAATCTGTATTTTCAGCTGGTTAAAGTGGGATTCCCTGCCTCACACCAGCTTTATCCACAGACGTGGATCTATATTCTATATATAATCTGTATTTTCAGCTGGTTAACGTGGGATTCCCTGCCTCACACCAGCTTTATCCACAGCAGGGTCGCTGGTGAATGTGACGGTTTTCACCAACTGTTAAAATCTATATTTCTCTCAGTAACAGCTGCAGAAAAGTGTCTCCTGAAGATGAAGAAAGAAGAATGAATTGCTCTGGTTAAGGAAAGATATTGGGACGCATCGTGGTTGTGATTAAGATGGCTGCTGTTACAGCAACTCTTGTCTTTTTGTGTCTTTCAGCGTTGGCAGAAAGGTTTGCAGACATCTTCTTCCTTGTGGACAGCGGCTTGTCAACAGCAGATTTCCAACTAGTCCGGAATACCCTCTTTCGAATGGTCAATCAGCTCAACTTCGGAGCTTCCGCTCACCGTCTCGGCTTAGCTCAGTACGGCCAAGATGTCAAAGTGGAATTTTCTCTGAACACTCACCAAACCAAAAACGACATCCAGGCAGCCTTGAGGCGCTTCAGCAATCGCCGATTTGTGCCCAATGAGCCACGCAGACTGGGTGCCGCTTTACAATACGCCACCGCTAACTTCTTCACCGCGGGGAAGGGAAGCCGAGCGGATCAAGGCTACCAGCAGTTCCTGGTTGTTCTGAGCGGGAAAAACTCAGATGATTCTGTGTTCATGGAGTCCCGCCGGATCAAATCAGCGGGTGTAACTGTGGTTGGGATGAGCCTCGGTGCATCGATGGAAGAAATGCGTGTGGTAGCCACAGCGCCATTTGCATACAACACCTTCACCAATGCAATACAGATACTGAAGTCTGTTGTTGAGGGAAAGGAACCGGACACCCCGCTGACACAGGGTAAACACAGCTTTTAAGTATTTTAAAGAGTATTTTTCTTTATTTTGATTCCTAATTACCTTTGATGTGATTTGATGGACCAACATTTTAGGTCTGGGATATCTGGTGGACTTCCCATCGCAGGTTACTTAGAATCTGACACTCAGCACACCTGAGACAGGTGACATAGAAAGGATGAACACACAACTTATGATTTCATCCAAAAAGTAGAAAATAACTCATCAAGGTTGTTTTTTTTAATCATATGACCAAAATCATTGGTCAAACTTGTTTTATTTCCTGGTCAGCGACCTCTATTCACTGCTGTTATTATCAGGTGGAGCATAGATTATAGATTATAGCATCATATGCTCAGAAAACCTCGATGGAAACATCTCATGTCCCACTTCATGAGAAATGACAAATAGCCTGCTAATCTTTACTGATTCCGTGTCATTTAGGGCATTTCAGAGACTGAATAAGATAAATAACCTGAACCATTTTCATACCCCTGTAGTTAAGAGTCACCTAGTCACAATTTATGTTTACGTTTATGCATTTAGCTTTTATCCAAAGCGACTTACAGGTAGGGATGTAGGGTAAGGGGGTCTTGCCTAAGGACCCCTACTGGAGGTAATACCTTTCATGCAGGGGATTTGAACTCAGGTCTCCCACATGGAAGGTGGCAATGATACCGCTACTGTGACTCATTCATCTGTTGAAAATACTCACAAACACTATTTTTATTATGACTTCTTTTGCAGATTGCGTAGCTGCTAAAATGGCTGACATCGTGTTCATTGTGGATGAGTCTGGAAGCATCGGAGTCTCCAACTTCCAGTTGGTGCGCACCTTCCTGCTCTCGATTGTCAGCGGCCTGGACATCGGTTTGACCAGAGTCAGAGTGGGCATCGTGATTTACAGCAGCCAACCCAAGCTGATGGCCCGCCTCAACACATTCAGCGATAAGGAGAAACTGCTAAAGTTCATCAAAATCCTGCCTTACCGTGGAGGAGGCACAAACACGGGAGCTGCTCTGAAGTTCGCCCGGGAGCAAGTCTTTATCAAGGGGAGGGGAAGCAGGAAAGATAAGGGCGTCCAGCAAGTAGCGGTGGTGATCACAGATGGAGAATCTCAGGACGATGTGAGCCAAGCAGCAGCTGATCTTCAACGTGCTGGAGTCACAGTTTACTCTGTGGGAGTCCAAAACGCCAGCATGGCGGAGCTGGAACAGATGGCCTCTTATCCTGCCAGGAAGCACGTGTTTTTCGTGAACAGCTATGCGCTGCTGAAGACACTGGAGCAGAGCCTGAAGAAAGTCCTCTGCACCAACATCGTTACCAAGGCAGTTGGAACAGCCGGTCGAGCGGGTGTCCTCAAAAAAGGTTTGAACCAGTGTTTTATAAAAGATCTGAAGCTTTCAGTCACTGCAGGTTGGAAGTTTTTACTGTAAGTGTTTATAAAACACAGAACTTCTTTTTTTCTGTCTTCTTTGCAGCCTGCGAACAAACAGAGGAAGCAGATATCTTCTTCCTCATTGACCAGTCGGGAAGCATTTCATCCGATGAATTCGAAGACGTAAAGACTTTCACTAAAGAATTTATTGACGCCTTCCGCATCGGGCCACAGCATGTGCGCATGGGGATCGTAAAATATGCATTAAATACAGCGCTGGAGTTTGACCTGACAACCTATAAAGATGCACAGTCAATGAAGAAAGCTGTGGAGCGAATGACGAATGTAGGAGATACGACCCATACGGGGAACGCACTGAAATCCATGATTGAACACTTTGATAAAGCCAGTATCTCTCGTGGCCACAAAGTCTCCGAGTACCTGGTGGTCATCACTGATGGGAAGTCAAACGACGATGTGAAGGTTCCCGCAGAGATGGTGAGGGGGCAGGGGGTCACCATCTACTCCATCGGGGTGAAATCGGCCAATGACGATGAGTTGGTAGAAATTTCTGGTGACCCTAAGAAGAAGTACTATATCGAGAAATTCGACGGCTTAAAGGACATCAAGGATGATATCATCATCGACATCTGCCGTAACGACAGTGAGTAGAAATAAGAGTTAGTATAATCTGTGTGGGACAGTTAAGGCCAGCGCCCTGACACCTCTGCACTGATTCTTCAGGGTTGATTTAAGTTGTTGGCCACCTGGGAGTCTCTGGTTTGGTATCATGACATCCCTCCCAACACATTCATGAGAGCTGCTTATTACCAGTTCTCTTTCTGGGGCAGAGACATACAGCCAATGCCACACTTCCTTCACTGTACTACTACTTTATAATGTGTTAAGAAGGCCTTATTACAGTAATGTTTGCGTTCTTCTTCCTCCATCCCTTCTTCCTCCTAGCCCTACAGGCTAGAAGGAGGGGAGCCATGTGATGATAGGTAACCTGAACCTGGTTCTGTTTCATGGGTTTGGGTGGACCCATTTAGCTGAAACCATGTCAGAACACATCTCTGATGTATTTTCCTGGTTTAAATGCCTTATGTGCTTATTTACCTCAACAATAATCTCTGATCTTACAAAAAGCCGGGAGTCAAACATCGAGCTTGATAGGCAGTTCTTCCTGAGCTACAGCCAGGCTCTGAAAGGCAGTGAATATAAATGCTAACCTTGCTCCTCTGTCTACAGCTTGCAAAGATGTACCGGGCGACCTCATTTTCCTGATCGAGAGCTCTGAGTCAATAGCTCCAGAAGACTACAATAAAATGAAAAACTTCATGAAATCTGTCATCGATAAGATCTATATTGGGCAGAATGGAGTGCGTGTTGGTGTGATGCAGTTCAGCAGTGTCCAGCAGCTGGAGTTCAAGCTCAACGTTTACTACAGCAAAGACGAGTTGCACAGAGCCATTGAGAACATGCAGCGGATGACTGGAGGCACGCTCACAGGTGAAGCCATCAGACAGGTGTCTCAATACTTTGATTCAACCAATGGAGGGCGTCCAGATCTGCGGCAGAGACTGGTGTTGATAACTGATGGTGAGGCCCAGGATGAAGTCAGCAGGCCCGCTGCAGCTCTGAGGGAAAAGGGTGTGCTGGTGTATGCTATTGGAGTGGTGAACGCCGACAACGCCCAGCTGCTGGCGATCACCGGATCTCCAGACAGGGTATATTCTGAGAGGGACTTTGATGCTCTGAAGGACGTGGAGAGTAAGATGGTTGTAGACCTGTGTGAGCCAGACAGAGGTGAGGCGATACTTTTATAGTGTCTTTTATCCTTAACAAAGCCCTACAAATCACTTCCAGGTACCCTTTAGCAGGTAGTCACGAGCTGGTGAAGCATTAAGTGTTTTAATGCGGTTTTCTTAAGACTTTGGCTCAGCCCCAGTTCCTCTGCATGGCCCTCTTTATTCTTGTGAATTGAATCGTTGCATCTTTTCTCTTGGACATCAGGGTTAGGGTTACGGTGGGTTAGGGTAACCCTAACCCTAAAGTAGGACTCATCCAGTTATGTTTATGCATTTAGCAGACGCTTTTATCCAAAGCGACTTACAGCTAGGCAGTCAGGGTAAGGGGGTCTTGCCTAAGGACCCCTACTGGAGGTAATACCTTTCATGCAGGGGATTTGAACTCAGGTCTCCCACATGGAAGGTGGCAATCATACCGCTACAGTATCCAGTCCACAGTTATCCTGAGAGCCCTCGATGGAGACCTAAATGACCTTTACTTTTTAATCCTTTAAAAAAAAGGAAGTGTTATGGTCGAGTAAGGACGGCAAACTGAGCCTTTGTAGGATTAAGCACATGCCTGAACTTCCTTCTCATGATGTTTGATCCAGTTTTCATCACCTCACTTTGGTGTGAAAGCCAGTCTTAGCCTATCTGACATAACCTGGTTCACTCATGCAGAGCAGAAGAAGATTGACATGGTGGTGATAAAGGCATTAAACCTTGGTACATCACTATCTTGTGACATATTTTTGAATAATAAACTTCTGCAAATCTTCAAAAATACTATTGACACAACCGGCTCCAGCGATGCAAAAAATTAGATTAATTCTAAGGATGTAAATACCTTCTGATTGTTCTTCCCTTTAACTCCTTTTCTCTGTTTGCTTCCCACCAGAGTGTAAGAAGACAGAAAAAGCCGATATTATATTCCTGGTGGACGGCTCCACGAGCATAAGCACAGCCAATTTTACTCTCATGCAGAAGTTCATGCAGTATGTGGTGAACTATACCACCGTCGGCAAAGACCTGACTCGGTTTGGGGTCATTCTCTTCTCGACAAATCCCCAATCTAGCTTCACTCTGCAGGAGTACGACAGCAAACGGCGGGTTTTAAAAGCAATATCTGACTTGAAGCCCCCAAAAGGAGACACTTACATTGGCAAGGCTTTGGAGTACACTTTAGAGTACTTCGGTGCTCAGCATGGAGGTCGGGCGGAGAAGAGGGTGCCTCAGATTCTCATGATAATCACAGATGGCGAGGCTACTAATCCTTACAATCTGGAAAAACCATCTGCGGCACTTAGAAACAATGGAATCACTGTTATCAGTATCGGAGTGGAAGGAGCCAAAGTTGATCAGCTGGAGATAATGGCTGGCTATGACAAATCCAAAGTTTTCTACGTGGTTGACTTTGACGCCCTGGAAACTATCTACAAGAACATCACTAAGATCATCTGCAATGAAACCAAGCCGGGTAAGAAGATGTGTTGCTGCACATCTGTACACACTATTATGCTTCTGACCTCACAAGAACAAGTGGAAAGAAGACAAATGTAAACATGACTCACATTAGATTTTACAAATGGAAATTGGAGAAAGAATTTTCAGGTACACCCAGAAATGTTAATGTTAAAACAAACTTAATGTCGTGACAGCAGAGCATCCAGTTGAATAATGCAACTGACGGTAGTCCTGAAATCCAATTGTAGCCAAACATTATATATGAACATATGATATAAGACTCTCATGTTAGAGCTGGTGAGAAGTCTGATTGCACAATTCTGAAATAATAGAGCCATAAAAGATTAATTCTACATTCTTGGGAAACACAAAGGTTCGGATGATTGAAATGAAACAGAAAATGAGTGAAATCAGAGCTTCAAACCATCCCTGACCCTAAGCAGCCCTAACTCTACCCGAACCTAACTCTACGCGGCCCTACCCCTACCCAGCCCAGCGCTAACCCTACCCAGCCCTAACTCTACCCAGCGCTAACCCTACCCAGCGCTAACCCTGCCCAGCCATAACCCTGCCCAGCGCTAACCCTACCCAGCGCTAACCCTGCCCAGCCCTAACCCTACCCAGCGCTAACCCTGCCCAGCGCTAACCCTACCCAGCCCTAACTCTACCCAGCGCTAACCCTACCCAGCGCTAACCCTGCCCAGCCATAACCCTGCCCAGCGCTAACTTTGCCCAGCTCTAACCCTACCCAGCGCTAACCCTGCCCAGCGCTAACCCTGCCCAGCCATAACCCTGCCCAGCGCTAACCCTACCCAGCCATAACTCTACCCAGGGCTAACTCTACCCAGGGCTAACCCTGCCCAGCCCTAACTCTACCCAGCGCTAACCCTACCCAGCCCTAACCCTGCCCAGCGCTAACCCTGCCCAGCCCTAACCCTACCCAGCGCTAACCCTGCCCAGCCCTAACTCTACCCAGCGCTAACCCTGCCCAGCCCTAACTCTACCCAGCGCTAACCCTGCCCAGCCCTAACCCTACCCAGCCCTAACCCTGCCCAGCGCTAACCCTGCCCAGCCCTAACCCTACCCAGCGCTAACCCTGCCCAGCCCTAACTCTACCCAGCGCTAACCCTGCCCAGCCCTAACCCTACCCAGCCCTAACCCTGCCCAGCGCTAACCCTGCCCAGCCCTAACCCTACCCAGCGCTAACCCTGCCCAGCCCTAACTCTACCCAGCGCTAACCCTACCCAGCCCTAACCCTGCCCAGCGCTAACCCTGCCCAGCCCTAACCCTACCCAGCGCTAACCCTGCCCAGCCCTAACCCTGCCCAGCGCTAACCCTGCCCAGCCCTAACCCTGCCCAGCGCTAACCCTGCCCAGCGCTAACCCTGCCCAGCGCTAACCCTGCCCAGCCCTAACTCTACCCAGGGCTAACCCTGCCCAGCCCTAACCCAACCCAGCGCTAACCCTGCCCAGCCCTAACCCTGCCCAGCCCTAACCCTACCCAGCCCTAACCCTGCCCAGCGCTAACCCTGCCCAGCCCTAACTCTACCCAGGGCTAACCCTGCCCAGCCCTAACCCTACCCAGCGCTAACCCTGCCCAGCCCTAACCCTGCCCAGCGCTAACCCTGCCCAGCCCTAACCCTACCCAGCCCTAACCCTGCCCAGCGCTAACCCTGCCCAGCGCTAACCCTGCCCAGCCCTAACCCTGCCCAGCCCTAACCCTGCCCAGCCCTAACCCTAACCAGCCCTAACCCTGCCCAGCCCTAACCCTGCCCAGCCCTAACTCTACCCAGGGCTAACCCTGCCCAGCCCTAACCCTACCCAGCGCTAACCCTGCCCAGCCCTAACCCTGCCCAGCCCTAACCCTACCCAGCGCTAACCCTGCCCAGCCCTAACCCTGCCCAGCCCTAACCCATTTCATGGCAGGTTAAATACCTCCTAATCTTACAGGAAATGGTTTGGTTAATATATAAAGGAGTGAGTTTGAGTTAGGTGGGTGTGCTCTACAGTCTGCCCCTCTGGGTAAGAAAAGAGTTAAATGCCTGAGTTTGATGAGTAAACTGCATACATGGAGCTTTAGAAAATAAAGAGAAGATTATTTTATGGGTCAGAGTGTTTGGTCTAACCTGAACATGCTGTGGATTTTTCAACTGTAAAAATGTAAAAAAGTGCCTTAGCTAAATGGCTCCAGAGGGGTTTGTTTTCTCATTCTTCTTTTTAGGGACATATTTTCTTATTTTGTAAAACAAAATTCAAAATATTTAACATAAAATAGCATCGTTCTCCATTGAGTTGCACATTTCATGAACCTTCAAAGGTTCAGATTGTGAAAAGCTGCATGTCCTTTATTGATCATGTCTGCAGAATTTGGACTTAATAGCCTCTTTAGAAGCAAGGAAACATGTCCTCTTGGCTCTTGCAGGTTGTGAGAAGAAGCAAGCTGACCTGGTTTTCCTCATCGACCAGTCCGGCAGCATCAACAGAACCGATTACAGCCTCATGAAGAACTTTACCACTGAGCTGATGAACAGTTTCAACATCGGCAAGGATTTATGGCATGTCGGACTCGCTCAGTTCAGCAGCTCGTTTAAGCACGAGTTCTACCTCGACCAGTACTACAAGGAGAACGAATTGTCAGATCACATCCAGAAAATGAGGCAGGTCGGTGGAGGCACCAAGATCGGGTTGGCTTTGACCTCCATTAAGGAATATTTTGAAGCTTCGCGTGGCAGCCGTAGATCTGCCAAGATTTCCCAGAATCTGGTGTTGATCACAGATGGAGATTCACAGGATGATGTCGAGGGTCCAGCCGACGAACTCAAAGCTCTGGGAATTGAGATGTTTGCCATTGGCATTGGAGACGTCCACGATTTGGAGCTGCTGCAGATCACCGGTACTCCAGAGAGGCTGTTCACTGTGGGCAACTTTGACAGCTTGAAGAAGGTCAAAGAGAAGGTTGTGAAGATCATCTGTGAATCCCAGGATGAAAGAGATCCATCTGGTGAGTTTAACAAGGCGACCGCCTCTCTGATTTCTACTGTTCTGATTCTCTGCCTGAGAAAAGTAAAGGCGCCTTTCCCCTTGCGGCAGACTGCACCATCGACATCGCCATGGGGTTCGATATCTCTGACAGCACGGGAGCTAAGCTTCGTGAGAAGCTGCCCTACCTGCCTGACATCGTTCAGCACCTTTCATCGGTACCAGGCCTGTGCTGCGTCGCACCTGTCCAGCCCAACCTTGGGTACCGAACGGTGCACAGCGATGGACGCCTGCTGGATGACTTCAAATTTGAGGTCTACAGCGAGGAGGTGGTGAGGAAAGTCATGGATTTGACTTTGACTGAACCAACTAAATTCAACACTGCCCTGATGAAGTCCTTCGAGGAGAAGTTCAGGACACAGTCCGGAGCAGGCGTGAAGGTGAGTCTGAGATCGGGTTTTCTCTCTTTACGGCGTCCACATCCCTCTGAAAAGGTGTGGTCTTGTATTATCAGAACTTTGAGATGACATTAAAATCTTCTACTCGGTCCCTGTTGGTGTCTCCTTTCTGTTCTGTGCAAACACAAGCTGCAGTTCAGCCGAATTACCTCACAGAAGAAAGGACAAACATGCTGATAAAGGCAGCTCTGAGAGAGATGAGTTCATGTGGGCTGACATGGATCCATGAGAATCTTTCAGATGCAGTGGAGTTTAACCATTAATTCACCTTTAATACGGTTATTTTTATCTGGATGGAGATCCCAGTGAGAAAGAGTTCACTTACTATTCAGCAAAGACTATTTTATGGTAAATGCAAAACAAACTTAGAATCCAGGAATGCAACATTGGAGCAGCAGATCATCTCAAAGCACTTTGAAGATAAAGTCCGTTTCAATAGAATCATGATCCAATCAAATCGGGTTCATTCAAATCCCAATTAGTCCAGTTCATACAGGCAGTCTTCTCTCTTTGGTCCAATCCCCGTCCTGAGCTCCCTCCATCAGAACCAGAACCAGGAAGAAACCTCCATCAGAACCAGGAAGAAACCTCCATCAGAACCAGAACCAGGAAGAAACCTCCATCAGAACCAGGAAGAAACCTCCATCAGAACCAGAACCAGGAAGAAACCTCCATCAGAACCAGAACCAGGAAGAAACCTCCATCAGAACCAGGAAGAAACCTCCATAAGAACCAGAAACAGGAAGAAACCTCCATCAGAACCAGGAAGAAACCTCCATCAGAACCAGAACCAGGAAGAAACCTCCATCAGAACCAGAACCAGGAAGAAACCTCCATCAGAACCAGGAAGAAACCTCCATCAGAACCAGGAAGAAACCTCTGGCAGAACCAGAACCAGGAAGAAACCTCCATCAGAACCAGGAACAAACCTCTGGCAGAACCAGAACCAGGAAGGGCCCGTCTGCCTCAGGCCAAGAATAAGTAGCTGACTCCGGTTACCGTGCTGGAGAAAGTGAGGTCAGATGTGGACATGCTTGGATAAACTCAAGCAGCATCTTCTCAGAAGGAAATGTATCTGACAGAATTAGAAAGTGAGACCCGGACGGGGGAGAAGTGGAAGACATTTCTGCTTCCTGTGTGTGACTCACAGTCAGCAAAATGTTTATTTTATTCTTCTGGATTTCATCGAGCTGTCTTTTGAAATCTGGCTCCAGTGTTGCATTAAATTAACATTAAATTAACTTCTGAACAAGTGCAAGTTGGCTCCTTCAAACCAAAGAGGAATTTATTCAGCCAAGTCTGAAACTTTTCGGACTTTTAGGATGGATTCTGTGTCAGGATTTCAGCTCTGATGACCCACTATCATCCCTTTGCTCTGAGTAAATGACTTTAAACTGTGTTTTCAGTGAAGTTTAGTGAAGTTATTCTCCTATGGAGCACTTTATGAAAGTCTAACATGTGACCGGCCTCGTCCATCAGGTGCTGGTGATCTTCTCGGATGGACTCGATGAAGATGTCATGGTCCTGGAGGAGGAGTCGGAGAACCTGCGGCGGTCTGGTAAACGCTGCTAATCTTTCATCTGTTCTCACAGTTTCACGCTGTCTCCATGCAAAGTAAATGTTTGCTCCGTAGGGATCAGCGCTCTGCTGGCCGTGGCTCTGGACGGCGTGCGTAAACCCACTGAGCTGCAGATGGTCCAGTTTGGCCGAGGCTTCGGCTACAAGCTTCCGCTGAGCATCAACATGCCGAACGTCGGCGCGGCCGTACTCAAAGAGATCGTAAGTCTTTCACGTGTTCGGTGACTGGCTGTGAATCAGCCTCACAGTTCAGCTCATCTCATGCCAACAGATGAAAATGTGCAGCTCAGCTCATATCCAAGCGTCCCGTTTTTCGGTTCTGATTGGGGAGATGAATCTGCTAAGATCAGGGACGCACCGATCCGATATTTGGATATCGGTACCGATATTATCGGTATCAGTGCCCCCCCCCCTGTCCTGTCCAGGATTGGATTCATCCAAAGGCCTTCTGCCCCCTTCAGTGGTGAAAAAACTTGTTAAGTTGGAACCACCTCAGATTTTTCTTTAGTTTTTACGAAGCTGGAGAAGCTGTTGTTCTGTTCGGATGCTTTTGTAACGGAGGTTTAATTCCCGTTTGCACTAAACTACACAAAGAGCTGATTGCTATTTATTTTGAAACCTCAGTTTCAGCTCCTTTATTCTTTTATATTTTGTTTTACATTTCATTTTGAATCCCTAATTGCACTGATTGAACCAGTGACACTTGTTATATTTTTATGGTTCAGATCGTTTTACTGGTGCAGAATTATCAAATAAATAAATAATTCAGTACATTTATATCTGTTTATTTGTTTTTTAAAAAAATAAGGAAGAAAAGAATGATCCCAGTCTTTTCCACACAGTGAAACTTACAGTTTGATACCATAATTCCACACTGTTCTGTATCGTGTCGGCCGATACTAAACCTCAGATACCTGGTGCATCTCTACATGTAATCAATATTTTATTCACCCAAAGGGGAAATCGGGATGTTGCAGTAAGACCAAAAACCAAGACAATAAGAGCTGAGCACTGGTTAGTTTCTTACTCCCTAATCTATCAGATCTGCACTGCAACTGTGGAGAAAGACGGTGTTTTCTCTGGATCTCATTAGCAGCTGCAGCAGAAGGTGATAAAGGGTTGAAGAGGAGAAAAGTCACTGAGGTCACAAAATGGCAGCAACAGAATGCCGACCACGGTCTCGATGAAGCATTGGAGCGTCCAACGGGTCCAAAGAGCCTCCCCTGGTTCTCTGAGTAGATCAGCAGATCTTAGGCTCCTCAAATACATTTACAAGTATTTCTTACCAAGTCCCTGAGAGCTTAGACCAGCTGATAACGTGAGGCACACGAACAGGAAAATAAATGCTAATCCTGCTAGCATGCTAATATGCTAATATGCATTCATACATACGACATCATGTGGAAGCAGTAAACATTTACCTGTTGGTTTATCAGTTTCCATTTACTTCACCGGTTAGTAAACTCTGCATCCACCACAGTATTGGACTTGATTAGCATCTTTACACCTCAGTTTCACATGTTGAAAATGAGTGTAGCGAGATGCTAACGACAGATGTTTCCACTATAAATCAAAGAAAAGAGAAAAGAGAATCTGACAGAGTTCGCATAAGGAATTATAAAGCCACAGTGAAGAGATCCAGCTTCAGTTTTTGCGATATTTTCCGTCCAAACCAGGAACAACACAATGAAATAACTCATTAAAACCGTTTACTCTTCCAGTAACGTAATTGGTTGTTGTGTTTTGCACTAGGAAATGACTTCCTGGTTCCATCCTCCAGAGCAGGAGGATTTCCTGTTTTGATGTGTCTGATTTCTTTCAACAGTGTTTAAAATGGCTAAAAAATATGTAGTAATATGTAGAAAGCTGTGCTAAGAGCTAACTGTGAGTTCCACTGCTGATAATGAGCAATAATTCATGTCTGATTTCTTTCAACAGTGTTTAAAATATGTAGTAATATGTAGAAAGCTGTGCTAAGAGCTAACTGTGAGTTTCACTGCTGATAATGAGCAATAATTCATGTCTGATTTCTTTCAACAGTGTTTAAAATATGTAGTAATATGTAGAAAGCTGTGCTAAGAGCTAACTGTGAGTTCCACTGCTGATAATGAGCAATAATTCATGTCTGATTTCTTTCAACAGTGTTTAAAATATGTAGTAATATGTAGAAAGCTGTGCTAAGAGCTAACTGTGAGTTTCACTGCTGATAATGAGCAATAATTCATGTCTGATTTCTTTCAACAGTGTTTAAAATATGTAGTAATATGTAGAAAGCTGTGCTAAGAGCTAACTGTGAGTTTCACTGCTGATAATGAGCAATAATTCATGTCTGATTTCTTTCAACAGTGTTTAAAATATGTAGTAATATGTAGAAAGCTGTGCTACGAGCTAACTGTGAGTTTCACTGCTGATAATGAGCAATAATTCACTGTTTCACGGCTCACTTTTTAACGAATGGGTGCCTCATGACGGTTGTTGTCTCCCATCTTTCTGCAGGACGCCGTGTCGGACAAAGAGTGCTGCAACGTCACATGCAAATGTACCGGACACTCGGGCCCCCGCGGCCCTCCGGGCACAGCAGGCCAAAAGGTGACTTTAAACGCAGGAAAAGGGCTGATAGGAAACAGTTTCATCGTGTGAGAAAGCAGCCTGGTTAGCATCTGATCCTTCAGAGTCAGGCAGTCAGCCTTAAACTGACAAACAGAGCAGGAAGTCATTCCTTCTCAGCTCAGACCAACAACTCAAATCTGATTAAGGTCTTTAAGGTCTCTCTAATCTGTGGTTTTAATCTTTTTGGTCTCATTTCGTTTAAGGCTTTCGTTTGCAGTACATTATAAAACTTTATATATGTGATGAAAGGAGATGATTTTCCTCTGAAATGTGGCTGTAAATGAAGACACTGAAAGTAAAAGCACCTCAGATGCTCTTTAGTAAATGCAGTCCTGAGATAATAACATGTGAAAATGTCTGTAACAGTCGCAGTGATTGTTCTGTTCACACCAGGCTTTCCACTTCTCTTCATGGTGATTTAAAGTATGAAGTTTTACTGCCGTCTTTGTTCTTTTTCCAATCAGCTGAGTCACATTTGAAGTGACGCCTCAGGGGTAAAAAAGGTTCCTTTTGCTGCCTTTTCTCAGCAGATTTCTGTGTTTTATTAACAGGGAACTCCGGGACAGGTGGGATACCCCGGCTTCCCCGGAGAGGAAGGCGTCCCTGTAAGTGTCTTTGTTCACCTTTAAAGATATTTACTGCTTTACATTTTTATTTCAGATGCAAAGGTTCGTCACCCCGTCCCAAATGTTGCTCGTTGTTCACTGATAAAGCTCTTCTGGAAGCTTAATTCTGTGTCTTTTCGTGCACATTTACATCCCTAAGAAGCTGCCGTGCATCACGGAGAGTTTTCCTGCTTCTTTTTCCTTTCCAATGCTCTGCCGTCAGTATGGAACCCCCTAAAAACGGCTCAGATCTACCCTCATAACCAGAGAACTCTGCCTCTGAACCCATCTGACGCCTTATGGCCGTTGGTACAGTTTGAAATGGTTCCGCCTCCCTGAACTCGGGGCTTGTGTGATTCCATTTAGAGTTTTTACAGACATTTTACATAATAATACCAATGATTGTTCATTTTAAAGTGAGGGCTTGTGTGATTCCATTTAGAGTTTTTACAGACATTTTACATAATAATACCAATGATTGTTCATTTTAAAGTGAGGAGGGACTCATCAGAGAAGCATGAGAGCTTCTGTAGACGGACACACGATGCCAGCGTGGATAAAAGAGCTGTTGGAGTTGAGAAGGAATCAGAGCTGAGTTAGAGTCTGTGTTGCAGGGTGAGAGGGGCAGACCCGGATCTACGGGACCTCAAGGCATCCAGGGTTGTCCTGGCGTCAGAGGACAGAAGGTACAGCAGCGCTCACATGAGCCAGAAATCTTTGTTCTAACCCGATGGAGCTGATGTGAGAGTAACTGCTGCTGCTTGTGTCTGCAGGGCTTCCGCGGCATCCGGGGAGACAGGGTGAGTGACTCAGGCTGGAATGTGATGCTCGGTTCTGACTGAAAAGTGTTTCATCCCAGGCCTGCTTTCCCACTGCTGCAGGGTGAAGACGGAGAGGATGGACTGGACGGTGTCGATGGAGAACAGGTACCAACAGGCACCTTCTCATCTGCATGTTACACATCTGTACTCAGGTCAGCCCCCCCAACAGATCAGCTGCAGATACTGAGATGTAAACAGGAAGTTGTGTTAAGGAGACCCGGCTCTCAGGAAATGATAAGAGGCCAGTCCCAGCTCCCAAGCCGGGCCCCAGTCAGGAGCCCTCCCCGCTCATAACGGGCTCAGATGGTGCCGCTCTGTGATGTTCTGATAAAATCGGCTGTTTTTGTTTTCATCAAGGAGGAAATGAGCGGGTGTGTTCAGGAAAGCAGCTGATTGGAGGGGCTTTTCGGACCCTCGGTGCTGAACTGTTTCTCTGTGTCTGCAGGGAGAAACGGGAAAAAACGGAACCCGAGGAGAAAAAGGACACCATGGAAACCCAGTAAGAAGTTTAATCCTGATCCGATCTGCACGTTTCGTCCGTTCAGCTCCTCAAACCGGATCAGCTGCAGGATTCATTTGATGCGGAGCTTTGAGGCTGATCAGCAGGACAGCGTCCTCCAACGCTGTAAAGTTATTTAGCTAAAGGAGTTCAGTGATAATTATCCCATAAGTGCTTCTCCTGGTGGAGGAATGTCTGCTCCTCCTCCTGGTGGAGGAATGTCTGCTCCTCCTCCTGGTGGAGGAATGTCTGCTCCTCCTCCTGGTGGAGGAATGTCTGCTCCTCCTCCTGGTGGAGGAATGAACCCTGGATCAGAGCCTCCTGCTCCACCTGTGGTAACGTGTTCAGATGACCTTAGCGGTCATCGAATGAGGAGTCGCGCTGTGGTGTTGACCTCTGACCTCGGCTGGTTGATTAACAGGTTGAACTGTTGTCCTCAGGGTATCCCAGGCAACCGAGGGGAGCGAGGGCTGACAGGAGATAAAGGACTGAGAGGAGATCCGGTGAGTCTCAGAGTTTCTTCTCCCACATGAACAATAAAGTCGGTGGACTCTTCCTCCTTCTTCCTCCTTCTTCCTCCTTCTTCCTCCTTCTTCCTTCTTCCTCCTTCTTCTTCTTCCTCCTTCTTCCTCTTTTTCCTCCTTCTTCCTCCTTCTTCCTCCTTCCTCCTCTTTTTTCCTCCTTCCTCCTTCTCCTCCTTCTTCCTCCTTCCCTCCTCTTTTTTCCTCCTTCTTCCTCCTTCTTCCTCTTCCTCTCTTTCTCCTCTTCCTCCTTCTTCCCCTTCCTCTTCTCCTCCTTCCTCCTTCTTCCTCCTTCCTCCTCTTCCTTCCTCCTTCTTCCTCCTTCTTCTTCTTCCTCCTTCTTCCTCTTCCTTCCTCCTTCTTCCTCCTTCTTCCTCCTTCTTCGTCCTTCTTCTCCTCCTCCCTCTTCCTTCCTCCTTCTTCCTCCTTCTTCCTCCTCTTTTTCCTCCTTCTTCCTCTTTTTTCCTCCTTCTTCCTCCTTCTTCCTCCTTCTTCTTCTTCTTCCTCCTTCCTCCTCTTTTTCCTCCTTCTTCCTCTTCCTTCCTCCTTCTTCCTCTTTTTCCTCCTTCTTCCTCCTTCTTCCTTCTTCCTTCCTTCTCCTTCTTCCTCTTTCCTCCTTCTTCCTCCTCTTCCTCCTTCCTCCTTCTTCCTCCTTCTTCCTCCTTCCTCCTCTTTTTCCTCCTTCTTCCTCCTTCTTCCTCCTTTTCCTCCTTCTTCCTCCTTCTTCCTCCTTCCTCTTCTTCCTCCTTCTTCCTCCTTCCTCCTTCCTTCCTCCTTCTTCCTCCTTTTTCCTCCTTCTTCCTCCTTCTTCCTCCTTCTTCCTCCTTCCTCCTCTTTTTCCTCCTTCTTCCCTCCTTCTTCCTCTTCCTTCCTCTTTTCTCCTCCTTCCTCCTTCTTCCTCCTTCTTCCTCCTTCTTCCTCCTTCCTCCTTCTTCCTCCTTCTTCTTCTTCCTCCTTCTTCCTCTTCCTTCCTCCTTCTTCCTCCTTCTTCCTCCTTCTTCCTCCTTCCTCCTTCTTCCTCCTTCCTTCCTCCTTCTTCCTCCTTCTTCTTCTTCCTCCTTCTTCCTCTTCCTTCCTCCTTCTCCTCTCTTCCTCCTTCTTCTCCTTCCTTCCTTCTTCCTCCTTCCTCCTCCTTTTCCTCCTTCTTCCTCCTTCTTCCTCCTTCCCTCTTCCTCCTTCTTCCTCCTTCTTCCTCCTCTTCCTCCTTCTTCCCCTTCTCCTCCTTCTTCCTCCTTCCTCCTCTTTTCCTCCTTCCTCCTCTTCCTCCTTCTTCCTCACTTCTTCCTCCTTCCTCCTCTTTTTTCCTCCTTCTTCCTCCTTCTTCCTCTTCCTTCCTCTTTTCTCCTCCTTCCTCCTTCTTCCTCCTTCTTCCTCCTTCTTCCTCCTTCCTCCTCTTCCTTCCTCCTTCTTCCTCCTTCTTCTTCTTCCTCCTTCTTCCTCTTCCTTCTCCTTCTTCCTCCTTCTTCCTCCTTCTTCCTCCTTCTTCCTCTTCCTTCCTCTTTTCTCCTCCTTCCTCCTCTTCCTTCCTTCTTCCTCCTTCTTCCTCCTCTTTTTTCCTCCTTCTTCCTCTTTTTCCTCCTTCTTCCTCCTTCTTCCTCTTTCTTCCTCCTTCTTCTTCTTCCTCCTTCCTCCTCTTTTCTCCTCCTTCCTCCTTCTTCCTCCTTCTTCCTCTTCTTCCTCCTTCCTCCTTCTTCCTCCTTCCTCCTCTTCCTTCCTCCTTCTTCTTCCTCCTTCTTCTTCTTCCTCCTTCTTCCTCCTTCTTCCTCCTTCCTCCTTCTTCCTCCTTCTTCCTCCTTCCTCCTTCTTCCTCCTTCCTCCTCTTCCTCCACCTTCTTCCTCCTTCTTCCTCCTTCCTCCTTCTTCCTCCTTCCTCCTCTTCCTTCCTCCTTCTTCCTCCTTCCTCCTTCTTCCCTCCTTCTTCCTCCTTCTTCCTCCTTCCTCCTCTTCCTTCCTCCTTCTTCCTCCTTCTTCCTCCTCTTTTTCCTCCTTCTTCCCTCCTTCTTCCTCTTTCTTCCTCCTTCTTCTTCTTCCTCCTTCCTCCTCTTTTTCCTCCTCTTCCTCTTCCTTCCTCCTTCTTCCTCATTTTTCCTCCTTCTTCCTCCTTCTTCCTTCTTCCTCCTTCTTCCTCCTTCTTCCTCCTTCCTCCTCTTTTTTCCTCCTTCTTCCTCCTTCCTCCTTTTTCCCTCCTTCTTCCTCCTTTTTCCTCTTCTTCCTCCTTCTTCCTCCTTCCTCCTTCTTCCTCCTTCTTCCTCCTTCCTCCTTCTTCCTCCTTCCTCCTCTTCCTTCCTCCTTCTTCCTCCTTCTTCCTCCTTCCTCCTTCTTCCTCCTTCCTCCTCTTCCTTCCTCCTTCTTCCTCCTTCCTCCTTCTTCCTCCTTCTTCCTCCTTCTTCCTCCTTCCTCCTCTTCCTTCCTCCTTCTTCCTCCTTCTTCCTCCTCTTTTTTCCTCCTTCTTCCTCCTTCTTCCTCTTTCTTCCTCCTTCTTCTTCTTCCTCCTTCCTCCTCTTTTTTCCTCCTTCTTCCTCTTCCTTCCTCCTTCTTCCTCTTTTTTCCTCCTTCTTCCTCCTTCTTCCTTCTTCCTCCTTCTTCCTCCTTCTTCCTCCTTCCTCCTCTTTTTTCCTCCTTCTTCCTCCTTCTTCCTCCTTTTTCCTCCTTCTTCCTCCTTCTTCCTCCTTCCTCCTTCTTCCTCCTTCTTCCTCCTTCTTCCTCCTTCCTCCTTCTTCCTCCTTCTTCCTCCTTCCTCCTTCTTCCTCCTTCTTCCTCCTTTTTCCTCCTTCTTCCTCCTTCTTCCTTCTTCCTCCTTCCTCCTTCTTCCTCCTTCCTCCTTCTTCCTCCTTCTTCCTCCTTCCTCCTCTTTTTTCCTCCTTCTTCCTCCTTCTTCCTCCTTCTTCCTCTTTCTTCCTCCTTCTTCTTCTTCCTCCTTCCTCCTCTTTTCTCCTCCTTCCTCCTTCTTCCTCCTTCTTCCTCCTTCCTCCTTCTTCCTTCCTCCTCCTTCTTCCTCCTTCTTCCTCCTTCCTCCTCTTTTTTCCTCCTTCTTCCTCCTTCCTCCTTCTTCCTCCTTCCTCCTTCTTCCTCCTTCTTCCTCCTTCCTCCTCTTTTTTCCTCCTTCTTCCTCCTTCCTCCTCTTTTTTCCTCCTTCTTCCTCCTTCTTCCTCCTTTTTCCTCCTTCTTCCTCCTTCTTCCTCCTTCTTCTTCTTCCTCCTTCTTCCTCCTTCTTCCTCCTTCCTCCTCCTTCTTCCTCCTTCTTCCTCCTTCCTCCTCTTTTTTCCTCCTTCTTCCTCCTTCTTCCTCTTCCTTCCTCTTTTCTCCTCCTTCCTCCTTCTTCCTCCTTCTTCCTCCTTCTTTAAATTCACCTACAAGATAACCCAGCTCCCCTTGAATGAATTCATTTTAAGACAGACTGAGCTCAGACTGGCTTTCTTTGTCTAACAGGGAGAATCGGGCCGTGATAACAACTCTCCCGGAGCCAAAGGAGAACGTGGCGAGCCAGGTTTACCGGTAAGAGACGCCAGACTCACAGTGATGTGATCAAACTGACTTTGCAGAAGATTACATCCCAGATTCCTTGGTCCAGTGGACAGTGAATCATGGACCAGGGGCTCGTGCTCGTCAGGATCAGAGAGAAGTAACCTCAGGACTAACTAAGCTGGTTCTGCTGATGCTGTTTTCACAGAACAGAGAAATCCAGCGGTTCCTGTGGTCAGGAAGCATCAGAAGATAATCACAGAGTTACAATAATTCTTTATCTTGATCAGATCTTTTCTCTGGGGCTGCTTGGGATCAGCTGGATCTATTGGAAGAGACAGAAAAGCTCAGCAGAACCTGCCTCTCAGCAGGACAGATTTCTGTGTTTGCATGGGCCGACTCATCAGTCCTCCCTAATGCTGAGGTTCTGTTTCATTAATGCTGTTTGGGTCCACAGGGCCCACCAGGACCGGATGGAGCGCCGGGAGGACGTGGATCTGATGGAAACCAGGTGACATTTTCTTCTTTGTGTCGCAGGAAGTAGATGGAAGTTAAAAACTGAGAGATGACATCATGAGGGAGGGCAGGTCGAGCTGAGTTTGTTTGGGTTAGGGTGACTGTAAAGACTGTCGGCAGTCAGCCCGCCTCACTCCCAGGGCGTGAATCACAGCCGCCGTCTCTGAGTTAGACACCAGGTGTCCAGCTGTGCTGCTACACTCAAACACTGCAAACATCCTTCAAGTGTTTCCCAGAAAGGTCCGAATATGAAGGCTGGAGAGGAGCTGAAGAGCAGATTTACCGGCAGTTAGTTAGTGCACATGTTAGTTAGTACGTGTATTAGTTAGTTAGTGCACACGTTAGTTAGTACATGTGTTAGTTAGTGTACACATTACTTAGTTAGTGCACACATTACTTAGTACACATGTTAGTTAGTTAGTTAGTGCACACATTACTTAGTACACATGTTAGTACACATGTTAGTTAGTTAGTTAGTGCACACATTACTTAGTACACATGTTAGTTAGTTAGTTAGTGCACACATTACTTAGTACACATGTTAGTTAGTTAGTTAGTGTACACATTACTTAGTTAGTGCACACATTACTTAGTACACATGTTAGTTAGTTAGTTAGTGCACACATTACTTAGTTAGTGCACACATTACTTAGTACACATGTTAGTTAGTTAGTTAGTGCACACATTACTTAGTTAGTGCACACGTTAGTTAGTACATGTGTTAGTTAGTGTACACATTACTTAGTTAGTGCACACATTACTTAGTACACATGTTAGTTAGTTAGTTAGTGCACACATTACTTAGTACACATGTTAGTTAGTTAGTTAGTGCACACATTACTTAGTACACATGTTAGTTAGTTAGTTAGTGTACACATTACTTAGTTAGTGCACACATTACTTAGTACACATGTTAGTTAGTTAGTTAGTGCACACATTACTTAGTACACATGTTAGTTAGTTAGTTAGTGTACACATTACTTAGTTAGTGCACACATTACTTAGTACATGTGTTAGTTAGTTAGTGCACACGTTAGTTAGTACATGTGTTAGTTAGTTAGTGTACACATTAGTTACTTAGTACACGTGTTAGTTAGTTAGTTAGTTAGTTAGTTAGTGCACACATTACTTAGTACATGTGTTAGTTAGTTAGTTAGTGCACACGTTAGTTAGTACATGTGTTAGTTAGTGTACACATTACTTAGTTAGTGCACACATTACTTAGTACACATGTTAGTTAGTTAGTTAGTGTACACATTACTTAGTACACATGTTAGTTAGTTAGTTAGTGCACACATTACTTAGTACACATGTTAGTTAGTTAGTTAGTGTACACATTACTTAGTTAGTGCACACATTACTTAGTACACATGTTAGTTAGTTAGTGCACACATTACTTAGTTAGTGCACACATTACTTAGTACATGTGTTAGTTAGTTAGTGCACACGTTAGTTAGTACATGTGTTAGTTAGTTAGTGTACACATTACTTAGTTAGTGTACACATTACTTAGTACACATGTTAGTTAGTTAGTTAGTGTACACATTACTTAGTGCACACATTACTTAGTACACATGTTAGTTAGTTAGTTAGTTAGTTAGTGCACACATTACTTAGTTAGTGCACACATTACTTAGTACATGTGTTAGTTAGTTAGTTAGTGCACACATTACTTAGTACACATGTTAGTTAGTTAGTTAGTGCACACATTACTTAGTTAGTGCACACATTACTTAGTACATGTGTTAGTTAGTTAGTGCACACGTTAGTTAGTACATGTGTTAGTTAGTTAGTGTACACATTACTTAGTACACATGTTAGTTAGTTAGTTAGTGCACACATTACTTAGTACACATGTTAGTTAGTTAGTTAGTGTACACATTACTTAGTTAGTGCACACATTACTTAGTACACATGTTAGTTAGTTAGTTAGTTAGTTAGTTAGTTAGTTAGTTAGTGCACACATTACTTAGTTAGTACATGTGTTAGTTAGTTAGTTAGTGCACACATTAGTTACTTAGTACACGTGTTTGTTAGTTAGTTAGTTAGTTAGTGCACACATTACTTAGTACATGTGTTAGTTAGTTAGTGCACACGTTAGTTAGTACACGTGTTAGTTAGTTAGTGTACACATTACTTAGTACACATGTTAGTTAGTTAGTTAGTTAGTTAGTTAGTTAGTACACATGTTAGTTAGTTAGTTAGTGCACACATTAGTTACTTAGTACACGTGTTAGTTAGTTAGTGCACACATTACTTAGTTAGTGCACACATTACTTAGTACATGTGTTAGTTAATTAGTTAGTGCACACATTACTTAGTACACGTGTTAGTTAGTTAGTGCACACATTAGTTACTTAGTACACGTGTTAGTTAGTTAGTTAGTGCACACGTTAGTGCACACGTTAGTTAGTACACGTTTTAGTTAGTTAGTGCACACATTACTTAGTACACATGTTAGTTATTTAGTTAGTTAGTTAGTTAGTTAGTTGGTTAGTTAGTTAGTGCACACATTAGTTACTTAGTACACGTGTTAGTTAGTGCACACTAACTTTAACTCCGGGTGCAGCACCCGGAGCAAAAAGAGTGGACACATCCTATTCTTGACATTCACACCTTTCCTGACTGTCCCGTCTCACATGGAGGCTCTGAAACCAAAAACTCAGGGATTTTAGCATCTATGAGACTCCTGGGAGCTCGCTCTGTGTCCTGGTGTTTGGGCTGAGAGTATAATCAGAAATAATAAACCCGATTAGCTCAAAAAATCCTGATTATCAGAAACTGGTCCGACACAGTGTGATGTCATCCCTCCATGTTGCTGCCACAGACTCCTCCCTTCTGCTTCCTCTCGAAGGAAAAAAACACATTTCTGACAATAACATGTTACATAAAATAACTAATGATGAGATTTAGTACTTAGTTCATTATTTTTTAAGCAGCAGTCAGACAGAGTCAGGACATTTTTCAGGAAATCTGTCAGTTATGTGTTCAGCTTTATGTTTGAAAAGACATTAAATGAATACATTTTGGGTTAAAGTGAAAGTTTGGTAGAAATTTAATGAAAGCTGTAGATGTTCATCTCTCAGATTTCACATGCTTCTTGTAACCCATTGAATCATGAAGGTGCACATAAAGCTGTAAATCATGCCAAATGATGACCATTCTTTACTTCTATTTATGCATCTACCCACTTTATAACGTCTCAGAGGCCCACAAACAGCCTGTTTAACACTTTAAATCCACCAAACAAAGTCTGCAAATCCAATTACAGGCTTCACTTGTGCATCTGACATGTTCACAGCTGTTTGTGTGATGAGGACTGAGCTGCTTTGAATAAAAGGAGACACATTTTTCTTTACTAGTTGTTACAATAATGAGTTAATTGAGTTTCTGTTGTTTCAGGGTTCAAATGGAAGAAGAGGCCCACCTGGGGACAATGTAGGAAAACACCCACTGCAGTCAGAGCTGCTTTACACACCAGGAAACTCCTACACATCCTAAACTGTGTGTTTTTCTGCAGGGCCCAAGTGGAGACGCCGGTTCCCCAGGACTCCAAGGCCCCCCAGGTGCCGCTGGTACACAGGTGAGAAGTTGGGGCTGGAGGGTGACCCCCTCCCAGCTCAGAGAACATGAAGCATATCACTGAGTTGAGTTTGTTGTTGGCCATCGAGCTAAATCCTCTGAACTGAGCCGGATTCTGTTGTTCAGCAGCAGGAAGTCCTGCAATCCTGTGGAAACAGCAGCTTCTCGGCAGAATTTAGCTTCCTTCACTGCATCATGTTTGTTTTTGGGCTCAGTCTTATATGAAAAGCTTCATTCCAGGAACATTAGAAAACCTAAAATGAGTTTTTTACTGTTTCCGGTCTGAATACATGATGCAATCTTTCTCCATGTGACAGCTGCTGCTGCTGCTTTGAGGATTTAGATGGTCATTAAAGAGGTAAAGTGAGGTAAAGCACACCAGTCTGAAGCAGCCCGTTTCTCTCTGCAGGGTGCCACCGGGGGCAAAGGTCAACCAGGAGGGAGAGGAGTCCCGGGCCTTCCTGGACCTCAGGTCATTTTCTGTCATTTGATTCTCATAATGCAGCGTTTTTTACCTTAAAAGTCAAATGAGAAATGTTGTTTTTTACTGACTCCTCCAAAAGCTCAAAGTGTTTTCTTTAATCAGGCAGGAAGATGAGAGAAAATGGAATATTACGCTGTGTTCTGACCGAGAAAAGCGTCAGATCTGCAGGATTTAGATTTACACAGATTTAAACAGGTAGCATCCCAATATCTGATCATCACATTTATCACAGGTCAAACATCAGCAGCCAGATGTGCTCGCCTCCTCTTCAGCTGAGTTGAGCTTGAGTTCAGAGACAGAAGGCAGTCAATCCTCGTACTTTGGTCCTTCAGCCTGTTTTAAATCTGCCTCCCTGAGCTGGTGCATTGTATGTGACAATGCACCAGCTCCTGAGAGCTCAGAGCTTTGCTCTCCACAAAATTGGTGAATTTCTTCTTTATGTCAGTATTGTTGTGCAGTTTTGGAAGACGTCTGAGGAAGACTAATTTCTCTGATGAAGGCAGGACAGACAGTTAGCCAGCGGCTAAAGTGTTAGCATGCCTGGTATTCCTGCTGCTGCAGCTTCTTACGTCTCTGATGTCAGAAAAAAATCTATGAAAAACTGTTCAGGGTCGAACCTGCAGAGTAACAGCTGGAATACACTCCAGAACCCCCCCGATGTGGATGGATGGATGATGGATGGAGGGATGATGGATGGATGATGGATGGATGGATGATGGATGGATGGATGGATGGATGATGGATGGATGATGGATGGATGATGGATGATGGATGATGGATGGATGGATGATGGATGGATGATGGATGGATGGATGGATGGATGATGGATGGATGGATGGATGATGGATGGATGGATGATGGATGGATGGATGGATGATGGATGGATGGATGGATGATGGATGGATGGATGGATGGATGATGGATGGATGGATGGATGATGGATGGATGATGGATGATGGATGGATGGATGATGGATGGATGGATGATTGATGGATGGATGGATGATGGATGGATGGATGATTGATGGATGGATGGATGATGGATGGATGATGGATGATGGATGGATGGATGGATGATGGATGGATGGATGGATGGATGGATGATGGATGGATGATGGATGATGGATGGATGGATGATGGATGATGGATGGATGATGGATGGATGGATGGATGGATGGATGATGGATGGATGGATGGATGATGGATGGATGGATGATGGATGGATGATGGATGATGGATGGATGGATGATGGATGGATGGATGGATGATGGATGGATGGATGATGGATGATGGATGGATGATGGATGATGGATGGATGGATGGATGATGGATGGATGATGGATGATGGATGGATGGATGATGGATGGATGGATGGATGATGGATGGATGGATGGATGATGGATGGATGGATGGATGGATGATGGATGGATGGATGGATGATGGATGGATGGATGGATGATGGATGGATGGATGATGGATGGATGGATGATTGATGGATGGATGGATGATGGATGGATGGATGATTGATGGATGGATGGATGGATGATGGATGGATGGATGGATGATGGATGGATGGATGGATGGATGGATGGATGGATGGATGATGGATGGATGATGGATGATGGATGGATGGATGATGGATGATGGATGGATGATGGATGGATGGATGATGGATGGATGATGGATGATGGATGGATGGATGATGGATGGATGGATGGATGATGATTGATGGATGATGGATGGATGGATGGATGATGGATGGATGGATGGATGGATGGATGGATGGATGATGGATGGATGATGGATGATGGATGGATGATGGATGATGGATGGATGGATGATGGATGATGGATGGATGATGGATGGATGGATGGATGGATGGATGGATGGATGATGGATGGATGATGGATGATGGATGGATGGATGATGGATGATGGATGGATGATGGATGGATGGATGATGGATGATGGATGGATGGATGGATGATGGATGGATGGATGATGGATGATGGATGGATGATGATTGATGGATGATGGATGATGGATGGATGGATGATGGATGATGGATGGATGATGGATGGATGGATGATGGATGGATGATGGATGATGGATGGATGATGGATGGATGGATGATGGATGATGGATGGATGATGATTGATGGATGATGGATGGATGGATGGATGATGGATGGATGGATGGATGGATGGATGGATGGATGATGGATGATGGATGGATGGATGATGGATGATGGATGGATGGATGATGGATGATGGATGGATGATGGATGGATGGATGATTGATGGATGATGGATGATGGATGGATGATGGATGGATGGATGATGGATGGATGGATGGATGGATGATGGATGGATGATGGATGATGGATGGATGATGGATGGATGATGGTGGATGTGGATGGATGGTTGATGTGGATGGATGGTGATGGATGGTGGATGATGGATGGATGTTGGTTGGATGGATGTGATGGTGTGGATGGATGATGGTGGTGATGGTTGGATGGTGATGGTGGTGTGGATGGATGATGGATGGTGATGGATGTGGATGGTGTGGATGGTGTGGTGTGATGGATGGATGGTGGGTATGGTGGTGATGGGTGGTGGTAGTGGTGGTTGTGGATGGTTGTGGTGGATGATGGTTGGTTGATGGATGGATGATGGTTGTGGTGGTTATGGTGGTGATGGATGGATGTGGATGGATGGTGTGGATGGTGGTGGATGTGGTGTGGTGTGATGGATGGATGTGGTGGATGATGGATGGATGGATGATGGATGGATGGATGGATGGATGGATGATGGATGGATGATGGATGGATGATGGATGGATGGACCTGACCTGTGGGCCTCCGCAGACCTTCATCCTGACTTTTTAACGGGGGCAGGATGTTTCGCCTTATTTGGGTTTATTCTCATTTGGCGCCTTTAATTGCTCAGGGTCACAAATCCTGCCGACTCTGACACACATCTGGATCTGATGGGCTCCAGCTGTGCAGCATCAGAGTCTTTATTTACTGAAAGTTGATGTGTTTCTGCCGGTGAGGGAGGTGTTGAGTTGGGTCGCCTGCCATAAACAGGTCAGTTCCCTGGTCTTATCAGCCGCAGTCCTGCAGCTGGACCACATCTGGAGTGAGGCTGACTCTGGCTTCCAGTTTTAAAGATGGAAACTGGTTGGAAGCAGGAAAACCTGGAGCCTGATGTCACAGAAAGGAGCTCAGTTTCACGTCTCGCCCTTTAGAGATGATTTATGGAAGCTCCACGTGCACTACCTTCTCGTGCACCACCTTCTCGTGCACCACCTTCTCGTGCACCACCTTCTCGTGCACCACCTTCTCGTGCACCACCTTCTCGTACACCACCTTCTCGTGCACCACCTTCTCGTGCACCACCTTCTCGTGCACCACCTTCTCGTGCACCACCTTCTCGTGCACCACCTTCTCGTGCACCACCTTCTCGTACACCACCTTCTCGTGCACCACCTTCTCGTGCACCACCTTCTCGTGCACCACCTTCTCGTGCACTACCTTCTCGTGCACCACCTTCTCGTACACCACCTTCTCGTGCACTACCTTCTCGTGCACCACCTTCTCGTGCACTACCTTCTCGTGCACCACCTTCTCGTGCACCACCTTCTCGTGCACCACCTTCTCGTGCACCACCTTCTCGTGCACTAGCTTCTCGTGCACCACCTTCTCGTGCACTACCTTCTCGTGCACCACCTTCTCGTGCACTACCTTCTCGTGCACACCCTTCTTGTGCACTACCTTCTCGTGCACTACCTTCTCGTGCACTGTCCGTGCTCATTTCACACAGCATTGTCCGGATTTTCAGCCGAAGAAGACCAAGGAAATCCACCTTTTGGTGGTAAGAAACCTGTCAGGAGCCGGGATTTTGTGCCTTTTACACAGAGATGGGGCAGAAGGTCCGGGTTAAACCTGAATGGTTTTAGTTTTCTAGTCAAAGAGGAGCTAAAAGTGCTCAAAGTTTATGGTGTAAAGTCTGAAGCAGCAGCTTGACTTAAAGAGAGAGAACAAAGGCTGAGAGTGAAGGATTGCTCCTCTGAGAGCAGCTAAACAACACAACAGGTCATCATGGGGTCTTCTGGGAAGCCAGGCAGTCATCATAACTCACTTCCTTTTATGCAAAGCCAAGAACTCGACTTTTTATTAATTCACTTCATATTTCTATTGAAAGCAGCTGGTTTCAGGAACAGTTTAATTATCAGCTGTTTGTTCGTGTTTCACAGCCGGATTCAAACATCCGTTTGAGTGTCAGAGGCTTTAAATGTGGGATTAAGATGCTGCAGCAGTCAGAAAAGGCTTTCTGCTCCAGCTTCAACCATTAAATCACAATTAGATGCTTCATATAATCAATCACAGGCTTGTTCAGATGATCTTTCTCATTAAAAGCCGGCCGCAGACGCCAGTAAAAGTCCAGTTTAATGAGCGTTAAGGGGGATGTTGGTCATGTGACTGGCTGTGGCGATGCGTTTAAGGGCGCTCGGACATCAAAGAACCGTTTGCTGTCTGACTTTTCCTGCAGGGTGGACCAGGACGACCCGGGGGTCAGGGATCAAAAGGACGCTCTGGTGGAAACGGACGGAAGGTGTGACATCATCTCATCTCTGAAAACAGATTCTGTGATAAAACACCAGGTTTGATCGTTTCCGTGGTGATAAAGAGTGATACAGCGGGCTTTTAAGGGGATAAAAGTTTCCATCCAGCAGCCTCTGGGTCCATGATGAAGCTGCTGCCTCACTTCATTACCTGAACCCGGCTGTCACTGTATCTCTGACACCAGCAGAGTGTTCTGAGTGTTTGACATGTTGCAGAAATAAAAGCAAACTGTTGTCTTTGAAGGGCGAACAAGGAGACCCTGGAAGTAAGGGCAACCCAGGACCGCAGGGGCCCAGAGGAATGCCGGTAGGCTGCTGGCACAGGATGGTATGCGGTGTGTTGTCGGTGTGTTTCAGTGACGGAGTGTGTTTGTGCTTCAGGGTCAGGACGGCAGAGACGGTTACGGACGCGAAGGATTTAAAGGTCCAAAGGTACAGCTGCGGAACTGATGCTCATCCTCCGGGTTTCATCACTTTAATGAACTCAGAACATCTGAAAAAGCTTAAAAACATCAAATCTGTCTCCATGCAGGGTGATCCTGGTTTCCCCGGTTACCCCGGTCAACAGGTGAGTCGCTTCATTCCCAGAAATAAGTTTGTAATGAGGCTCGACTCCTTTAACCCGTGAGGTTAAATCCAGCAGCAAGCAGAGAAAACCTGGGAGCAGAAGCCTTTTTTCTCAGAAGAAGCCTGAATGATGGAGAAGGACTGAAAGAGGAGAGCAGAGGGGAAGCAGGACGCCTCTGAGGTCCCTGGAGAGCTTGGATAAGGCCAGCTGCACTAATCTGAAAGACTCCTCCGGTCCTGAAGGTTCAGTTTAGGGAGGATCAGCTTATAAGAAGTCGAGTGAAATAAGTGGTGGAGAAGCAGAGGTCCTGCAGGCTCAGATCTGGTCCTGTTGGACCTGTGGTTCAGAGTCATCTGCAGCTGTTTCCTGAGTAAAAGATAAGGTTTACTTTATCTTTTATCCAAAGCGACTTACAGGTAGGCAGTCAGGGTAAGGGGGTCTTACCTAAGGACCCCTACTGGAGGTAATACCTTTCATGCAGGGGATTTGAACTCAGGATCTCCCACATGGAAGGTGGCAATCATACCACTACACTATCCAGCCCCAAGGTCACCCAAGGTCACCACAAAGGCCTCGACAGTTTCCCTCCGGATGCTGGAGCTTCTTTACAAAGTCTTGTGACACAGATTGTTTCTAAGATGGCGGCGTGGTGTTTGGTGCTCCTGAGTGGGTCTGAGTGGGTCTGAGTGGGCCTGAGTGGGCCTGAGTGGGTCTGAGTGGGTCTGAGTGGGTCTGAGTGGGCCTGAGTGGGTCTGAGTGGGCCTGAGTGGGTCTGAGTGGGTCTGAGTGGGCCTGAGTGGGCCTGAGTGGGTCTGAGTGGGTCTGAGTGGGTCTGAGTGGGACGTAGTGGGTCTGAGTGGGTCCCTGGGTATCTTAGGAAGTCCATGAATGCAGCGTGGCCTCTGCAGGCTGCAGTCTGTGCTCAGATGAATGGTGGAAAACTTTCCGTTTCCCAGGTTTTGGAGGTAATCTTTCTTCTCTGGCTGCTTGTTGGGAGGCTGGATGATGGGAGGCTGGATGATGGGAGGCTGGATGATGGGAGGCTGGATGATGGGAGGCTGGATGATGGGAGGCTGGATGATGGGAGGCTGGATGATGGGAGGCTGGATGATGGGAGGCTGGATGATGGGAGGCTGGATGATGGGAGGCTGGATGATGGGAGGCTGGATGTTGGGAGGCTGGATGATGGGAGGCTGGATGATGGGAGGCTGGATGATGGGAGGCTGGATGATGGGAGGCTGGATGATGGGAGGCTGGATGATGGGAGGCTGGATGATGGGAGGCTGGATGATGGGAGGCTGGATGATGGGAGGCTGGATGATGGGAGGCTGGATGATGGGAGGCTGGATGATGGGAGGCTGGATGATGGTCACTCAGAAACGTTGTTATTTTTCTGTGATGAGACCCATTTCCCTTGCTTGGTGGCCCCTCCCCTGAGGGCCGTGACGGCCTCCCTGAGAGTTGCGGCTCTGCAGAGGGCTGCTTGTTCTTCCTCATCGCAGACTCAGCAGCTGAAATCAGGGTCACACCGGCAGCTGTGGTGGAGAAATGCTCCTAAAACCTCCTTTCCTGGTCGGCGAGGTCCTCTGAAAGGTTCCTCAGGTCTGTAGGGTCGTGGATTATCACAGAGTTGATGTTTTCCTCTGCAGGGTGAGAGCGGGTCTCCTGGAACTGACGGACTGCCAGGGCGCAAAGGGAACCGCGGTCGAGGGGTGAGTCTATCTGAGGCGTCAGACTTCCTGGATGATAGCCTTTCTTCAGCGGGGATGTTTGACTGTTCTCTGATCGATGCAGGGTAACTCAGGCCGGAGGGGAGACTCGGGAGAGCCGGGAGATCCCGGACATCCAGGACACAGGGTGAGTCTAAACCCAGCAGACTGAAACTGTTTACAGTCCAAAGTCTCAAAATATGAGTTTTTTTCCAGTCTTCTGACCTAAAACTCCTGCATGGACCTGAGATCAGTCATTCTTGTGAAATGCCCACCGAAGCATCCATTCCCTGCTCCATCATCTTCCATCCTGCCCTTCTGTGCTACTTTGACTTTCAGTAAAGCTGGTAGAACATGTCCTATCCTCCATATAACTGATGTGAAGCCCTCTGACGTGTTAATCAGTCTTTGCAGCTCGGACCTTTATACTGACAGCAGTTTTTTTATACCAAGAAAAGTCTGATAAAAAGCTCTGTTTTACTCTTGGTAGGGTTCCCGAGGTTCTCCTGGACAGAAGATGGATGTAAGTCCACATCAGACATCCCTTCTCCTGTAGCTTCCTCTCCTGCAGACTTTAGTAACACCTGTTCTCTGTTGTCTCAGGACTGTAAGCTGATCACCTACATCAGAGACAACTGTGGTAAGGCTCGGTCTGAAGCTTTCTCAGTGCCTCAGCAGCTAAACCTGCAGCTCACGGCTGATTCTGCTTTTCTCCCCACAGCCTGTTCTTGTGGTACGTATCTCCACCCTGACATCACCAACATGCTGAGTACAGAACAGAACTGCTGGCTGGTGGAAGATCAGCTGGTTACTGCACAGCTTCACCTTCAGGCACAACATCTGCATCATGCTGCTCCATCCTCCTGCTGATCTCACGCTGGGATACTTTAACTCCTCCACCCCAGGCTGAAGGGGACAAAGTTCCCTCCTCTGACCTCAGACCTGCAGGTTCCCATCCGGGTGGCTTCAAACGGCCTCAGGAACCATCTGAGGTGGCGGTTCCTGGCGTTTAGAATATTAAACGATGGATGTGTTGCATTAACAGACCAAACTTACTGTTCAAACACGTGGGATTAACAGGAGAAGGACTGCAGCTCGGGTTAAATCGTTAAAGTTTCCCGAACTCAGCAGTTCCAGATGTTCTGCAGGTTTGTGGAGCTCAGCAGTTCCAGATGTTCTGCAGGTTTGTGGAGCTCAGCAGTTCCAGATGTTCTGCAGGTTTGTGAAGCTCAGCAGTTCCAGATGTTCTGCAGGTTTGTGGAGCTCAGCAGTTCCAGATGTTCTGCAGGTTTGTGGAGCTCAGCAGTTCCAGATGTTCTGCAGGTTTGTGGAGCTCAGCAGTTCCAGATGTTCTGCAGGTTTGTGGAGCTCAGCAGTTCCAGATGTTCTGCAGGTTTGTGGAGCTCAGCAGTTCCAGATGTTCTGCAGGTTTGTGGAGCTCAGCAGTTCCAGATGTTCTGCAGGTTTGTGAAGCTCAGCAGTTCCAGATGTTCTGCAGGTTTGTGGAGCTCAGCAGTTCCAGATGTTCTGCAGGTTTGTGGAGCTCAGCAGTTCCAGATGTTCTGCAGGTTTGTGGAGCTCAGCAGTTCCAGATGTTCTGCAGGTTTGTGAAGCTCAGCAGTTCCAGATGTTCTGCAGGTTTGTGGAGCTCAGCAGTTCCAGATGTTCTGCAGGTTTGTGGAGCTCAGCAGTTCCAGATGTTCTGCAGGTTTGTGGAGCTCAGCAGTTCCAGATGTTCAGGGGTGGATCAGTTCCACTGTGAGGGTTTAGATGTTTGCCTGGAGGACACCACCTTCTCTGATTCAGCTGAAACCAAGGAGGAGGAAAGTTTGGACGGCGCTTTATTGATAACGCCTCCGCCTGCACGTGTCTGAGTGTTTGTGTGAAGGTGGATTCAAGGGTTTTTCTCTGTTAACTTTCTCTCTGCTGTTGGATTCTTCTTCTTGGCTCTCAGGTCGCTCGTCCTGCCCGGCCTACCCCACCGAGCTGGTCTTCGGTCTGGACATGTCTGATGATGTGACGCCGTCTGCCTTCGAGACTCAGCGCTCCGTCCTGCTCTCGCTGCTGAACAACATGACCATCTCTGAGAGCAACTGTCCCACAGGCGCTCGCATTAGCGTGGTGAGCTTCAGCTCCTTCCCCAAGTACCTGATCCGGTTCCATGATCACCGCCGCAAGGCCAGTCTGATCCAAGCCGTGAGGAACATCGCCTTGGAGAGGACCTCCAACAGACGGCGGCTGGGCGCCGCCATGCGCTTCGTGGGGCAGCACATCTTCAAACGTGTGCGAGCCGGGCAGCTGATGAGGAAGGTGGCCCTCTTCTTTACTGCGGGAAACTCACCGGACCTGGACGACATGATATCTGCTGTCATGGAGTACCGAGCCTTCCACATCGTCCCAGTGGCCGTCGCTCTGAGAGACGCTCCGTCTGTGCAGCAGGCCATGGAGGTATGTTGGGCTGAGTTCAGGAGGTCTCCTGCAGACCGAACCCTGAACAGGGTGAAGGCTTAAAAGGCTGTTCAGTTAGGAGGTCTTTCTCTGCTCTTCCTGCTGACTTGTTCTGACCTTCGTCACCGCCTCTTCGTGTCCGGCCACGCCTCCTCGTGTCCGGCCACGCCTCCTCGTGTCCGACCACGCCGCCTCGTGTCCGGCCACGCCTCCTCGTGTCCGGCCACGCCTCCTCGTGTCCGGCCACGCCCCCTCGTGTCCGGCCACGCCTCCGGCCGCTCGCTGCAGCTTTGGGGAGAGTTGGATCTGTGCACGATCCTCTGTAGGAGCCTGAGAGGAACCTGCTGGAAGCTTCAGATGCCTCATCGATGACCTCCAGATAACCTCAGAGCTGCCCTCTTCAGCTCCAGTTGAGCTCTCCTGCAGCTGATTAAGATCTTTCACTGCTGGAGGAGGGATTCGATGAAGCAGCTGAAGCTCCAGCTCAGCTTCCCAGTGAGCAGCATGTCCACTGAACAGCTCGAGCTTCTTCCTGGTCACTTTGTGGTTAGACATTTATTCCTGGGAGGAAACGCATTGGCTTGTATGTTCATGTCACAGCTGCTCTTTTCTCCCAGGTGGATGACTCCGGTAACTCTTTCTTCACCACTCTGGTGACGCTGGCCGACAACCGGCTCGATATCCCGCGTAAGATCAAGAACTGTACCATCTGCTACGGTAAGCTCCAAGTTTTAGTTCCACCCTTCACTTTTCTGTCTGTTTTTTTTATCAAATCTGGCTTCCGAGGGCGTGCAGAGGTCAGAGTTCGCTGACAGCTGTGCACGTGCTCCTCTGAGGGCTGTTTGTATGGGAGGTGGTGTGCAGCTGGGACCGTTTTCAGAGTCTGAAACCTTTCTCCGTGTTGCTGATCAGCTGCTGACAGTAAAAATGAAGGAGTAGACGGCATCTTTTCCCTCTCAGTAGTAACTTCAGACCAGACATTAATATCTAAATAATCCCGTGAAGCTCTAAAGATGGAAGTGAGGGAGCTTCATCCATTAAGATGGGGAATGGAAACCAAGTGATTGATCCAAGCAGTGCAGATCAGAATCATCTTACCAAGTTAATTTCTGACCGAGCCACCACCAAACAAACGATAAAGTTAACTAAATGCTGGGATTAGACGTTCAGCTGCAGCCGGGTTGGGATTCGGCTGCTTCAAGCTGCAGGTCCTAGTTTTATAAAACCACCTGATCCGAGCCAGCTGACATGTGAACTCCGCTGCTGGGTGTCTGGTTATGAAGCATCAAATCTTCTGTTTCCTCAGACCCCTGCACACACTCGGAGGAGTGTAAACTCCCTCCTTCGGTGCCGTTGGCGCCCCAGCAGGTGGATGTGGACCTGGTCGTGCTGCTGGACGGCTCCAGGGAGATGAGGGCCGACGAGTACAGCGGAGCTCTGGAGCTGCTGGGTTCTGTGGTGGAGCAGCTGGCCGTGAGTCCTCAGCCCCGCAGAGCCAGAAACAACGCCCGAGTGGCTGTGGTCCAGCAGGGCTCCAGCGAGACCCCCAAGCTGGAGTTCGACCTGCTGACCTACCAGAGACAGGAAGCCATGAGGGAGCACCTGATGCAGAAGACGAAGCAGCAGGGCGGCTCCTCGGTGCTGGGACTGACGCTGGACTACACCCTGAGGGAGGTGCTGCTGAAGGCCGGCTCAGCCAGGAAGAAGGCTGTGCTGGCTGTGGTGGCCACCCAGACGGCCTACAGGGACCAGGCCCTGCTGCGCTACATCTCCCAGAAAGCCAAGTGTGAAGGGGTGGCGCTGTTTGTGGTGACAGTCGGCGGCCGCTACAACCGGACGCAGGCGGAGGAGCTGGCCAGTCTGCCTCTGCAGCAGCACCTGATCCACCTGGACAAGCTGAAGGCCGAGGACCAGGGCTACGCCCAGCGCTACTTCAGGGTCTTCCTCTCTGCCCTCAGCAGTAAGAACACACTCAGGTCACAGTGAGAAAGGCTCAGGTGTAACTCAGCCGAGCTTTTCCAGCTGGAACACATCCAAACATCTGCCTAAAAAAGCTCCGTCTGAGGAGTTTAGTTAATAATGTGATTGGTAGAACATGGTTAATGACTGCTGCATCATGGGTACTGCGTCACCACATGAATGTGTTTGGTTGTTTCAGAGGGAATGAACTCATATCCTCCTTCTTCTTTAAAACGGACCTGCGATCAGCTGAGTGGACAGAACCTCGGAGGAACATACGGCACCGGGTAACTCCCACTGCCCTCTCATATACTGAACACGCTAACAACAGATACCCAACACGCTAACTAACAACATATACCCAACACGCTAACTAACAACAGATACCCAACACGCTAACTAACAACAGATACCCAACACGCTAACTAACAACAGATACCGCACACGCTAACTAACGACAGATACCCAACACGCTAACTAACGACAGATACCCAACACGCTAACTAACGACAGATACCTAACACGCTAACTAACGACAGATACCAACACGCTAACTAACAACAGATACCCAACACGCTAACTACAACAGATACCCAACACGCTAACTAACAACAGATACCCAACACGCTAACTAACAACAGATACCCAACACGCTAACTAACAACAGATACCCAACACGCTAACTAACAACAGATACCCAACACGCTAACAACAAATTCCCGAACACGCTAACTAACAACAGATATCCAACACGCTAACTAACAACATATACCCAACACGCCAACTAACAACATATAACCAACACGCTAACTAACAACAGATACCCAACACGCTAACTAACGACAGATACCCAACACGCTAACTAACAGAACAAGCTAACTAACAACAGATATGAACACGCTAACTAACAACAGATACCCAACACGCTAACTAACAGAACAAGCTAACTAACAACAGATACCGAACACGCTAACTAACAACAGATACCGAACACGCTAACTAACAACAGATACGCAACACGCTAACTAACAGAACAAGCTAACTAACAACAGATACGAACACGCTAACTAACAACAGATACCCAACACGCTAACTAACAGAACAAGCTAACTAACAACAGATACCGAACACGCTAACTAATAAAAGATACGCAACACGCTAACTAACAGAACAAGCTAACTAACAACAGATACTGAACACGCTAACTAACAACAGATACTGAACACGCTAACTAACAGAACAAGCTAACTAACAACAGATACTGAACACGCTAACTAACGACAGATACCCAACACGCTAACTAACAGAACAAGCTAACTAACAACAGATACCGAACACGCTAACTAATAACAGATACGCAACACGCTAACTAACAGAACAAGCTAACTAACAACAGATACTGAACACGCTAACTAACAAGAGATACTGAACACGCTAACTAACAGAACAAGCTAACTAACAACAGATACTGAACACGCTAACTAACAACAGATACCGAACACGCTAACTAACAACAGATACGCAACACGCTAACTAACAGAACAAGCTAACTAACAACAGATACGAACACGCTAACTAACAACAGATACCCAACACGCTAACTAACAGAACAAGCTAACTAACAACAGATACCGAACACGCTAACTAATAAAAGATACGCAACACGCTAACTAACAGAACAAGCTAACTAACAACAGATACTGAACACGCTAACTAACAACAGATACTGAACACGCTAACTAACAGAACAAGCTAACTAACAACAGATACTGAACACGCTAACTAACGACAGATACCCAACACGCTAACTAACAGAACAAGCTAACTAACAACAGATACTGAACACGCTAACTAACAACAGATACTGAACACGCTAACTAACAGAACAAGCTAACTAACAACAGATACTGAACACGCTAACTAACGACAGATACCGAACACGCTAACAGAACCCACACATGTGGGCTGCTGTGTGCAGGCCGAGCTCTGTGGAGGAAGAGGAGGAGTACACAGAAGAAGAGGAGAGGTTTGAGGAGCAGACGGGAGGACAGACCAGCCAGGTGGACGTCATCGAGACTCTGAGCAGAGGAGACAGCCAGAGATTCGAGTCAGAAGGTGACGTCACGGTGCACAAAGAGCGGTCCCAGCAGCTGACAACCCGTCACGATGAGACCAGATCCTGAAGCTCAGCAGCTTTGCAGAGTAGTTCGGCGCAGCGGGATGAATGACTTTAAAGCCTGCAGCTGCACAGTAGTCGTTCTGTTTGAGCATGTTTCATATTTTTCGTCTTTTCGAGTCATTAACAGTCTGTTTTAGTGTCAGCTGCTCCTCGTTGGGCTGCATGTGTTCCCTCCGAGCGGCGCTCCTCAGCACCTCCGGCCCAGAGAACCGGAGCGGTGCTGTGCAGCTGCTGCCGGGGGACTGTGGTAGTTTGTAGTAAATGTGTGTGTTCTGCTTTCAGCCCGGTGTCAGCTGGATTCTGATACTGGTACCGCGTGTGCCGACTATATCCAAGTCTGGTTCTTTGACAAAAACATCGGTGCATGCGTTCCCTTCTGGTACGGCGGCTGCGGCGGAAACGCCAACCGCTTTAACACGGAACATGAATGTTTCCAGACATGTGCCGTCAATAGTAAGTCTGTGGACTCTGCTCTGACTCAGCCTGAATTCTCTCTGCTTGAACGTGACGCTGTTCTTCCCGGGATGGTAACTGTGTTGATCTGGGATCCTGGAGGAGCAGCAGAGGGAAAGAAACACTTTCAGAGTCACTGCTTCTCACTGAAACTGCCACTTCCACTCGTCTGAATGGGCTTCATGTTTCCTGAGCTTTGAAACATGGTAAAAACAGGATATTTTATCCCCAACACAGTTATCATCGCTGCCTCTGCATCTTCCAGTCGCCTGTGGGGTTCTGCAGCTGACTAACCTGACATCTGTGCTTGTTGCTTTCACAAACCTTCCCGTTTCCCTTCCTTTACCCCACGGTGCCACAGACTGGGGGCCTGGCCTTCAGACACACTGCAGCAGGTTTAATCTCTGTCTGCTGAACACTTTTTACGACCCTGCCTCACCTGGACTGTCCTCCCTCACAGATCCGAACGCGGTGCAGCAGACGCAGGCGGCGGACGGCGTTCCCTCGAAAGGTAAAAACTCCTCTGAGCCACACAGACGTTCCAGGGCCTGATTTAACCAACATGCTGCTGAAGGTCGGGGAGGAAAGCTGAGCTCAGAGCTGACCTGGTTTAGCTCCTCCCCCAGAGAAGAGCCGCCTGTGCACATCTGTGCAGATGAGGCAATGCCTGGAAACGCCTCCCAGCAGGCCTCAGCGACAGGAACACACGCCATCAGTCATATCAGGGGGCTGGAATCAGTTTCTTCACTTCCTTACAGGAACACCAGGGTCAGGATCCGCTCTGAACGTCGTGGTTTGTCTTATTCTTTTGCAACCAAAGTGGATTTGGTTCAGTTTGGTTTAGTTTTGCTCCCCCCCCTACGTTCCCTGATCTGCTCAGGGATGCATCGCCATTGCATCGTGACAAATGGCAGCAAAGCTTTTGTCTTTGTGTGATTGAACATCTGCAGCCGGCCGGCTCTCCTCCATCACTGAGGAGTAACTGGGAGCAGTTTTCACCTTTTTCAGCCTCTGGGTTTCCTCTGACTCGCAACAGAAGGAGTCAGAGACCTGAGGAGCTGCTGATGCTGCGTTCTGCAGCGAGGAGAGAATCGTTCTCGTTGATTTCAGGTCTTCCTCTGCTCTCGCTCTGTTTCTTGTGTTGTGACGAGGAGCGGCTCAGAAGTCTCTTTTGTCTCCCCATCCAGACGCCTGCCTCCTTCGTCAGGACCAGGGCAGCTGCCAGAAATACACCATGATGTGGTTCTTCGACTTCGAGCAGAGCGAATGCGCACGCTTCTGGTACGGCGGCTGCGGCGGCAACCAGAACCGCTTCACGACTCAGGAGGAGTGCGAGAACCTGTGTCTGTCCGGGAGCCGGTGAGGAGAAGCAGAGGTTCCCGGCTGAGCCACAAACCATCACAGAAAACTGTCTCGCTTGTCTTCTTGAACACGGATGTCTGGTCTCCACTGAAGGGTCACAGCAGGGATTCTTTCACTTTTCTCACCCAATGTTTTCCCTCTGGTCCATATGTTGACCCGCTTTGTTTTGCACACACTGTAGAGGTATGATGTGTTTTAAACATCCAGCTGTGATGCATCTGCAGCTGCGTTTCCATTCAGCTCTGCCAAAAACGTTGAAATTTAGTGTTAAATGTCTGGCTCCAGCCCCTCATGCTACCCCGTTATTTCTGCTTGAAGCGCAGAGCAGTCAGGATTTTACCTGCAGCAGAGTCAGGGAGGAGTTCTGGCAGGGAGCATTAACAACACGTCCCGTTTCCTCCTGTGTCAGTGAGCAGCGAGGAAAAGAAAGCGATGGCCAAGGTGACGGCATGCTGTCCGACGGCTGTCAGGGAAACATGGATGATGCTTTATTGGCACATCTTGGAAGAACAAAAGCACGAAACACAGGTGGAACGCTGTCTTCTGCAGGCAACATACTGACTGCTCCTACCTTCTTCACTTCACAAAAACAAAAATCCCCTTTTTCATTGGCTTCTCAGGATAAATGATCAGTGGTGCTGATCCAGTCTGATCAGCAGAGGGAACAGAACCCGCAGCATGATGAGGTGGTTGAGCACACCTGATGATGAGCTGCTTTGACACACATTGTTTCTCCCGAAAGCTTCTTTGTGATTATTTTATTCAGAATGTTTTAAGGAGGACCCACAGAAGCCTGAAGCAGCTGCCGTGGTAACGCTGATGGAGCCTGGCAGACGCAGCTGAGGGTGAAACTCTGGATCAGAGGAAATCATTTCACCCCCAAAAGGTTTAAGAAACTTCAGTTAGTTAGAAAACAAAACGACGGCAGACCGTCGCCGGGGGAAACGGGTCCTCGTTTAAAGGTGCAGGTTCTTTGTTTGGAAAGGCAGCTGAGGTTTAAAACACAGCATCATACGCACCGTAATCCAGCTCAGCCGCTGTTTGCAGGTCAGAGGAAACACAAGCATTAGAAAAAGCCCACTAAATATTCTGTGACCCTTCAGAGCTTCCATAGGCTGGAGTTCCTCCGGGTTCAGCCCGAAGACTCTTCCTTTCCAGCACTCAGACTCACTGTTCCACGTTTGTTCAGGTCTTTTTCTGTCTGTCCTCAGCTCAGGTGCTATTTTTATGAAGCAGGTGGAGGCTGATGTCACCATATCTGTGGAGACTTGAATGTTTGAAGGAATTTACAGCAGAAGTTTGACAATAAAGTTTTTCTGTAAACCAGTTGTGAGTCCAAGATGTTGTTTTTCATGCATGAGGAGCTGTGCAGGTCGACTCAGGTCAAATCAGCTGCCAACAGTTTGAAGCCGGTGTTTCAGACGCTCCCAGAAAATAAACCAGGTTTAGTTTTACCGATGGAGCTGAATCCTGAGGATGCAGCAGACGTCGTGTTCAGAGCAACCACAGCAGCATCAGCAGTGATGCTCCACTGCAGGTTCAACCTGATGAATAAAACAACACTGACCCCATGAAAAGAACCTTTTAATCTTAAAAGTTTAAAGTTTCCTGGAGACATGAATGAGTTCTGAAGCAGTTTTTCCTCTGGAAGGTTTTTCACCTTCAGTCAAACGACAGAAAATTGCGGAAAATTAAAGCAGAAATTTTCAAATTGCTGAGGGAAGAAGTTCAATGCTTCTGTTTTCATGTTCAGGAAACAAAGAAAGAAAGAGGTTATTTTATGTTTCTGTATTTATCAGACGCTTTTATCCAAAGCGACTTACAAATGAAGATATAACAGCTTTACAAAAAGCTAGCAATAAGCTAACAATAAGCTAACAAAAAGCTAACAATAAGCTAACAAAAAGCTAACAATAAGCTACATAGAAGGAACCCAGGAGTCCGACTCTGTCAGAGGGGACAGAGTAGAGATAGGTCTTCAAATTATTTCCTGTTCTGGTAGCGCTCGGTAGGTCATTCCACCATCGTGGGACGACACATGAACAGAGTTTGGATTGTCTTAGGCGTGGTGTAGGAGCTGCTAGACGACAATCCTGGGACCAACGGAGGGACCCAGTTGGGACAGAAGCCTTTGCAAGAGCCTTCAAGTAGATGGAGCCGCTCCATTAAGCTCTTTGTAGCTAACATCAGGGACTTGGATCTGATGCAGGCGGCTAAAGGCAGCCAGAGGAGCTCAATGAACAGAGGGGGGGCGGGTTCTTTTAGGCTGATCCAAGACCAGACGCACCGCCGCGTTCTGGACCATCTGCAGAGGTTTCACAGGCTGGAGACCAGTTAGGAAACCAGTTAGGAGACCAGTTAGGAAACCAGTTAGGAGACCAGTTAGGAAACCAGTTAGGAGAGCAGTTAGGAAACCAGTTAGGAAACCAGTTAGGAAACCGGTTAGGAGACCAGTTAGGAGACCAGTTAGGAAACCAGTTAGGAGACCAGTTAGGAAACCAGTTAGGAAAACAGTTAGGAAAACAGTTAGGAAAACAGTTAGGAGACCAGTTAGGAGACCAGTTAGGAAACCAGTTAGGAAACCAGTTAGGAGAGCAGTTAGGAGACCAGTTAGGAAACCAGTTAGGAGACCAGTTAGGAAACCAGTTAGGAAAACAGTTAGGAAAACAGTTAGGAGAGCAGTTAGGAGACCAGTTAGGAAACCAGTTAGGAGACCAGTTAGGAAACCAGTTAGGAGACCAGTTAGGAAACCAGTTAGGAGACCAGTTAGGAAACCAGTTAGGAGACCAGTTAGGAAACCAGTTAGGAGAGCAGTTAGGAGACCAGTTAGGAAACCAGTTAGGAAACCAGTTAGGAGACCAGTTAGGAGAGCAGTTAGGAGAGCAGTTAGAAAGACAGATAGAGCTGGGTATCATCAGCGTAACGTTGGTGTTAGAAGCCATGCGATGGTTTCATCCCACGACCTGAAGTCTGTGCAAACACAGAGCTCCTGACACCCCGAAGCAGCTTCCTCAGGAGCTCATCATGGAAGTGAAAAGAGGAGAAACGGCAGCACAGAATGAGAAGTCCAGCTGGGACAGTGGAGCCAACACAGAGAATATAAAAGAGGTATTTCATTACTGCAGATATGCTTCATGCTGAGGACAGAAGGACTGAGGAGGAGACCTCTGCCTCACAGCTGCTCAAACTTCACTCTGAGGCAGAAAGAACCTTTTCCTAAGGGTTCAGATCTAAAATCCTTTGGCAGCTTAAACTCAGTACCATCAGAGCCCGTCTGCTCACATCTGGAAATGAAACACACGACAGCGGTTCTGATTCTGCTGCTTTATTCAGAAAACAGAAAGAGGGTCACATGATTCATCGGTTACAACTTTATACAACTCAGACATTCAGATTTTAACTTATTTACACAGATTCCTGTGCAGCTTCCTTCCATCGCAGGAAGCCCAAAGCCAGATATCAGCTGAGAGCAGAGAAACTCATTCCCACGTGTTCTGTGACTCGCTTTATGGGTCGGTTTGAACCCAGCGAACACTCAGAGGTCAAAGGTCACCCTCCTCCTCCTGCCACAGCCCAGAAAGGACCAGCTGAGAGCTGACTCCAGAGCCGGCTTCGATGGATCAGCTTCCTGCTTCACACCAGAATGACTCAGAAGAACCAGAACTGCGGATCGGACACGTGAAATTCTGGATCTCTGCCCGTCTGCTGGGCTCATTCTGATTGGTTTAAATCAGTCGCGCTCCATCCAGCGAACAGATCCGGCTGCTGTGATACGGGACCGGATCTGGAACTGGATCTGGAACTGGATCTGGAACTGGATCTGGGACCGGATCTGGAACCGGATTTGGAACCGGATCTGGAACTGGATCTGGAACTGGATCTGGAACCGGATCTGGAACCGGATCTGGAACTGGATCTGGATCCGGATCTGGAACTGGATCTAGAACCGGATCTGGAACTGGATCTGGGACCGGATCTAGAACCGGATCTGGGACCGGATCTGGATCCGGATTTGGAACCGGATCTAGAACCGGATCTGGGACCGGATCTGGACTCACTGAGCCAGTGAGGCCGAAGCTTTTTGGCTCCGTCGATGGATTTAAACTTTATTAGTTAGTTGTGAGAAGAATTAATTTATTAACATTATTGTCCTGAACATCTGCAGAACATCTGCAGAACATCTGCGGAACATCTGGGGAACATCTGGAGAACATCTGGAGAACATCTGGAGAACATCTGGAGAACATCTGGGGAACATCTGGGGAACATCTGCAGAACATCTGCAGAACATCTGCAGAACATCTGCAGAACATCTGCGGAACATCTGCGGAACATCTGGGGAACATCTGGAGAACATCTGGGGAACATCTGGGGAACATCTGGGGAACATCTGGGGAACATCTGCAGAACATCTGGAGAACATCTGCGGAACATCTGCAGAACATCTGCAGAACATCTGGAGAACATCTGCAGAACATCTGCGGAGGGCGAACGTGTGAAGGAGAAGCTTCAAAAGGAAAACAAGTTCTGATGGACACACCTGTGTGTGTCAGCGTGCGCGTGTACGTGCACGTGTACGTGCACGTGCACGTGCACATGTTCACTTCCACACTTTGACGATCCCGTCCCTGGACGAGGTGACGATGAAGCCCTGTGTGGTCTGAAAGGTGGCGATGTCAGTGATGATGTCATGGTGTCCCACAGGGAGGGACTCTGGGCCGCGGCGAGGAGAGTCCTCAGCGGCGCCGCTCTTCTGTTTGCTGTGGATCTCCTGCAGAGACACGAAGGCGTGAGACCGGCCCACAGTGTGTGTGTGGGGGGGCGTGTGTGTGTGTGTGTACCTGTGTGTGTGTGTGTGTGTGTGACTGTGTGTGTGTGTGAGTGTGTGTACCTGTGTGTGTGTGTGTGTGTGTGACTGTGTGTGTGTGTGTGTACCTGTGTGTGTGTGTGTGTGTACCTGTGTGTGTGTGTGTGTGTATAACTCTGTGTGTGTGTGTGTGTGTGACTGTGTGTGTGTGTGTGTACCTGTGTGTGTGTGTGTGTACCTGTGTGTGTGTGTGTACCTGTGTGTGTGTGTGTGTATAACTCTGTGTGTGTGTGTGTGTACCTGTGTGTGTGTGTACCTGTGTGTGTGTGTGTGTGTGTGTGTGTGTCTACCTGTGTGTGTGTGTGTGTGTGTGTGTACCTGTGTGTGTGTGTGTGTGTGTGTGTGTACCTGTATGTGTGTGTACCTGTGTGTGTGTGTGTGTGTGTGTGTGTGTACCTGTATGTGTGTGTGTGTGTGTACCTGTGTGTGTGTGTGTGTACCTGTGTGTGTGTGTGTGTGTGTGTGTGTACCTGTATGTGTGTGTACCTGTGTGTGTGTGTGTGTGTGTGTGTGTGTACCTGTATGTGTGTGTGTGTGTGTACCTGTGTGTGTGTGTGTGTACCTGTGTGTGTGTGTGTGTGTACCTGTGTGTGTGTGTGTGTGTGTGTGTGTACCTGTGTGTGTGTGTGTGTGTGTGTACCTGTGTGTGTGTGTGTACCTGTGTGTGTGTGTGTGTACCTGTGTGTGTGTGTGTGTACCTGTGTGTGTGTGTACCTGTGTGTGTGTGTGTGTGTACCTGTGTGTGTGTGTGTGTGTACCTGTGTGTGTGTCTGTCTGTGTGTGTGTGTGTGTGTGTGTACCTGTGTGTGTGTGTGTACCTGTGTGTGTGTGTGTGTACCTGTGTGTGTGTGTACCTGTGTGTGTGTGTGTACCTGTGTGTGTGTGTGTGTGTACCTGTGTGTGTGTCTGTCTGTGTGTGTGTGTCTGTCTGTGTGTGTGTGTGTGTACACCTGTGTGTGTTACTGTGTGTGTGTGTACCTGTGTGTGTGTGTGTACCTGTGTGTGTGTGTGTGTGTGTGTGTGTGTACCTGTGTGTGTGTGTGTGTGTGTGTACCTGTGTGTGTCTGTGTGTGTACCTGTGTGTGTGTGTACCTGTGTGTACCTGTGTGTGTGTGTGTGTACCTGTGTGTACCTGTGTGTGTGTGTGTGTGTGTGTGTACCTGTGTGTGTGTACCTGTGTGTGTGTGTGTACCTGTGTGTGTGTGTACCTGTGTGTGTGTGTACCTGTGTGTGTGTGTGTGTGTACCTGTGTGTGTGTGTGTACCTGTGTGTGTGTGTACCTGTGTGTGTGTGTACCTGTGTGTGTGTGTGTGTGTGTGTGTGTGTGTACCTGTGTGTGTGTGTGTGTACCTGTGTGTGTGTGTGTGTGTACCTGTGTGTGTGTGTGTACCTGTGTGTGTGTGTGTACCTGTGTGTGTGTGTACCTGTGTGTGTGTGTACCTGTGTGTGTGTGTGTGTACCTGTGTGTGTGTGTACCTGTGTGTGTGTGTGTGTGTGTGTACCTGTGTGTGTGTGTACCTGTGTGTGTGTGTGTGTGTGTGTGTACCTGTGTGTACCTGTGTGTGTGTGTGTGTACCTGTATGACCTCGGTCCCTTCTATAATCTTACGGCTGTACAGGACGGACGGACAGTGCAGCGAGTCGTTGGCTCCTCCCGCTACGATGTACGACCTCTCAGGATACGCCAGGTCCCAGAACCTGAACAGAACTCGCTCGTTAGCATGAGACTAAAGTGAGTTGGTGCCTGAACAGCTGGGCAGATGTTCACCCTGCAGGTCTTTAACTCTAACAGCCTCGTTTCTTTAAAGGTTTCCATTAAACAGGATTAACTGAACCGGACTCTTCTTCTCTTATTAAACTCCAACCCGTTCAGAACTGAAGAAGCCTTTCAGATGCAACGTCCTGAAGACCCAAGAAGAAGAAGCTGCTGAATCTGCCCTCGTGTCACATCAGCAGCTCCTGAAGTAAACTTTGAGCCCACTGTGTGAGACGGGCTGGAACTGGGTCATAACATCTGGGTCCAAATGCATCAGAAGATGAATGTTTAATGTTTTATTTTGAATAAAACTGGTTGTGAGTCTCACCTGATTCTCATGTCGGAGCCGGCTGTCAGCAGCAGGGGGTTCCCATCAGCTGGACTGCAGTAGATCCCGTGCACGCTGTGAGGAGACGGCTGCAGCACACACACACACACACACACACACACAGAGTTACACACACACACACACACACACACACAGAGTTACACACACAGAGTTACACACACACAGAGTTACACACAGAGTTACACACACACACACAGAGTTACACACACACACACAGAGTTACACACACACACACAGAGTTACACACAGAGTTACACACACACACACAGAGTTACACACACACACACAGAGTTACACACACACACACAGAGTTACACACACACACACACACACACACACACACACAGAGTTACACACACACACAGGTACACACACACACACACACAGAGTTACACACACACACAGGTACACACACACACACACACACAGAGTTACACACACACACAGGTACACACACACACACACACACACACAGGTACACACACACACAGGTACACACACACACACACACACAGACAGAGTTACACACACAGAGTTACACACACACACACACACACACACACACACACACACACAGGTACACACACACACACACACACACAGGTACACACACACACACACAGGTACACACACACACACACACACACACACAGAGTTACACACACACACACACAGAGTTACACACACAGGTACACACACACACACACAGGTACACACACACAGGTACACACACACACAGGTACACACACACACACACAGGTACACACACACACACACACAGGTACACACACACACACACACAGGTACACACACACACACACACACACACAGGTACACACACACACACACACACACACACACACAGGTACACACACACACACACACACACACACTGTAACCATGGACACCGAACACAACGCTGTGTGTGTTCAGCAGTGACTCACCTGCATCTCAGAGAGGGGGGGTGCAGAGCTCGCCCACAGAGTGAACTTCCTGTCGCCCGTCTCCATGTCCCACATCGACACCTCGTTGTTCCCCTGCACCGCTGCACACACACACACACACACAGTTATACACACACACACACAGTTATACACACACACACACAGTTATACACACACACAGTTACACACACACACACACACAGTTACACACACACACACAGAGTTATACACACACACACACACACACAGTTATACACACACACACACACACACACACACACAGAGTTATACACACACACACACACACACAGTTATACACACACACACACACACACACACACACACACACAGTTATACACACACACACACACAGTTATACACACACACACAGTTATACACACACACACACAGTTATACACACACACACACAGTTATACACACACACACACAGTTATACACACACACACACACAGTTATACACACACACACACACAGTTATACACACACACACACAGTTATATACACACACACACACACACAGAGTTATACACACACACACACACAGTTATACACACACACACAGTTATACACACACACACACACAGTTATACACACACACACACAGTTATACACACACAGTTATACACACACACACACACACACACACACACACACAGTTACACACACACACACAGTTATACACACACACACACACACAGTTACACACACACACACACACACACACACACACAGTTATACACACACACACACACACACAGTTATACACACACACACACACACAGTTATACACACACACACACACACACACACACACACACACACACACACAGTTACACACACACACACACACACACACACACACAGTTATACACACACACACACACACACACACAGTTATACACACACACACACACAGTTATACACACACACACAGTTATACACACACAGTTATATACACACACACACACACACAGTTATACACACACACACACACACACAGTTATACACACACACACACACACAGTTATACACACACACACACACACACACACACACAGTTACACACACACACACACACACACACACACACAGTTATACACACACACACACACACACACACAGTTATACACACACACACACACACACACACACAGTTATACACACACACACAGTTATACACACACAGTTATATACACACACACACACACACACAGTTATACACACACACACACACACACACACACAGTTATACACACACACACACAGTTATACACACACACACACAGTTATACACACACACACACACACACACAGTTATACACACACACACACACACACAGTTATACACACACACACACACACACACAGTTATACACACACACACACACAGTTATACACACACACAGTTATACACACACACACACACAGTTATACACACACACACAGTTATACACACACACAGTTATACACACACAGTTATACACACACACACACACACACACACACACACAGTTACACACACACACACACAGTTACACACACACACACACACAGTTATATACACACACACACACAGTTACACACACACACACACACACACACACACACAGTTACACACACACACACACACAGTTATACACACACACACACACACACAGTTATACACACACACACAGTTATACACACACACACACACACACACACACACAGTTATACACACACACACACACAGTTATACACACACACACACACACACAGTTATATACACACACACACACACACACAGTTATACACACACACACACACAGTTATACACACACACAGTTATACACACACACACAGTTATACACACACACACACACAGTTATACACACACACAGTTATACACACACACACAGTTATACACACACACACAGTTATACACACACACACACACAGTTATACACACACACACAGTTATACACACACACACACACACACACACACACACAGTTACACACACACACACACACACACAGTTATACACACACACACACACAGACACACACACAGTTATACACACACACACACAGACAGTTATACACACACACACACACACAGTTATACACACACACACACACACAGTTATACACACACACACACACACACACACACACACACACACACAGTTATACACACACACAGTTATACACACACACACACACAGTTATACACACACACACACGTTGATGAGGTCACACCGAGCCGCCGGACTGAACGGCTCGGCCGTAACGCCTCTGACCTGCGATCACCGATGACTGATAGAGCGGGTGCATCAGCAGCCGTCGGACTCGAGCTCGCGCCGGGTGGGAGTGGTTCGAGATGGGCAGCTGGAACCGCATATCCCAGCAGGCCATGGTGCCGCTGCTCGTACCTGCAGACAGCAAGAAGGGCTGAAGTCACACCTGCTCTGTAAACCTGCTGCTGGTTGGATAATCCAGGATTCAAACGGGCCAATCAGGAGGTTGTTCACACATTTAAACACCTACACTGACCAAAGTGGGGGGGGGGAGACTAAGACCAACCATAATGTGAATGAAACATATCCCTATTCTTTGTCTTCAGAGCAGCCTTTAAGTTTAGCCTTGTTTCATAACTGCCCCCCCCCCCCCCCACATCTGTTTTGTACAAAGCGAGCCCCCCCACATGTGTTTTGTATAAAGCGAGCCCCCCCACGTGTTTTGTATAAAGCGAGCCCCCCCACATCTGTTTTGTATAAACTGAGCCACCCCACATGTGTTTTGTATAAACTGAGCCCCCCCACATCTGTTTTGTATAAACTGAGCCCCCCCACATGTGTTTTGTATAAACTGAGCCCCCCCCACATGTGTTTTGTATAAAGCGAGCCCCCCCACATCTGTTTTGTATAAACTGAGCCCCCCCACATCTGTTTTGTATAAAGCGAGCCCCCCCCACATCTGTTTTGTATAAAGCGAGCCCCCCCCACATCTGTTTTGTATAAAGCGAGCCCCCCCCACATCTGTTTTGTATAAACCGAGCCCCCCCACATCTGTTTTGTATAAAGCGAGCCCCCCCACATCTGTTTTGTATAAAGCGAGCCCCCCCACATCTGTTTTGTATAAACTGAGCCCCCCCAAATCTGTTTTGTACAAAGCGAGCCCCCCCCACATCTGTTTTGTATAAACTGAGCCCCCACACATCTGTTTTGTATAAACTGAGCCACCCCACATGTGTTTTGTATAAACTGAGCCCCCCCACATCTGTTTTGTATAAACTGAGCCACCCCACATGTGTTTTGTATAAACTGAGCCCCCCCACATCTGTTTTGTATAAACTGAGCCCCCCCACATCTGTTTTGTATAAACTGAGCCCCCACACATCTGTTTTGTATAAACTGAGCCACCCCACATGTGTTTTGTATAAACTGAGCCCCCCCACATCTGTTTTGTATAAACTGAGCCCCCCCACATCTGTTTTGTATAAACTGAGCCCCCCACATCTGTTTTGTATAAACTGAGCCCCCCCCACATCTGTTTTGTATAAACTGAGCCCCCCACATCTGTTTTGTATAAACTGAGCCCCCCCACATCTGTTTTGTATAAACTGAGCCCCCCCACATCTGTTTTGTAGAAACTGCCCCCCCCACATCTGTTTTGTATAAACTAAGCCCCCCCCCACATGTGTTTTGTATAAAGCGTCTGTTTTGTATAAACTGAGCCCCCCCCACATCTGTTTTGTATAAACTGAGCCCCCCCACATCTGTTTTGTATAAACTGAGCCCCCCCACATCTGTTTTGTATAAACTGAGCCCCCCCACATCTGTTTTGTAGAAACTGCCCCCCCCCACATCTGTTTTGTATAAACTAAGCCCCCCCCCCACATGTGTTTTGTATAAAGCGTCTGTTTTGTATAAACTGAGCCCCCCCCACATCTGTTTTGTATAAACTGAGCCCCCCCACATCTGTTTTGTATAAACTGAGCCCCCCCCACATCTGTTTTGTATAAACTGAGCCCCCCCCCACATGTGTTTTGTATAAACTGAGCCCCCCACATCTGTTTTGTATAAACTGAGCCCCCCCACATCTGTTTTGTATAAACTGAGCCCCCCCCACATGTGTTTTGTATAAACTGAGCCCCCCCCACATCTGTTTTGTATAAACTGAGCCCCCCCACATCTGTTTTGTATAAACTGAGCCCCCCCACATCTGTTTTGTACAAAGCGAGCCCCCCCACATCGGTTTTGTAGAAACTGCCCCCCCCCCCACATCTGTTTTGTATAAAGCGAGCCCCCCCACATCTGTTTTGTAGAAACTGCCCCCCCCCCCACATCTGTTTTGTATAAAGCGAGCCCCCCCACATCTGTTTTGTATAAACTGAGCCCCCCCACATCTGTTTTGTATAAACTGAGCCCCCCCACATCTGTTTTGTACAAAGCGAGCCCCCCCACATCTGTTTTGTATAAACTGAGCCCCCCCACATCTGTTTTGTATAAACTGAGCCCCCCCACATCTGTTTTGTACAAAGCGAGCCCCCCCACATCTGTTTTGTATAAACTGAGCCCCCCCACATCTGTTTTGTATAAACTGAGCCCCCCCACATCTGTTTTGTATAAACTGAGCCCCCCCACATCTGTTTTGTACAAAGCGAGCCCCCCCACATCTGTTTTGTATAAACTGAGCCCCCCCCACATCTGTTTTGTACAAAGCGAGCCCCCCCCACATCTGTTTTGTATAAACTGAGCCCCCCCACATCTGTTTTGTACAAAGCGAGCCCCCCCCCCCCACATCTGTTTTGTATAAACTGAGCCCCCCCACATCTGTTTTGTATAAAGCGAGCCCCCCCACATCTGTTTTGTATAAAGCGAGCCCCCCCCACATCTGTTTTGTATAAACTGAGCCCCCCCACATCTGTTTTGTATAAAGCGAGCCCCCCCACATCTGTTTTGTATAAAGCGAGCCCCCCCCACATCTGTTTTGTATAAACTGAGCCCCCCCACATCTGTTTCGTATAAAGCGAGCCCCCCCACACATCTGTTTCGTATAAAGCGAGCCCCCCCACACATCTGTTTCGTATAAAGCGAGCCCCCCCCACATCTGTTTTGTATAAACTGAGCCCCCCCCCACATCTGTTTTGTATAAACTGAGCCCCCCACATCTGTTTTGTATAAACTGAGCCCCCCACATCTGTTTTGTATAAACTGAGCCCTTCCACATCTGTTTTGTATAAACTGAGCCCCCCCACATCTGTTTTGTATAAACTGAGCCCTTCCACATCTGTTTTGTATAAAGCGAGCCCCCCCCACATCTGTTTTGTATAAACTGAGCCCCCCCACATCTGTTTTGTATAAACTGAGCCCTTCCACATCTGTTTTGTATAAAGCGAGCCCCCCCCACATCTGTTTTGTATAAACTGAGCCCCCCCACATCTGTTTTGTATAAACTGAGCCCCCCCACATCTGTTTTGTATAAACTGAGCCCTTCCACATCTGTTTTGTATAAAGCGAGCCCCCCCCACATCTGTTTTGTATAAACTGAGCCCCCCACATCTGTTTTGTATAAACTGAGCCCCCCACATCTGTTTTGTATAAACTGAGCCCCCCACATCTGTTTTGTATAAAGCGAGCCCCCCCCCCACATCTGTTTTGTATAAAGCGTCTGTTTTGTATAAAGCGAGCCCCCCCACATCTGTTTTGTACAAACTGAGCCCCCCCACATCTGTTTTGTACAAACTGAGCCCCCCCACATCTGTTTTGTATAAAGCGAGCCCCCCCACATCTGTTTTGTACAAACTGAGCCCCCCCCCACATCTGTTCCTCATCCTTTCAGATGGGAAGCTGCTCCCAGGAAGCTGTGGCAGACCTAAGCAGAGCCAGCACTGGTGCATGTCCACGCTGAAGGAGGTGATGAGTCCGAGGCGCAGGTCGTGGCGGAGCGTCCAGGCGTTGGAGTTGGAGCGAAGGTCCCACCCCACCAGCGAGCCGTTGACGGAGGCGTACGCCAGCACCGACTGGGCGCCGGAGTTGAAGTGGTGGATGTCGACCACGCAGCCGTCCTCCTGCAGGTCCAGAGACCTGGAAGCAGGGAAAAGGTCTCAAACGATGGCTGGGGGCTGAATTACAGCTCCAGCAAAGTTCAGCCACACCAAGGAATAGACCGAACCTGCGGGTGCGTCTATTACCTGGTCTGGAAGGGCTGCACTTTGGGGGATTTTGGGGGTTTATTTGCTTCGACCGCCAGCAGCTGGATGGATCCGTTGTCTGAAGCCACAGCCAAATAATGCGATCCCTGGCAGAACGTCAGCGTCTTCACGTGACCGCCGATACGAGAATAAGTCAACACGGACCTGCAGGAACCGAGCCAGAACCGAGCCAGAACCGAAAGTCATCTCGTTTAGAACATAAAGGAATTAGCACCAAGTTTATCTTTAGTGTAAAACATGAGACTCAGCTGAAGCCCAGTTAACGCCACTCAGAGCGGGAGCCGTGGCGCCGTTCCCCCGCCTGAGCCACTCACCTGGTGGTCGTGGTCTTGCCCTCCATCTTCTGACTGTCCCAGACTTTCACAGAACCGTCGTTGGACGCCGTGGCAAAGATGGCGTGTTCGTCCGAGACTCTGATGCGGTTGACGGCAGCTTTGTGCTCGTGCAGGTGGGCGACCAGCAGACCTTTGGGATGCCAGCCTGAAACACAGGAGCGCAGCCCTGTGAGGCGCCGCCGGCCCTCAGGTGCACGAGTGGCAGCAGGGTGCAGAGCGTTACCTGGAGGGGGGGGGCGGCTCTCCCACTCGGCGCTCTCCATCATCTGTTTGGCCATGCGCTCCGCGCTGCACTGCTCCCTCTTCTGCTGCACCAGCTGCTGCAGCTCCGCCTTGCAGGTGTTGATGCGGCGCTGGTAGGCGGGGCCACTCGCCACCGACTGCAGCGCCGGGAGCGCCGGAGTCACGGCGGTCTTCCTGATCTGACCGACCGGCCCGTCGGCAGCCTGCAAACACACGCTTTTAAGATGTGATGCGACAGATTTCAGCAGCAGCTGTTTCCATCCAACGGTCAGAAGAATTCACACCTAACTTCAGCGGCTGATTACACTATGTGTGGCCAGCAGGGGGCGCTGTATGCCAGCGGCTGTAATAAGCAGAGCAGTGGGAACTAACAGAAGAGCTACGATAGCAACTCTTTATTCACTTTATATTTCATAAACAGCAAGTTTCTCCGGGTCAGTGGGAGTTAAACTCTGTGAAGACGTCAGTAGTTACGAGCGTAACTAAGGAGTTTCTCCTGATTGACTCTGAAAACATCAGCGATCGGGAGGTTTTTCACACACTGCTGCTGTGTTTTGTCTCAGTTTATGTTCAATAAATAATGACAGCGTTGTTGTTTCTCTGAGGGTGGAGTTTCTACACTGGTTGTGGTTCTGGGCTCCAGTGAAGAGCTCCACCTGCAGCTCCACCTGCTCCCACACTAAGACTGCTGCCTTCATGTGGGGCACCAGAGTTCCTGACCTCCCCCTGAATGAAATGTGCTGCCCCACCTGGGATATGAGCGTCCGCTAAATGCATAAATACTGAGCAGGGCGGCGTTACCGTGGCGGGCTGCGTGGACGCCGGCTCCTGAGATCCAAACATGCTCTTCCATTCCTCGTTCATGGTGGAGTCCTGCTTGGTGTGCTTCCTCGCTGCAGGAGATACACAACAGGTAAACAACAGGTAAACAACAGGTAAAGGACGGGTAAAGGACAGGTAAAGGACGGGTAAAGGACGGGTAAAGGACAGGTAAAGGACGGGTAAAGGACAGGTAAAGGACAGGTAAAGGACAGGTGTAAAGGACGGGTAAAGGACAGGTAAAGGACAGGTAAAGGACGGGTAAAGGACGGGTAAAGGACAGGTAAAGGACAGGTAAAGGACGGGTAAAGGACGGGTAAAGGACGGGTAAAGGACAGGTAAAGGACGGGTAAAGGACAGGTAAAGGACGGGTAAACAACGGGTAAAGGACAGGTATAGGACAGGTAAAGGACAGGTAAAGGACGGGTAAAGGACAGGTAAAGGACAGGTAAAGAACAGGTAAACAACGGGTAAAGGACGGGTAAAGGACAGGTAAAGGACGGGTAAAGGACAGGTAAAGGACGGGTAAAGGACAGGTAAAGGACAGGTAAAGGACAGGTAAAGGACGGGTAAAGGACAGGTAAAGGACAGGTAAAGGACGGGTAAAGGACGGGTAAAGGACAGGTAAAGGACAGGTAAAGGACAGGTAAAGGACAGGTAAAGGACGGGTAAAGGACAGGTAAAGGACAGGTAAAGGACGGGTAAAGGACGGGTAAAGGACAGGTAAAGGACGGGTAAAGGACAGGTAAAGGACGGGTAAACAACGGGTAAAGGACGGGTAAAGGACAGGTAATGGACAGGTAAAGGACAGGTAAAGGACAGGTAAACAACGGGTAAAGGACGGGTAAAGGACGGGTAAAGGACAGGTAAAGGACAGGTAAAGGACGGGTAAAGGACAGGTAAAGGACAGGTAAAGAACAGGTAAAGGACGGGTAAAGGACGGGTAAAGGACGGGTAAAGGACAGGTAAAGGACAGGTAAAGGACAGGTAAAGGACGGGTAAAGGACAGGTAAAGGACAGGTAAAGAACAGGTAAAGAACAGGTAAAGAACAGGTAAACAACGGGTAAAGGACGGGTAAAGGACGGGTAAAGGACAGGTAAAGGACAGGTAAAGGACAGGTAAAGGACGGGTAAAGGACAGGTAAAGGACAGGTAAAGAACAGGTAAAGAACAGGTAAACAACGGGTAAAGGACGGGTAAAGGACGGGTAAAGGACAGGTAAAGGACAGGTAAAGGACAGGTAAAGGACAGGTAAAGGACGGGTAAAGGACGGGTAAAGGACGGGTAAAGGACAGGTAAAGGACAGGTAAAGGACAGGTAAACAACGGGTAAAGGACGGGTAAAGGACGGGTAAAGGACAGGTAAAGGACAGGTAAACAACGGGTAAAGGACGGGTAAACAACAGGTAAAGGACGGGTAAAGGACAGGTAAACAACGGGTAAAGGACGGGTAAAGGACAGGTATAGGACGGGTAAAGGACAGGTAAAGGACAGGTAAAGGACGGGTAAAGGACAGGTAAAGGACAGGTAAAGGACGGGTAAAGGACAGGTAAAGGACGGGTAAAGGACGGGTAAAGGACGGGTAAAGGACGGGTAAAGGACGGTTAAAGGACGGGTAAAGGACGGTTAAAGGACGGGTAAACAACAGGTAAAGGACGGGTAAAGGACGGGTAAAGGACGGGTAAAGGACAGGTAAAGGACAGGTAAATGACGGGTAAAGGACGGGTAAAGGACGGGTAAAGGACGGGTAAAGGACGGGTAAAGGACGGGTAAAGGACGGGTAAACAACAGGTAAAGGACGGGTAAAGGACGGGTAAAGGACAGGTAAAGGACAGGTAAAGGACGGGTAAAGGACAGGTAAAGGACGGGTAAAGGACGGGTAAAGGACAGGTAAAGGACGGGTAAAGGACGGGTAAAGGACGGGTAAAGGACAGGTAAAGGACGGGTAAAGGACGGGTAAAGGACAGGTAAAGGACGGGTAAAGGACGGGTAAAGGACGGGTAAAGGACGGGTAAAGGACAGGTAAAGGACAGGTATAGGACGGGTAAAGGACGGGTAAAGGACGGTTAAAGGACGGGTAAACAACAGGTAAAGGACGGGTAAAGGACGGGTAAAGGACGGGTAAAGGACGGGTAAAGGACGGGTAAAGGACAGGTATAGGACAGGTAAAGGACGGGTAAAGGACGGGTAAAGGACGGGTAAAGGACGGTTAAAGGACGGGTAAACAACAGGTAAAGGACGGGTAAAGGACAGGTAAAGGACGGGTAAAGGACGGGTAAGGGACGGGTAAAGGACGGGTAAAGGACGGGTAAAGGACGGGTAAAGGACGGGTAAAGGATGGGTAAAGGACGGGTAAGGGACGGGTAAAGGACGGGTAAAGGACGGGTAAAGGACAGGTAAAGGACGGGTAAAGGACGGGTAAAGGACGGGTAAAGGACGGGTAAAGGACGGGTAAGGGACGGGTAAAGGAAGGGTAAAGGACAGGTATAGGACGGGTATAGGACGGGTAAAGGACGGGTAAAGGACGGGTAAAGGACAGGTAAAGGACAGGTAAAGGACAGGTATAGGACGGGTAAAGGACGGGTAAAGGACGGTTAAAGGACGGGTAAACAACAGGTAAAGGACGGGTAAAGGACGGGTAAAGGACGGGTAAAGGACGGGTAAAGGACAGGTAAAGGACGGGTAAAGGACGGGTAAAGGACGGGTAAAGGACGGGTAAAGGACGGGTATAGGACGGGTATAGGACGGGTAAAGGACAGGTAAAGGACGGGTAAAGGACGGGTAAAGGACAGGTATAGGACAGGTATAGGACAGGTAAAGGACGGGTAAAGGACGGGTAAAGGACGGGTAAAGGACGGGTAAAGGACGGGTAAAGGACAGGTAAAGGACGGGTAAAGGACGGGTAAAGGACGGGTAAAGGACGGGTAAAGGACAGGTAAAGGACGGGTAAAGGACGGGTAAACAACAGGTAAAGGACAGGTAAAGGACAGGTATAGGACGGGTAAAGGACGGGTAAAGGACGGGTAAACAACAGGTAAAGGACGGGTAAAGGACGGGTAAAGGACGGGTAAAGGACGGGTAAAGGACGGGTAAAGGACGGGTAAAGGACAGGTATAGGACAGGTATAGGACAGGTAAAGGACGGGTAAAGGACGGGTAAAGGACGGGTAAAGGACGGGTAAAGGACAGGTAAAGGACAGGTAAAGGACAGGTAAAGGACAGGTAAAGGACGGGTAAAGGACGGGTAAAGGACGGGTAAAGGACGGGTAAAGGACAGGTATAGGACGGTTAAAGGACGGGTAAACAACAGGTAAAGGACAGGTAAAGGACAGGTATAGGACGGGTAAAGGACGGGTAAAGGACGGTTAAAGGACGGGTAAACAACAGGTAAAGGACGGGTAAAGGACGGGTAAAGGACGGGTAAAGGACAGGTAAAGGACGGGTAAAGGACAGGTAAAGGACGGGTAAAGGACGGGTAAAGGACAGGTATAGGACAGGTATAGGACGGGTAAAGGACGGGTAAAGGACGGGTAAAGGACGGGTAAAGGACGGGTAAAGGACGGGTAAAGGACAGGTAAAGGACAGGTAAAGGACAGGTAAAGGACGGGTAAAGGACGGGTAAAGGACGGGTAAAGGACGGGTAAAGGACGGGTAAAGGACAGGTATAGGACGGTTAAAGGACGGGTAAACAACAGGTAAAGGACGGGTAAAGGACGGGTAAAGGACGGGTAAAGGACGGTTAAAGGACGGGTAAACAACAGGTAAAGGACGGGTAAAGGACGGGTAAAGGACGGGTAAAGGACGGGTATAGGACGGGTAAAGGACAGGTAAAGGACAGGTAAAGGACGGGTAAAGGACGGGTAAAGGACAGGTATAGGACAGGTATAGGACAGGTAAAGGACGGGTAAAGGACGGGTAAAGGACGGGTAAAGGACGGGTAAAGGACGGGTAAAGGACGGGTAAATGAGAGAATCCTTTTGAGGTCTCATCCAGAGGCAGGAGGAGAAACTTTGCTCCACTTTGAAACTGAACTGAACACAAAGGGTTTGGGGGGTTTAGGGGGGGTTTCCCTGGAATAACTGCAGTTTGAAGTAATTATCTCTGACAGAGAAACATCTGGAGCGCAGGACTCGCTGGAGTCATGGAGATGAAATCCCAACGATCCTCAGCCCCATTTACACAAAGTGATCCCAGAGCTGTCAAACTGCTCCCTGTCAGTCTCACTGGACTGGATTTCTACAAACCTACAGGTCAGATAATTAAAGACAAATTAGTGATCAGGAAGCAGGGAAACAGCAGAATGATCCATCTCTCTGGTAGAAGGAGACCACCACAGGAACGTGGAATAACGAGCTTCTACTCCCATGAGGAGAAGATACTAAACATCCATAAGACCATCGAACCTTAAGGTCCGAACCTGGTGGCAACAAACAAAATGTTGCATCATCGGTGGAAGTAATGACCCTTCAGATGTTTAGCATCAGGAGACCTCTAATCAGAGACCCGGGTTTCATCTCAGAAGAAGCTAAATGAGCCCATATGGATGCTGTTGGAGTCTGTGAATAATTGCGGTTGCTGGCAGGAAAACACAGAAACATTATCAGTCTGAAATGAAGAGCTGCAGCTCAGCCAGAGGAGGAAGCAGTTAGATCCTGCTGCAGATACAGTAGGTTCAGTGTTCAGGTAACCATGACGCCGTGTACCTCTTTTGTCCTCGGCCTCGGTCTTGGGTTTGACCAGGTCCACCTGACGGCCGGTGATGCCCAGCGTGGCCAGGTCGATGATGCCGGTCTGGGCCGCCTCTCCCAGGTGGCTCTGCTCACCCATGTTGGCTTTGGCCTTGTTGGATTTCAGCATGAAGTCTTTCAGAGCCAGCAGCTTGTCCTCCTCTGCCTCCGTCATGCCCTGAACAGCAGAGGACACCACAGCACGGGTCAGCCTCATTCAGAACCCAGGCTGCCAGGTTCTGCATGAAGAACATCTTTTTATTGTGCTGCATCACGACATCTCTGCCTGGAATGTTCATCAGAACTACACCCATCCTTTCATCCATCCATCATCCGTCATCCATCCATCCATCATCCATCCATCATCCCTCCATCCATCATCCATCCATCATCCATCCATCCATCATCCATCCATCATCCATCCATCCATCCATCCATCCGTCATCCATCCATCATCCATCCATCCATCCATCCATCTAAATCCATCCATCCATCATCCATCCATCCATCCATCATCCATCCATCATCCATCCTTTCATCCATCCATCCATCCATCATCCATCCATCCATCCATCCATCATCCATCAATCCATCCATCCATCATCCATCCATCCATCCATCATCCATCCATCATCCATCCATCATCCATCCATCCATCATCCATCCATCATCCATCCATCATCCATCCATCATCCATCCATCCATCATCCATCCATCATCCATCCATCCATCATCCATCCATCATCCATCCATCATCCATCCATCATCCATCCATCCATCATCCATCCATCATCCATCCATCATCCATCCATCATCCGTCATCCATCCATCCATCCATCATCCCTCCTTTCATCCCTCCATCATCCATCCATCCATCATCCATCCATCCATCCATCCATCATCCATCCATCATCCATCATCCATCCATCCATCCATCATCCATCCATCCATCATCCATCATCCATCCATCCATCATCCATCCATCCATCCATCATCCATCCATCCATCCATCCATCATCCATCCATCCATCCATCATCCATCCATCCATCATCCATCATCCATCCATCCATCATCCATCATCCATCCATCCATCCATCCATCCATCCATCCATCATCCATCCATCATCCATCCATCCATCCATCATCCATCCATCCATCATCCATCCATCCATCCATCCATCATCCATCCATCCATCCACCATCCATCATCCATCCATCCATCCATCATCCATCCATCCATCATCCATCCATCCATCCACCATCCATCATCCATCCATCATCCATCCATCCATCCATCATCCATCCATCCACCATCCATCATCCATCCATCCATCATCCATCCATCCATCCATCCATCATCCATCCATCCATCCACCATCCATCATCCATCCATCCATCATCCATCCATCCATCATCCATCCATCATCCATCCATCCATCCATCCATCATCCATCCATCCATCCACCATCCATCAATCCATCATCCATCCATCCATCCACCATCCATCATCCGTCCATCCATCCATCCATCCATCATCCATCCATCATCCATCCATCCATCATCCATCCATCCATCCACCATCCATCATCCATCCATCCATCCATCCATCCATCCATCATCCATCCATCCATCATCCATCCATCATCCATCCATCCATCATCCATCCATCCATCCACCATCCATCATCCATCCATCCATCCATCATCCATCCATCCATCCATCCATCATCCATCCATCCACCATCCATCATCCATCCATCCATCATCCATCCATCCATCCATCCATCATCCATCCATCCATCCACCATCCATCATCCATCCATCCATCATCCATCCATCCATCATCCATCCATCATCCATCCATCCATCCATCCATCCATCCATCATCCATCCATCCATCCATCCATCCATCCATCATCCATCCATCATCCATCCATCATCCATCCATCCATCATCCATCCATCATCCATCCATCATCCATCCATCATCCATCCATCATCCGTCATCCATCCATCCATCCATCATCCCTCCTTTCATCCCTCCATCATCCATCCATCCATCATCCATCCATCCATCCATCATCCATCCATCATCCATCATCCATCCATCCATCCATCATCCATCCATCCATCCATCCATCCATCATCCATCATCCATCCATCCATCATCCATCCATCCATCCATCATCCATCCATCCATCCATCATCCATCCATCCATCCATCCATCATCCATCCATCCATCCATCCATCCATCATCCATCCATCCATCATCCATCCATCCATCATCCATCCATCCATCCATCCATCATCCATCCATCATCCATCCATCCATCATCCATCCATCCATCCATCCATCCATCCATCCATCATCCATCCATCATCCATCCATCCATCCATCATCCATCCATCCATCATCCATCCATCCATCCATCCATCATCCATCCATCCATCCACCATCCATCATCCATCCATCCATCCATCCATCCATCCATCATCCATCCATCCATCATCCATCCATCCATCCACCATCCATCATCCATCCATCCATCCATCCATCCATCCATCATCCATCCATCATCCATCCATCATCCATCCATCCATCATCCATCCATCATCCATCCATCATCCATCCATCATCCATCCATCATCCGTCATCCATCCATCCATCCATCATCCATCCATCCACCATCCATCATCCATCCATCCATCATCCATCCATCCATCCATCATCCATCCATCCATCCACCATCCATCATCCATCCATCCATCATCCATCCATCCATCATCCATCCATCCATCCACCATCCATCATCCATCCATCCATCCATCCATCCATCATCCATCCATCCATCATCCATCCATCCATCCATCATCCATCCATCCATCCACCATCCATCATCCATCCATCCATCCATCATCCATCCATCCATCCATCCATCATCCATCCATCCACCATCCATCATCCATCATCCATCCATCCATCATCCATCCATCCATCCATCCATCCATCATCCATCCATCCATCCACCATCCATCATCCATCCATCCATCATCCATCCATCCATCATCCATCCATCATCCATCCATCCATCCATCCATCCATCCATCATCCATCCATCCATCCATCCATCCATCCATCCATCCATCCATCATCCATCCATCCATCCACCATCCATCATCCATCATCCAGCCCTTTGGACCAGAACTCAGTTGAGCGGTTCTGGCTGTAAAGAAGCTTCCAGTTACAGCTAACTGCCGGCTGTGCGTCGCGCTGCCATGGAAACCACCCGTTTAGTCTTTGTTTTTATGCTGATTTGTTGGTTCTGTGCTGCTGATACTGGATCAAACACATTAAAAAATTAGTTGGTTTATACATCGAAGAAAATTCAATCAATAAAATGAATTTCTCTTCGATTTTCTCTGAAACTGAGCTGATTCTTGATTGATCGGTTTGGGACCACTTGTTGAGGGTTTAACTCAAACAGGTTCCTGACTGCAGCCCGTCCTGCTTTGAATGATTCTTATATTATATGTATTATATTTATGAGAGAGGACACAGAACCTGAGGGGAACCCGGTTCCCAAAGACCAGAATCACAGCTGCAGAACCTGTTCTGAGACAACTTATGTACAGAACTTTTCTGTGTGGAAAAAGAGAAAAAGACATCTTTGGGATATTTATGCTGCGATCGTAGAGTGTGGAACAAATGAATCCAAACCAGACGTTCGTGGTTGTTGTTATTATTCCTTTTAACTGTAAACCACCAACAATAAAGATTCATGATCCACAAACGCTTTCATTCAAACACATGAAGGTCGACTTGTGAGAAAAGCTGCAGACGCCAACTCGGAATTCCATTTCTTCTGCATTATTTCCTACATCTGCTGCTCTTTCATCCCGTTTCCAGAGAATTACATCAGAATTCCCTGCACAGAAAGGGTCTTAAAGGGGAACTCCGGTGTTTTTAAACCTTATTTCTGGCATGAAATACGTCCATCTACTCACTGAGAACAGTTTGGTGAAAGTCGGCGTCCTTCTGAAGATATTTAGATAACTGGAGATCCATATAACGGAGTGAACGGGGCTTAGAGGATGCAGCCTCTAAATAAGGCATTATCTGTCTTTATTTCACCAATACTTTAAGAAGAATGAATGGATGAACGTGTGCTATAGCTCTGTTAGCTCATAGCTCTGTTAGCTCATAGCAGCACAGTTTATTCACTCCGGTAAGAACGTCCATCTTACTGAAAGTCCTCGTTCACGTTGTCTAAATCTGACAAATATCCTGCCATGTTGCACAAAACTATCAGCAGCAAACTCTGTGTGAAGTTAGCCGACTGTCACAGAGCACGGAGTGAATAAACTGTGCTGCAGGGGGGCGTGTGGATGAAGTGGTCCCAGTAGAGTGCCTGTGTAGAAATCCCTCCGTTAGCTCTCCTATAGCTGCAAGTAGCCACATAACAGAGCTATGAGCTAACAGAGCTATGAGCTAACAGCAGCTATGAGCTAACAGAGCTATGAGCTAACAGCAGCTATGAGCTAACAGAGCTATAGCACACGTTCATTCATTCATTCTTCTTAAAGTATTGGTGAAATAAAGACAGATAATGCCTTATCTAGAGGCTGCATCCTCTAAGCCCCGTTCACTCCGTTATATGGATCTCCAGTTATCTAAATATCTTCAGAAGGACGCCGACTTTCACCAAACTGTTCTCTGTGAGCAGATGAACGTATTTCATGCCAGAAATAAGGTTTAAAAACACCGGAGTTCCCCTTTAATGTGTCCCCGGATGATTTGCTCCTTCTTTAACATTTCAGCGAGCGTGGAGCGATTTCACCGGAGCCGAACTGAGGGAAGCCTTTTGGTGACTTTGAGCGAAGAGCAGAAAGTCTTACGGCTCAGGTCTGTTCACAGAGCAGCGTTCCCCTTTAAAGCTGAAAGTCAGCGTTTGATTTCTGTGCAGGACGGACGGAAGTCAACAGACAACTGATGCAAGTCTTATTAAAATCATAGAAACCGGAGTGAAGCAGAATAAAAATGAATCTGCTGGACTCCACAGGTTCAGCCTGTGGTCAGATCTCCTCAGAAGGAGTCGGTGAACAGGACTCTCTCTCAGACTGAAACCTGCATCCACTCAGCTTCCAGACCAATCTGCTGGCAGGAATCAGGGCTCTCTGCCTGCTCCGTGGGCGACTTCGCTCGCTTTAATCTCCTGTTTGCTGTCAGCAGAGGCTGTTTTCCAAGTTCCAGGGAAACCTTCTGGTCCTTCGAGGTTCAGTTCTGAGGAAAAGCTTGTTGTTGCTCAGAAACTCATTAAATCAAAGCGATGCTGGGAGCCTCACACATGAAATGCATCCAGCGTCTTTCATCTGGTTTCCCACCTCCTGTGAGATCCATTCCACACAAAAACCTCCTGAATTTCTCTTAAACTCTCTCACCAACGTCAGGTTTCTGTGGTATTCATAAAAGTTGGAGCGCTGCATGAAATGTCACTAAAATCAGAATCAAATGACGTGTAAAAGCTAGAACTGGGAATGTTTAGCGCCCGGGTAACACGACACGGAGGCGTGGAACCGGCCTTCAGCTGGTTAAATCTGAGGGGATCCAAAATAGCAGAACCACAGAAACCCTGAAGGTTCGGCGGAGAACTGTCGGGGTGCTCCTGCCACGGCTGTCTGATGTCCAGCATCAACACTGATCTGAAACTCTGTCTGATGTCCAGCATCAACACTGATC